>NC_083580.1:7390572-7745572 GCF_027579695.1 Neoarius graeffei
GAACAGGACATTACCAAGAACAGGACTTCCCTCCAAAATAGATGAAAGTTCAAGATGAAAACATCTCAAGAAGGCTGTTAAGATGCCTACAACAATGCTAAAGGAGCTTCAGGAATATCTGGCAAGTCCTGGGCATGCTCTATATGCATAAACAATCTCTTGTATTTTTCACATGTCTGGGTTAAGGGGTAGGGTGGATGGAAGCTCTTTCTTATGAAAAAATCATCCAAGCCCAATTAAATCACCTCAAAACATGCGGCAAAATGTGTGATGGACTGATGATGACCAAGGTATAAAGTTATGGGCATAATTCTAAATGATTTGTTTGGTGCAAAAACAAGACAGGTTATGACTCAAAGAGCACCATGCCCATTTTGAAGCATGGTGGTGGCAGCATCATGCTGTAGGGCTGCTTCTTTTCAGCAGGGACTGGGGCTGTAGTCAAGATAGAGGGAATCATGGATAGCTCCAAATACCAATCTGCTTTGACACAAAACCTGCAAGTGTCTGTTAAACAGCTGAAGATTTCACCTTCCAGCATGACAGCAATCCAAAACACATATGCAAGTCAATAAAGGAATGGCTTCAGAAGAAGAACAAGAACATTTCAGAATGGCCCAGACAGAACCTACAGTGGTGCTTGAAAGTTTGTGAACCCTTTAGAATTTTCTATATTTCTGCATAAATATGACCTAAAACATCATCAGATTTTCACACAAGTCCTAAAAGTAGATAAAGAGAACCCAGTTTAAAAAAATGAGACAAAAATATTATACTTGGTCATTTATTTATTGAGGAAAATGATCCAATATTACATATCTGTGAGTGGCAAAAGTATGTGAACCTCTAGGATTAGCAGTTAATTTGGAGGTGAAATTAGAGTCAGGTGTTTTCAGTCAATGGGATGACAATCAGGTGTGAGTGGGCACCCTGTTTTATTTAAAGAACAGGGATCTATCAAAGTCTGATCTTCACAACACACGTTTGTAGAAGTGTATCGTGGCACGAACAAAGGAGATTTCTGAGGACTTCAGAAAAAGCGTTGTTGATGCTCATCATGCTGGAAAATGTTACAAAACCATCTCTAAAGAGTTTGGACTCCACCAATCCACAGTCAGACAGATTGTGTACAAATGGAGGAAATTCAAGACCATTGTTACCCTCCTCAGGAGTGGTCGACCAACAAAGATCACTCCAAGAGCAAGGTGTGTAATAGTCGGTGATGTCACAAAGGACCCCAGGGTTACTTCTAAGCAACCGAAGGCCTCTCTCACATTGGCTAATGTTCATGAGTCCACCATCAGGAGAACACTGAACAACAATGGTGTGCATGGCAGGATTGCAAGGAGAAAGCCACTGCTGTCCAAAAAGAACATTGCTGCTTGTCTGCAGTTTGCTAAAGATCACGTGGACAAGCCAGAAGGCTATTGGAAAAATGTTTTGTGGATGGATGAGACCAAAATACAACTTTTTGGTTTAAAGGAGAAGCATGATGTTTGGAGAAAGGAAAATGCTGCATTCCAGCATAAGAACCTTATCCCATCTGTGAAACATGGTGGTGGTAGCATCATGGTTTGGGTCTGTTTTGCTGCATCTGGGCCAGGACGGCTTGCCATCATTGGTTGAACAATGAATTCTGAATTATACCAGCAAATTTAAAAGGAAAATGTCAGGACATCTGTCCATGAACTGAATCTCAAGAAAAGGCAGGTCATGCAGCAAGACAATGACCCCAAGCACACAAGTAATTCTACCAAAGAATGGTTAAAGAAGAATAAAGTTAATGTTTTAGAATGGCCAAGTCAAAGTCCTGACCTTAATCCAATTGAAATGTTGTGGAAGGACCTAAAGTGAGCAGTTCATGTGAGGAAACCCACCAACATCCCAGAGTTGAAGCTGTTCTGTACGGAGGAATGGGCTAAAATTCCTCCAAGCCGGTGTGCAGGACTGATCAACAGTTACCACAAACGTTTAGTTGCAGTTATTGCTGCACAAGGGGGTCACACCAGATACTGAAAGCAAAGGTTCACATACTTTTGCCACTCACAGATATGTAATATTGGATCATTTTCCTCAATAAATAAATGACCAAGTATAATATTTTTGTCTCATTTGTTTAACTGGGTTCTCTTTATCTACTTTTAAGACTTGTGTGAAAATCTGTTGATGTTTTAGGTCATATTTATACAGAAATATAGAAAATTCTAAAGGGTTCACAAACTTTCAAGCACCACTGTAGTTCTAAATCATATCAAAAAAGAAAAAATAATAATTGTGGAATGACTTGAAGGGGTTTTTGCACAGTAGATCAACTGACAATTGGAAAAATCAACTGACAATTGGAAAAATGGAAAAAAAAAGCATTTTTACAAGGAAGAGTGGAATAAAATTGTGAAATCAAGACATACGTTGGTAGACAAGGGTGTGCAGACTTTTTATATCCACTCTGGGATCCAAAACTTTGAGAACACATTTGGAGCCTGGGAATAAATTTGTTTAAATCTGAAAATAAACCACAATTTATAGGATAAAAAATGCAAAACAATGACAGGAAATGTTCAATATTTTGAATTTTCAAGAATCAAGATTCTGCAGATTCTGCATTTAAATGTAAGCAACTTCGTGACATAAACAATGTAAATGCCTTTGTAGAAAAGGTTAATTTTCTTATCTCTTCCACTGAAGCATGTGTTCAGATGACACGATGATGATTTGACCACCAAGTTTTAAACAAACTTGTGGAGTCGATGGCAGCTCGAGTGAATGCTGTCATGAAATATTTATGATTCTACTTTTCACTTAAGTTATTATAATTTGTAAGGACTGTAAATCACCAGCGAGCTTAATAGGAACACTTTTATCATTTATGCAAATCTCCAATCAGCCAATTGTGTGGCAGCAACGCAATACAAAAAAAAAAAAATCACATGGGCACATCAGTATCAGTTAACGTTCACAACATGCATCAGAACGTGGAAAAAATACGATCTTAGTGATTTTAACTGTGGCATGGTTGTTTGTACCAGGCAGGCTGGTTTGAGTATTTCAGAAACTTTGAGAAAATTTAGGATTTTCACCAACAATAGTCTCGAGTTGATACAGAATGGTGAGAAAAACCAGAACACATCCAGTGAGCAGCAGTTGTGTAGGTAGAAACACCTCACTGATGTGAGAGGACAGAGATGAATGTCCAGACTCGTTCAAGCTGACAGGAAACAAGACCATCAATGTTGGCGTAGCTCACTCCGGCCCCATCTAGTCCAGAAGGAACGATCTAAAGTGGGCCACTTTGTGCAATAAATGTTGCAAGCTCTATATAATATATACAAGCTACAGTATATCTAGAAGCTATATACACCCTACGAATACCAACCTATTTGCCAGAAAGAATCCAAAATGGCGAGGAATTGACCTTTTTGTTGAACTGCTCATTAAGGCTTAATTAGTCTATAACTTCATTAATAACTGTAATGGAGCAAATCTGCATAGAAGTTATGTATATGCACCCTAGGTACCCCTACCTTCATGTCAGAAAGAATCAAAATCAGTGAACTGAGGGAGAAGAAGCGATTTGTGTGAAAACTGCTCATTAGGGATTAATTACTCCATATCTTCATTATTAATTGGAATTATGCAAATTTGGGTCGAAGCCTTATGCATCCCAGGACGACCTACCTTCCTGCCAAAAAGAATAAAAATCGGTGAAGAACTGAGAGAGAAGAAGCGATTTTTGTGAAATGTGGATGACGTCCGACAGACAACACATGATGGCATAAGCTCAACACCTGTTGACCGAATCAGCTAATAGCTACTCTTTACAACTGTGGTGAGCAGAAAAGCATTTCCAAACACCCTAAACTTTTGAGGATGGTGAGCTACAATAGCAGAAGCTCATATCGGGTTCCACTTCTGTTAGCCAAGAACAGGAACCTAAAGCTACTTTTATTCAACTCCAAATCATAAAAACTCATGAACACTCAGCTCATCATAATAAAATGTCCTAGACGTAGACAGACAATGGTAAGATTAGTGAAGTATTGCCAACAGGGCTAGAAAGATTCTCTTGAACACTCTCAGAATTAAAGGTACCCAACTATACTTTTCCTTGTTGCTTCAGTGATACCTTCAAGCGTACATAGTTGTACTTTCAGCATGTATTTTTTTCCACCTTTAAAAATAATCTCATCTCATCTCATCATCTGTAGCCACTTTATCCTGTTCTACAGGGTCACAGGCAAGCTGGAGCCTATCCCAGCTGACTACGGGTGAAAGGCGGGGTACACCCTGGACAAGTCGCCAGGTCATCACAGGGCCGACACATAGACACAGACAACCATTCACATCTACGGTCAATTTAGAGTCACCAGTTAACCTAACCTGCATGTCTTTGGACTGTGGGGGAAACCGGAGCACCCGGAGGAAACCCACGCGGACACGGGGAGAACATGGAAACTCCGCACAGAAAGGCCCTCACCGGCCACGGGGCTCGAACCCAGAACCTTCTTGCTGTGAGGCGACAGCGCTAACCACTACACCACCGTGCCACCCCCTTTAAAAATAATGTAAGGTACAAAATTGAACCTTGAGGACCTAAAGCGTTAATCTAAAAACTAATAAAATGTACACTACATGCACTTTCCCAGATAAAAGATACGCACTAAAGGTATAAAAGATGCTCCTGTGATGTTACCACCCCAGAGACAAGGAAAAGTACTGTTTGGTACTTTATTTAAGAGTGAAAATGTCACAAAAAAACTTCGCAAAACTGTGGTTTGAAATCCAAATGGAAGTGATTCAGCACTTCTGTGACCTAATATCAATAGAACTGTGTTTATCTTGAGCTACACAACTCTGGGATTTATGGCAGACTGTTGCTTTTGAAATTGCTTCTCCAACATAGTGTGAGAAGAGCAAACCTGAACTTATCGGCAATGCAAAGTAATATGCTCTGACAAGCAACTTTTTCACCCTTTCTCCAACATCCAGACACGTCTGTTTGAAGAAGGAGATGTGTTTATACCAGGTGGAGATGTCAACCTGACTTTTAAAAATGGTACTGGAGCCATCGTGAATTCTCGATGGACTCATTATGTGGAGAACGTTAGATTTGCAGGACTTGGTTTCTCATAATGCTTCCAAATTGAAATAAAAGTTCTCAGCTTCCTATAATTATTCTTTCGAAGAAGACAGTGTTATTGCGTTCTACCTGGAGTTTTCCCTCAAAAGAACTCTTAGGGGGGCGGCACAGTGGTGTAGTGGTTAGCGCTGTCGCCTCACAGCAAGAAGGTCCGGGTTCGAGCCCCGTGGCCGATGAGGGCCTTTCTGTGTGGAGTTTGCGTGTTCTCCCCGTGTCTGCATGGGTTTCCTCCGGGTGCTCCGGTTTCCCCCACAGTCCAAAGACATGCAGGTTAGGTTAACTGGTGACTCTAAATTGACCGTAGGTGTGAATGCGAGTGTGAATGGTTGTCTGTGTCTATGTGTCAGCCCTGTGACGACCTGGCGACTTGTCCAGGGTGGACCCCGCCTTTCGCCCGTAGTCAGCTGGGATAGGCTCCAGCTTGCCTGCGACCCTGTAGAACAGGATAAAGCAGCTAGAAATAATGAGATGATATGAGAACTCTTAAGGGTTCGAGATTTCGTTCTGAAAATGTACACAATGGTAGATGAATTCAGTCGCGGTTCTTTGAGCACCAGAATAAAGTTGAATGTCTTTCCTGAATCTTTCTGGGATATTCTGAAGCACAAAGGGGTGAAGTTAAAGCTCAAACTTTTCCACTTTATTTGAACCTTTTTAAAGGTTTTATATCAAACCAATCGACCGAGTCAAATAGCATTATTTGTGTATTAATGGCATAATCCATAAAACGACTACGATTCCTCCATGTTTAACCATGGCAGATGTTAAATGAACAAGTCCATTTGTTTTGTTTGCTTCAATTTTATTGGCTATAATGAGAAACAGAGATGAGAAATCAATCGAGATCATGCATTTCTCTCATTTCTCTTTGAAAGCTGGCTATGAATAAAATTCAGGTGATGACTTCACTTACGTTCTGACAAGGAGTGTCCTGAAGAACCAAAAACTACACCAGAGCCTAGATTGAGAGGGGATGAGGATGGGATATTAAACAGCTGCTAATGTTTAAATGAAAGGATATTTAGTGAAAAACAACACATTTACTGGCATGACAGAGAAGCAGGAGCATTTACACACACACACACACACACACACACACACACACACACACACACACACACACAAAAAAAAAAAAAATTATGTTAATGAAAACTGAGTTAGTTTGGAAAAATATTTGTATTCTATAGCTTGTGTAAGAACATTCAACAAGACCATCAATGACGGCGTCGCTCACTCCGAGCTCCATCCAGTCCAGAAGGAACGATCTAAAGTGGGCCACCTTGCACAATAAATGTTGCAAGCTATATACACTATACACAAGCTATATCTAGACGTGATATCCACCCTAGGAATACCAACCTATTTGCCAGAAAGAATCCAAAATGGCGAGGAATTGACATTTTTGTTGAACTGCTCATTAAGGCTTAATTATTCCATAACTTCATTAATAATAGTAATTAAGAAAATCTGCATAGAAGTTATGTATATGCACCTTAGGTATCCCTACCTTCATGCTAGAAAGAATCAAAATCGGTAAAGAATTGAGGGAGAAGAAGCGGTTTGTGTGGAAACTGCTCATTAGGGATTGATTAATTACTCCATATCTTCATGATTAATTGCAATTATGCAAATTTGGGTAGAAGCTACTGTATATGAGTCATTCTATAATTAGGGGTACATTTCATGTAAAGCAAAATCTCAAAATATCAGTATTCTTTTTCAATAAATAACCTATATGTTTCCATGGTATATACCCTCAAGTTCCTAAACAAATTAATTGCCAAGCTTAATCTTAAATTACTTTTAAAATATTTTTAATGAAAATGAACATTTGATTGTTTATTTTGTCAACCGTGTTACGGACAAATGTTATGTCATCTTAAACATATATAAAAATACTGCACATTTGAAAACACATTTGTTTGAAAGTGCTTAAATCCATTAACAAGATGTTTTTAATTAATCTGTACAACTGTTATGGAAAATATGAATTTTGAGCTTCATAAATAGGATTTTATGGTTCACTGTGATGCAGAATGACACTTTTTTCAACATAAATCCTTGTTACTTCGAATTTAGAGTTGTTCTCCCTCCTTATACAAGACTTCCCTATCCAGAGATAATCCCCAATCTTTTATTTTACAGTTCATCAAACACATAAGAGATTTATAGCACAAAAAACACTTGCAACACAGTTGACAGGCAATGTAACACAATTGACAGGAGTAACACAGTTGACAGGGCAGAAGAACAAGAGGACACTTTTTAGGATAAAAAGAGCTTTTTATTGTTTTAAATTTAACTACAAATAAGCTGATGAATTCAGGTGAACTGTTAAAACAACATTTAGACACAATTTCAGAGAAACGTAGCTTATTTAACAAATTGAACATATTAAATCATTCTGTTTGTTTGTCTGTCAATATGAAGATTAAGTGACAAAAACACTCCTCCTCAACTGTGTCATAGCTGATGGGTAACACAGTTGACGGTAACACAGTTGACATTTCGGCCATTTTTAGAGTGTTGTGCTAACTGCAGACCTCAGAGCTTTCACTACAAGACCTTAATCAATTCATATTTTTATTATCTTTAGCTGTATACTTTGTAAATACAATTTCTAAATCAGGTTTATATGAATATGTTGACAACACAGTTGACAGACAATTAACCCTCTCTAGGACTATACAACAGTATTGATGAAAATATTGAAGAGGTGAACTCAAAACTTACCACACGGTCTTCAAATTTCCCACCAAAGAGGATATGACATCACATGATGTTGGTCACATGACTTAGGACCAAACCATTTGCCGATTTATTGGGGGGGGGGTGTCAGTGGGTAACACAGTTGACATAAGTTTCTCGGACGCACACAAAATTCTTCATTTAATTTATAATATAAAGCATTTTAGGCTTTTAAACACTTTTGTCATATTATAATAATTACCATGAATAAATATTTGTAAAAATGTTAAACAAAAACCTTTTTTTAAAATGTAAATATGAAGACAAAACCTGACATTTGGAAAATCGGACAGCATAAAAACACCAAATTCCAGTATTATATATGCATTTTTGCAGAGTAAAATGATGTAATTTGTTGACTTTTTGTATTATATAAAAGAGAAATGTGTGCTAATGTACAAAAGATCATTGGCTGAAGTTAATAGTTAGTGAAATTGACAAATACAGCACATGGACTTGAGATGTACCCCTAATTATAGAATGACTCATATGCACCCCAAGCAGACCTACCTTCTTGCCAAAAAGAATAAAAATCGGTGAAGAATTGAGACAGAAGAAGCGATTTTTATGAAACATGGATGACGCCCAACTGATGGATGACGGACAACACGTGATGGGATAAACTCATCACCTGTCGACCGGATGAGTGAATAATTTAACCTTTAGTACGATGAGTTACTGCAAATCTTTATACGGATTACACAGACAAGTTTAAATTGCTTATTATATCAACCGCACACCTAAATTGTGTGCTTTCATCGTGAAACAAAGTTGCTATTGACATAAAGCAATCAAAAAGAAAGCCATCAATAAGTAAGTAAGTAAGTAAGTAAGTAAGTAAGTAAGTAAGTAAGTAAGTAATTTATTTATATAGCACATTTAAAACCAAAGTGCTTCACAATAAAATAATAATAAAATAAAATAAATTAAAAGAATAAATACAAAATAGGCGGCACGGTGGTGTAGTGGTTAGCACTGTCGCCTCACAGCAAGAAGGTCCGGGTTCGAGCCCCGTGGCCGGCGAGGGCCTTTCTGTGTGGAGTTTGCATGTTCTCCCCGTGTCCGCGTGGGTTTCCTCCGGGTGCTCCGGTTTTCCCCACAGTCCAAAGACATGCAGGTTAGGTTAACTGGTGACTCTAAATTGAGCGTAGGTGTGAATGTGAGTGTGAATGGTTGTCTGTGTCTATGTGTCAGCCCTGTGATGACCTGGCGACTTGTCCAGGGTGTACCCCGCCTTTCGCCCGTAGTCAGCTGGGATAGGCTCCAGCTTGCCTGCGACCCTGTAGAAGGATAAAGCGGCTACAGATAATGAGATGAGATGAAATACAAAATATACAGAATATACAGGTACCAGTACTGACAGATGAGACAGAGCAAACAAAACAGGAAAAAAACAACAGCACAACAATACAACAATACATACAGTAATAGGGTCTCCATCCCAGAATCCCACAATTTCAAAGGTCATTGAAGGCAAGTCTAAACAGGTGTGTTTTGAGAGAGCAAATAAGACATTCTCACGATATGAACAGCTGATCTCACGTTATCAAAGGTACACAAGAACAAGTATAAGAATGTAAGAATAAGTGTAACAATAGCGAAACTTCGTAACCAATCAGCACTTATCCTGATCAAGTGCAGTTGCCCATTCTACTTCTTGATAAACTTCGGAACCAATCAGAACCAGAACCAGAAACACAATAAGAGAAACATCGTTATAACTTCATAGTATCGGAAGATAATCGGCAGATAAAAAGATAAACGAAATTCACCTCTTGGTTTGCCAAGGCTACTGATTCGATATCAAGTAAGTGGTGTTTATTTTAAGAAAATTTACCTTTTGATTATCACAGCTTTGGTTTGGTTCTTCTGAAAGGTCAAATGAAAAGTTTTGTAAGTTTTTTGTTTTGTTTTTTTTTAGCTTTTTGGCAGATATTTAGGCTAAGGCAATTCATGAACAAGTGCTTTCTTACTATTTTGAAAATAGATCTAGTTTACAGCACTGCATTTTGAACAAAGCTCTGATGCTGCTCACAGCTTGGTGATGCTTGCAAGAGATAAGGAGAGTATAATTGATAACATGTATATATGCTATATTTACTGTATGGACATGGGATCAGAAAACAATTTTATTTTTAAGCAGTAGCCACATGTACGCATAGGGTACCTTTTTTTTTTTTCCAGATGATTCCATCAAGCAATCATCTTGAATGGAAACACATTTCTTGCATGCTTGTGTATTTCTTCTTACTTTTCTACAAATAGCTTCCTCTGAAACAGATACTGAGAGAGGTGAAACTATCACAAGAGGAGAAAACCCAGCTTTAATTGCATCACATCACTCATACCCCTTTTCGACCAACAGGGAATGGGCTCTTGAACCGGTTCCATTCAGGATTCTTTGAACCTCGGTGCCAGCTAATGAATCAGCCCACATTTTCATCAGTCTTGATCAGAACCGTTGTATTCAAGGATGCGTCATGAACGGAAGGTGTTGTACAACGCATATTATTCTATCCACATTGACTGGATATGAGCAATCGCATGCTCTGATTGGCTACTCTAGTACTAGGATATCAGCTTATATACCATGAGTAGAGAAAAACAAAATGGCGGAGTGTGTTGCTGAACCAACCGAGGACGAAATAAAAACTACTCGAAAACAAAACCTCAAAAATTACAAAAAAAGCAACAAAATATGGAATGAAAGTATTTCATGGTAAGAACGTATTTAAAAAAAAAAATGTTTCAAGAATTATTATTATTATTATTATAGCATTTTTCACAAATTGCTCCTGTCATTTCGCGGGTTTGTTCACATTCTAAGCGGAAATGATTTTGTCGGATGTTTTGTATAAAGTTTTTATTTATCAAATTTGCAAAAGATAAAAATAAAAATGCTCCTTTTCTCAAAATCCGGTGAACGCGGATAAAATAAAACAGTTATTCCACGCAATCTCGTCGTACATGGCTTATAGTCAACTTGATGCTATGCACCTCATCAGATATCAGCTCTTATACGACTTGATTTCGTGGAATAACTGTTAAATGTAAGTAAATAGTAGGAGCAAGATGGTGAGTTGCATTGATGTCCTCTGAGCTTTTGTTCTGTTATTACAGATATTAGTATTTGGCCCATTTATTCTGAAGACGTATCCTTTTCCGTTGTGTTGTGCAAAGCGCATTGCTGTGCTCTGTTTCCTCTCCAAGCTAACGACACGCCCGCTGATGTCATCATGGTTCGTGCTGGAAAAACCAGTTATATTTTGGTTCCAAGTGGGAACCAACTTTTCAGGTTCTGAACCAGTTAATTGTTGTTTGAAATGTTCCGAATGGTTCAAAATTTGGCGTGTGAACAAGAACAGAACCTGTTCCCTGCTGGTTGAAAAGAGATATCAGTGGAAACATAGACTATTTGTAATTGTATTTTGTTGAATTATACTGCACAAAACTGCAATGGAAACTTGGTTAGACTCTACGGTAGCTGATGCACTGCAATGGCTGAGCTGCATTACTGGTGGTGCAGTGGTTAGCATTGTCGCCTCACAGCAAGAAGGTTCTGGGATTGAGTCAAGCGGCTGATGGGGGCCTTTCTGTATGGAGTTTGCATGTTCTCCCCATCTGCATGGGTTTCCTCCAGGTGCTCTGGTTTCCTCCACAGTCCAAAGGTTAGGTTAATATGGGGTGACCTTGGGCTGAAGCGCCCTTGAGAAAGGCACCGAAACCCCAACTGCTCCCCAGGCACTATAACATACAGTAGCTGCCCACTGCTCTGGGTATGTGTGTGTGCTCATTGCTCACTTGTGTGTGTGTGTTCACTGCTTCAGATGGGTTAAATGCAGAGGAGGAATTTCACTGTGCTTGAGTGTACATGTGATAAAGTTGTTGTTGTTGTTCTTCTTCTTTATGAGGTGCTCTTCGACCATTTAGTTGTCATTTTGCCATTTTCATCATTCAGAGTTTTGCCTTTTATGGAGCTTTGTGGGTGTAGCATATGTAAATTAGCTGTGCCGTGATGGTCCTTTGTAATTTAAAAGGGAAGTGGAATTTATTAACATACGCATATAAGTATGAAGAAAATCAGAGTTTTAGAAACTTGTAAAGATCTGATGGGAATTTTTCGTTTGGTTTGGCCTTCAAAAACATTTGCCCACAACTTTACAAAAAAAAAATTGATCAGTGTGATTCAATTGAACTGTGTGGCCCTGGGCTCTAATAGACAATTAATTAAGATGTGTTAGATGTTTTATATGTTTCTGTCATTTGTGACTAATCCAAATGTCTTAAAATACTCTTATTTCAGGGGAAAAAAGCAAAAAGGAAACAAATTTGACAAAATACTTCAAAGACGATGCTTTTACTCATGCGGCATGACACACCGGCTAAAGCACTGCTTTGCGTTCTGTTTATTTATGCTGCGCCTTGTTTATTAAATACATTTTTTTATTGGTCTGTCACTGTTTAGGGTAAAGTATGGCATCTGTGCCTTTTTGAAATGCCGTGTAAAACATGCATTTTGGTAAAATATATGTGAGAGGAATAAACAAGATGACTTAACTAAGAAAAGAAACAACAACAACAACAACAAACAGTGGTAAGGAAAAATGCGTGCAACCCTGGACCAGTCAGAGATGCAAATGATGCACCTGAAAGCTATCAAGTACGAGAGTTGACAGAAAATAATGAGAACCGCTGAATCTTTTATAAGGTTAACACTCACATTTCGCAGTCAGCTGTCACACAAGAAAGAATTTAGCTCGTGCATGGTGGAGAAATAAACCTTCATCGGCTCATTAAAGCTGACAGGGGGCTCGGGATGGGCAGGACTCGGCGGCAGCGTGCCACCCCGTTTTGTGTCAGTAATTTGCAGTGGAGACATACCTACCATGAAAAAGAGGAGCGGGAGAAAGAAATTAGGTTGGCTGCAAGAGTGCAAGAGTGAGAGAGAAAGAGATGGCAGGTACTGATGGTGCTGGCGGTGCTCGGGGTTAGTCTGCGTCTGTGTAGAGGGGGGTATGTGGTCGAGAGAAGGCCTTGGGGGAGGGTGGAAAGATCGCTTGCACGCCAGGAGTCTGATTCTCCCCTAATTGGAAGCATTGGGTATTGTCAACGGAGGATTTTCAGTTGCTCGCTGACAGGTAGAACCGTCAGGATGATAGCCCACTTGTCAGCGCAAAAGACCAATAAAAACAAACCACTTTTGATTTAATTGGAGGCCTAGCCATGGTGGGGCTAGAGTGGATGGATGGGAAGATGTGGATTGCTTCAGGGAACGGTTGTGTGTGTGTGTGTGTGATTTAAAAGAACGTTTGAGAAGGAAATCATCACCTCGTGTAAAACCCCTCAGAGTGCCAGGCTCACATCCTCGGACAGTGTGGTCAGTCACTTCCCATGGTGCTGAGGTTACAGAAAACATCGGGTTTGATTTAATCCCTAGGGGACTGGAGCTGGCCTACCACTCATCAATGTTTCTTCTCAAATCTCTCTCTCTCTCTCTCTCTCTCTTTCTCACAGATACACATGGATGTCGATATGGTGATGCCTCAGTGACTTTGGCAAAGGAACAGCTGACATGGCTGGCTTTTGCAGCTTCTGTGTTGCCCACGCTACAATTTGATTGGTTTAATCCATGTCCAGTGCATTTCAAAGAACTCATTTGACACCTAATATTCTGCACTGAAACAGAGATATCACATAAGGTTCATGTCCGCACAGGACATGTTATCACGGGTTGGTTTGACCTAATTGGTGCACATTTTCCTATGAATATCAGTTTTGCTCTTATAAAGAACTAGGCAGTGTTAAGGGGAAGGAAAGAGAGTGAAGCATGTGCATGGACAATAGTGTTATCCTCAGCATCCTAAGCCCTGTCATTCTCCTTCAAGCTTGCACTTTGATGATGTTAATGTTTGATCATTTTCTTTGCAGGTGCATGGGACACTGACCCGTCGGACATGCTATCAAGCGACGGGAAAAAAAAAAATCATTTTCATTCTATGGACATGACACAGAGCTGTGATTTCAGGAATGACAAAGTGACATTGTGCATCTGGTGGGTATGTGTTGCATAGCGAGTACAGTTTGCTAATTTGCCAACAAAGCTAGTAGAAAGCACTTAATATGTAAATAAAAGCTAAATATATTTTAAAACAAAGGTACAGTGGATAAATCTTATAGTGACCTGTAGGCTACACATTGTGACGACTGTAGTTTATCATCGGAAATAAAATATAACGGTTGGACATTTCTCGTCCAACAGCAACAAGACTAGTGGTCGATGCATCCACAAAGAGACAAAGTACAAGCAACACAAGCATGAATGAAGTAGGGTGAGTATTTAGGACACAGCATCATGACAAATTCTACATGCCGTTATTCACTCAAAAGCATATGAAAATTACATTACAGGCATTTAGCAGACGCTCTTATCCAGAGCGAAGTACAACAGGACCCTAGCTGGGGAGCAGTTGGGGGTTAAGTGCCTTGCTCAAGGGCACTTCAGCTATTCCTGTTGGTCCAGGGAATTGAACTGGCAACCTTTGGTCCCAAAGCTGCTTCTCTACCCTTTAGGCCATGGATTCCCCCATGGAAAATGATGGAAATGGAGATGCCTGGTGTTATCGTTTGTCATTTTCAGTATATACATGATAAGCATCTTATCCGGAGCGAAGTACAATATACCCAGAGCAGCCTGGGGTTAAGTGCCTTGCTCAAGGGCACTTCAGCCATTCCTACTGGTCCAGGGAATTGAACTGGCAACCTTTAGGTCCCATAGCTGCTTCTCTAACCTTTAGGCCATGGCTTCCCCCATGGAAAATGATGGAAATGGAGATGCCTGGTGTTATATTTTGTCATTTTCAATATCTACATTACAGGCATCTTATCCAGAGTGATGTACAACATATCTAGAGCAGCCTGGGGAACAGTTGGTGGTTAAGTGCCTTGCTCAAGGGCACTTCAGCCATTCCTGCTGGTCCAGGGACTCAAACCGAAGATCTTTTGGTCCCAAAATTGCTTCTCTAACCTTTAGGCCATGCCTTCCCCCATGGAAAATGATGGAAATGGAGATGGCTGGTGTTATTGTTTGTCATTTTCAATATTTACATGACAAGCATCTTATCCAGAGCGACATACAACATACCCAGAGCAGCCTGGGGTTAGGTGCCTTGCTCAAGGGCACTTCAGCCATTCCCATTGGTCCAGGAAATCAAACCGGTGACCTTTTGGTCCCAAAGCTGCTTTTCTAAACTTTAGGCCATGGCTTCCCAATATGGAGATGAATCAAGTCCAGAGTCAATTTGTCAGTCCCTTGAACAAACCCAGAACTCAGACAAAATCCCACTGAGAATTCATAATACTGTAATATCTCATCTCATTATCTCTAGCCACTTTATCCTGTTCTACAGGGTCGTAGGCAAGCTGGAGCCTATCCCAGCTGACTACGGGCGAAAGGCGGGGTTCACCCTGGGCAAGTCACCAGGTCATCACAGGGCTGACACATAGACACAGACAACCATTCACACTCACATTCACACCTACGGTCAATTTAGAGTCACCAGTTAACCTAACCTGCATGTCTTTGGACTGTGGGGGAAACCGGAGCACCCGGAGGAAACCCACACGGACACGGGGAGAACATGCAAACTCCGCACAGAAAGGTCCTCGCCGGCCATGGGGCTCGAACCCAGACCTTCTTGCTGTGAGGCAACAGCGCTAACCACTACACCACCGTGCCGCCCGAATACTGTAATACAACCCTGATTCCAAAAAAGTTGGGACAAAGTACAAATTGTAAATAAAAACGGAATGCAATGATGTGGAAGTTTCAAAATTCCATATTTTATTCAGAATAGAACATAGATGACATATCAAATGTTTAAACTGAGAAAATGTATCATTTAAAGAGAAAAATGAGGTGATTTTAAATTTCATGACAACAACACATCTCAAAAAAGTTGGGACAAGGCCATGTTTACCACTGTGAGACATCCCCTTTTCTCTTTACAACAGTCTGTAAACGTCTGGGGACTGAGGAGACAAGTTGCTCAAGTTTAGGGATAGGAATGTTAACCCATTCTTGTCTAATGTAGGATTCTATTTGCTCCACTGTCTTAAGTCTTTTTTGTCGTATCTTCCATTTTATGATGCGCCAAATGTTTTCTATGGGTGAAAGATCTGGACTGCAGGCTGGCCAGTTCAGTACCCGGACCCTTCTTCTACGCAGCCGTGATGCTGTAATTGATGCAGTATGTGGTTTGGCATTGTCATGTTGGAAAATGCAAGGTCTTCCCTGAAAGAGACGTCGTCTGGATGGGAGCATATGTTGCTCTAGAACCTGGATATACCTTTCAGCATTGATGGTGTCTTTCCAGATGTGTAAGCTGCCTATGCCACATGCACTAATGCAGCCCCATACCATCAGAGATGCAGGTTTCTGAACTGAGCGCTGATAACAACTTGGGTCGTCCTTCTCCTCTTTAGTCTGAATGACACGGCGTCCCTGATTTCCATAAAGAACTTCACATTTTGATTCGTCTGACCACAGAACAGTTTTCCACTTTGCCACAGTCCATTTTAAATGAGCCTTGGCCCAGAGAAGACGTCTGCGCTTCTGGATCATGTTTAGATACGGCTTCTTCTTTGAACTATAGAGTTTTAGCTGGCAATGGCGGATGGCACGGTGAATTGTGTTCACAGATAATGTTCTCTAGAAATATTCCTGAGTCCATTTTGTGATTTCCAATACAGAAGCATGCCTGTATGTGATGCAGTGCCGTCTAAGGGCCCGAAGATCACGGGCACCCAGTACGGTTTTCCGGCCTTGACCCTTACGCACAGAGATTCTTCCAGATTCTCTGAATCTTTTGATGATATTATGCACTGTAGATGATGATATGTTCAAATTCTTTGCAATTTTACACTGTCGAACTCCTTTCTGATATTGCTCCACTATTTGTCGGCGCAGAATTAGGGGGATTGGTGATCCTCTTCCCATCTTTACTTCTGAGAACCGCTGCCACTCCAAGATGCTCTTTTTATACCCAGTCATGTTAATGACCTATTGCCAATTGACCTAATGAGTTGCAATTTGGTCCTCCAGCTGTTCCTTTTTTGTACCTTTAACATTTCCAGCCTCTTATTGCCCCTGTCCCAACTTTTTTGAGATGTGTTGCTGTCATGAAATTTCAAATGAGCCAATATTTGGCATGAAATTTGAAAATGTCTCACTTTTGACATTTGATATGTTGTCTATGTTCTATTGTGAATACAATATCAGTTTTTGAGATTTGTAAATTATTGCATTCCGTTTTTATTTACAATTTGTACTTTGTCCCAACTTTTTTGGAATCGGGGTTGTATGTTGAGAGATAAATAACTGAATTAAAAGGCATGACTTTAAAGCATTAAGACACAAGGCATTTTTCTCACTTATCTACTTTCAACAGCTCTTTGTCTATGATTGGTCATATCCAAAGTTCCGAGGGGTTTTGTTAATACACAGATGTTTTATGTAAGTCGACATAGATACAAGCTTCACATCCTTCACAGAGGGTGCGTGTGAGCAGTGTTGGAGTCAAGTCACTAAAACTCGAGTCCGAATCCAGTCTCAAGTCCCAAGTGTTTAAGTCCAAGTCATGAAAGAAAATTTTGAGTCGAGTCCACTATTGATCTGAGTTGAGAGAACGACTCCAACCGCACCATTTGACAGTGGCTGTTGCTGTCTTTATATGAAACCATCTCTGCTACTGTGTTGGACTAACATTACTGCTTGACTGCTCCATTTTAGTTAATAGACTACAGATAAAAAGCTTGTTCATCACTCAGCAAGCCCCGCCCAATATCAACAGAGCAAATAACATGAGAGAGGGTTAACACTGGCTAGTTCATCGCTCAGCAAGCAAGCCCCGCCCACTGTCAACAGAGCAATGAACATAGCATGTCACTTCCTTCTCTGGGTGGAGTCTTGCCAAATGACGATTGAAGTTCGAGGTTGTCCCCGTCGTGTCCTCGATAGTTCTTCTACATATGGAACACATAGCAGTGTGTTTTTTTCCCCACTGCACGAGAAGTCCGTATAAGCAAAGCGGACAATCCTAGGGGCGTTCTGTCCAGGCATTTTAGCGCCATTAATTTTAGTTTGTTCCTGAACATGACGTATGAACAGGGGAATGTGCATTCTCTTGCACAAAATTAGTATCAAAATTAATGTAGATATAAATATCTTATGGGCGGCACGGTGGTGTAGTGGTTAGCGCTGTCACCTCACAGCAAGAAGGTCTGGGTTCGAGCCCCGTGGCCAGTGAGGGCCTTTCTGTGTGGAGTTTGCATGTTCTCCCCGTGTCCGTGTGGGTTTCCTCTGGGTGCTCCGGTTTCCCCCACAGTCCAAAGACATGCAGGTTAGGTTAACTGGTGACTCTAAATTGAGCGTAGGTGTGAATGTGAGTGTGAATGGTTGTCTGTGTCTATGTGTCAGCCCTGTGATGATCTGGCGACTTGTCCAGGGTGTACCCCGCCTTTCGCCTGTAGTCAGCTGGGATAGGCGCCAGCTTACCTGCGACCCTGTAGAACAGGATAAAGCAGCTAGAGATAATGATAAATATCTTATGCCAAATTATTATGGCATGTTACAAAAAAATAAAGAAAAAAATCAGAGTCCTCGTCTCCAATTTATGAGTCCGAATGCAGTTAATGCACGAGTCCGAGTCCAAGTCTGAGTCACAAGTGCTCAAGTCCAAGTCAAGTCACAAGTCCTTAAAATTAGGGCACGAGTTTGACTTGAGTACTACAAGCCTGCTTATGAGCCCCTTTATGAACCACCCATAATGAAAATAAGGCACTATACAGCTTAGTGCAAAATTAAGAATTTAAGGCTCCAATTGTGTTGTTGGAAAATGGGATATGTTGTGTATATGTTGATCCAACAAATCCCAAAGATATGTTTCTTCTTGTATTCCCAAAAATAAACATATAATAAGAGGTACTGTGACTTCAGTGAACATTTTCATATTTCAGCACGAACAGTGCACTTTGGGCTCCAGTCCTGGATAGCTATAGGTGTGAGAACAGCGGCTCGCCCCTGACCTCTGCCCTCTTTCACCCTTTGTGGCCCTTTATGCCCATGTGCATGAGTGGTCCAGTGGTTTATAATATTTGACAGAGTTCATGGAAGACATCTGCTGAAAGGGGCTATGGAGACAGGCCAACAGAGAAGTAGGGGAGAGGGCAGGGACGAGGCGATTCGGCCATCCATCACCTCATTGGCATAAAGAGAAGGACAGTAGGCACAGGCTGGCACATCCACAGCCTCCATCAGATTTGCTTGAGCACTGGCTTTCAGGAGACCAGACCATTCAAGACAGACTAAGGAAGGAGTTTGTATGGTATTTTCCAGTTATTTAATGGCGCACAGGTAAGCCTGTGAAATATTGTAGCTTGCCCTGGATGAAAAGTTGGTGGTGTGAATCTGTTTTGGCATCACTTTATTTTATTTTTGTTGCAAAACTTTGAATCTTGTGAATGATTTCTGACAGAGCTTGTCAGGGTCTTATTTCATATGAAGTTTGTCAGGTAATGACAGGTAAACATCAGCCAAGTGTCAAATACAATCAAGTTAAATATGAGAAACTATGACAAAATGAAAAGCAGCACCTGAAAGTTATTTGAAAGGTGCTCTCTCTCTCAGTTGACTTACTGGCTTTGGGAGGGAGGGAAGCATTTTTCCAATTTTATGATCCAATTCCTTTCGTAAATATTTCCCACAATATCAATTTCCTTTCATTTTCTGCAGCTGGGGAAGCCAATGGAAACCAAAGTGAAGGGAAGTATTTTATTAAAGTGTCAGAGTTCAATGTTAATCGATGGCACAGCCATTACCAAGTGATAGGGGGGTCGATGGGCATCGCTTGGGCTGGGGATCCCACCCAGCTGCCACTGGGAGATACACACAAGCTGTTGGACGCAAGCTGAGATGAAGATGCCCCATGTTTCAGACCTTCAGGGGCAAAAGGGCAGGCCATCCCTGGTCTCTCCGTCTCCAGTCAGGGCATCTGGGAGAAATTTGGCAAGCCATGGCAGACATCGATAGATCATTGCTTAGAGTTATGAATCAGTGTAGCTGCAGTGAATAGACAGGGGTTATACAGGAAATAGAAAAGGACAGTCTTCTCTAATGATCATGTGAGCAATTGTAGAGTCCATAAAGTCTGGATGTTTTGAAGCAAATTTTAGCCTCGTGCAATTCTATTCAATTTTAGTATCTGGTATCCATTTGGCAAGGGAAAGAATTGGGCACAAATTGGTTTTGGGAAGTGTAAATCTTTAGGGTGTCTATGTGGGATCATTTATAACAGCAGAAAGCGAGTCACTTCACTGGTACAACCCCAATTCCAAAAAAGTTGGGACACTGTATAAAACAAATAAAACCAGAATGTGAAGATTTACAAATCATGGAAACCCTATATTTCATTGAAAATAGTACAAAGACATTATCAAATGTTGAAACTGAGAAATGTTATTGTTTTTTGAAAAATATTTGCTCATTTTGAATTTGATGTCAACAACATGAATCAGAAAAGTTGGGACAGGGGCAACAAAAGACTGAAAAAGTTGTGTCATGCTAAAAAATTGGCAACAGGTCAGTAACAGGATGTATAAAAAGAGCATCCCAGAGAGGCAGAGTCTCTCAGAAGTAAAGATGGGGAGGGGTTCACCACTCTGTGAAAAACTGCGTGGGCAAACAGTGCAACAATTTAAGATTAACATTCCTCAGTGTGGGCGGCACGGTGGTGTAGTGGTTAGCGCTGTCGCCTCACAGCAAGAAGGTCCTGGGTTCGAGCCCCGGGGCCGGCGAGGGCCTTTCTGTGTGGAGTTTGCATGTTCTCCCCGTGTCCGCGTGGGTTTCCTCCGGGTGCTCCGGTTTCCCCCACAGTCCAAAGACATGCAGGTTAGGTTAACTGGTGACTCTAAATTGACCGTAGGTGTGAATGGTTGTCTGTGTCTATGTGTCAGCCCTGTGATGACCTGGCGACTTGTCCAGGGTGTACCCCGCCTTTCGCCCGTAGTCAGCTGGGATAGGCTCCAGCTTGCCTGCGACCCTGTAGAAGGATAAAGCGGCTAGAGATAATGAGATGAGATGAGATTCCTCAGTGTAAAATTGCAAAGAATTTGGGGATCACGTCATCTATGGTCCATAATATCATAAAAAGATTCAGAGAATCTGGAGAAATCTCTGTATGCAAGAGACAAGGCTGAAAACTGACATTGGATGCCTGTAACCTTCAGGCCCTCAGGAGCCACTGCATTAAAAGCAGACACGTGTCTGTAATGGAAATCACTGTATGGGCTCAGGAACCCTTCAGAAACCCATCGTCTGTGAAAAAGGTTCATTATTGCATCCACAAATGCAAGTTAAAACCAGATATAAACAATGTCCACAAACACTGCCACCTTCTCTGGGCCCGAGCTCTTTTACGATGGACTGAGGTGAAGTGGAAAATTGTTCCAAGGTCTGATGAATCAAAAGTAGAAATTCTTTTTAGAAATCATGGACACCACGTCCTCCAAGCTAAAGAGGAGAGGGACCATCCGGCTTGTTATCAGTGCACAGTTCAAAAGCCAGCATCTGTGATGGTATGAGGGTGCATTAGTGCACATGACATGGGTAGCTTGTACATCTGGGAAGGCATCATTAATGCTGAGTGATATATACATGTTTCAGAGCAATAGGCTGCCATCCAGACAAAATCTTTTTCAGGGAAGGCCTTCCTTCTTTCAGCAAGACAATGCCAAACCGATTTCTGCACATATTAAAACTGCATGGCCCTGTAGTAAAAGAGTCCAGGTGCTAAACTGTCCTGCCTGCAGTCTAGACCTGTCTCCTATTTAAAACATTTGGCATATTATGAAGCACAGAATACGACCAAGGAGACCCCAAACTGTTGAGCAACTGAAATTGTATATCAGGCCACAATGGGACAGTATTTCTCTTTCCAAACTACAGCAGCTGGTCTCCTCAGTTCCCAAACATTTACAGAGTGTTTTTAAAAGTAGAGGTGATGCAGCACAGTAGCACAGTGGTAAACATGCTCTTATCCCAACTTTTTGAAATGTGTTGTGGCCATCGAATTCAAAATAAGCATATATTTTTTGAAGAAAAATAAAATTTCTCAGTTTCAACATTTGGTATGTTGTCTTTGTACTATTTTTAATGAAATATAGAGTTTCCATGATTTGCAAATTATCACATTCTGTTTTTATTTACAGTTTACACAGCATCCCAAATTTTTTGGAATTGGGGTTGTGCATATTAACATGGGTAAATCTGAAAACATTGTGTCTTTTGCCGTCTTACTGTTGCTGTCTGTTTCCTAAAAGTTTCTTGTCCACAATGAAATACAAAAATGATAGAAAACAGCATCCTGAGAATGCGCACTGGGTATCTGACCCATGACCTCTGGGTGCTCCGGTTTCCCCCACAGTCCAAAGACATGCAGGTTAGGCTAATTGGTGGCTCTAAATTGACCGTAGGTGTGAATGTGAGTGTGAATGGTTCTTTGTCTCTGTTACCCCTTTTCCACCAAATCAGTTCCAGGGCTGGTTCGGGGCTGGTGCTGGTTCTGGTTCACAACTCGTTCAACTTGCAAGCCAGCTGAGAACCAGCTTGCTTTTCCATCGCTCGCGGTGCTAAGAGAAGACACGTCATTACGTCGCTGTATACGTCAGTTACGTCATTACGTCGCTGTATACGTCAGTTACGTCGCTACGTTTGCATAAACCTTGGCGCAAATATCGAAGCAAAAACAATGCGGAAGAAGCAGCAGCAACAACAACAATAATAATAATGGATGACTTCGCGTTTGTACAGCTGCTGCTTCTCGTCGCTTAAAAATGGCGATCTTTCGCAGTCTTGTTATTGTTGTCGGTCTTAACAACTCCGCCCCCCCGCTGACATAAGCGGTTCTTTCCTCTGGCCCAGCAGAGAATTGGTGCTAGCCTGGAACTGGTTTTTCTGGCCCCAGAGCCAGTTCTTTGTCAGTGGAAACAGAAAACCCGGTTCCAAACTAAGCACTGGCCCTGAACCAGCCCTGGAACTGCTATGGTGGAAAAGGGGCATGTGTGTGTCAGCCCTGCGATGATCTGGCAACTTGTCCAGGGTATACCCCACCTCTCACCCATAGTCAGTTGGGATAGGCTCCAGCTTACCTATGACCCTGCACAGGATAAGTGGTTACGGATAATGGATGGCTGACCAATCATATGTGAAGCAGGCTATGTTCAGCACAAAACGCACTCTTGCTAGCACTTTTTCTGTAGAAAACAGGCCAAGGGTGAAAGCATCATCTAGCAAGAGTCCAAATAAGAATCAAATTAACATGTTTGTGTCTTGGCATGGTGGTGTAGTGGTTAGCACTGTCGCCTCACAGTAAGAAGGTCCTGGGTTCAAGCCCAGCAGCTGGCGAGGGCCTTTCTGTGTGGAGTTTGCATGTTCTCCCCGTGTCTGCATGGGTTTCCTCCAGGTGCTCCGTTTTCCCCCAAAGACATGCAGGTTAGGCTAATTGGTGGCTCTAAATTGACCGTAGGTGTGAATGGTTGTTTGTCTCTGTGTGTGTCAGCCCTGTGATAACCTGGTGACTTATCCAGGGTGTACCCCGCCTCTCATCCAGTCAGTTGGTATAGGCTCCAGCTTGCCTGCAACCCTGTAGAACAGGATAAGCGGCTACAGATAATGGATGGATGTTTGTGTCTTTTGTGATTTCATTTGGTTAGGTATTATATAAACAAGACCATTAATGACGGCGTAGCTCACTCCAGCCCCGTCTAGTCCAGAAGGAACAATCTAAAGTGGGCCACCTTGTGCAATAAATGTTGCAAGCTCTATACACTATATACAAGGTATAGCTAGAAGCAATATCCACCCTAGGAATACCGACCTATTTGCCAGAAAGAATCCAGAATGCGAGGAACTGACCGAGAAGAAGCGATTTTTGCTGAACTGCTTATCAATAATAATAATAATAATAATAATAATAATAAGTTAAATTTATATAGCGCCTTTCAAGAAACCCAAGCATGCTTTATAATTACAGACAAAGAAAAATAAATAAATAAATAAAATAATAATAAATAATAATAATAAAAAATAAATAAATAAATAAATAAATAAAAAGTCCACCGAGTAGGGGTCAGGATGTAATTCCCGTGGTGTAGCAGCCACAGTCCCACCAAAAGGCGCACAAAAATGAGTCCCACATCTCCAGCACCGCCGCCGTGACACCGTCAGCAACATCACTCAACACCACGCCATGGATCCACAAAGCGAGCACAGAAGCTCCGCCATGCAGAGCGCTGGTGTGTCCCAAACCGACTGCACAGCCGCTGCAACGCCACCGAGCAACATCGCTCGGAACATCACACCAAGCATTAAAGCACAGAGCGCTGGACAACCATGATGTAAAATGAGCAACGAGCTCACTGCAGTCCACAGCTGAGAGCACAGGCATCGCCCACAGCGAACCCAGGCCTGAAGGGAACCGACGCCCAAAACTGGGTCTGGAGCTACACCACAACCGGCAGACAAAACACTCAAACAAACATCAAACTACACAAACACACAGAAAAAAAATAGAAAAAATGAAAATAGAAAAAGAAAGAAAAATAAAATTAAAAAAAGCTCTGGTGAGAAGCGGCAGCCAGAACGCGCAAGACGTACTCTCAACCGGAAACGGAAACGAAAAAAAAAGGTTTTATTAAGGTTTAATTAGTCCATAACTTCATTAATAATTGTAATTAAGCAAATCTGGGTAGAAGTTATGTATATGCACCCTAGGTACCCTTACCTTCATGCCAGAAAGAATCAAAATTGGTGAAGAATTGAGGGAGAAGAAGCGATTTGTGTGGAAACTGCTCGTTAGGCTTTAATTACTCCATATCTTCATTATTAATTGCAATTATGCAAATTTGGGCAGAAGCTATATGCACTCCAGGCAGACCTGCCTTCCTGCCAAAAAGAATAAAAATTGGTGAAGAATTGAGACAGAAGAAGCAATTTTCATGAAATGTGGCCGCCGCCGGATGGACGCCGGACAACACATGATGGCATAAACTCATCACCTGTTGGCTGGATGAGCTAATAATTATGGATATAACTGATGCATGCAATCGAATTCAGTTGTTTACTTTGAGACCTGAATAAGAAAGCTGACCTTAGAATGGAAGGGAATGGAAGGTAGATGAGAAGTATGCATTTATATTCACAGACTCTGATTAATGTGTGAATAAAGGATATTTAGCCATAGACCAAATATATATAAAGCAAATGTTATAGTCTCCTCTTCTCTCTCTCTCTCTCTCTCTGTCTATGATAGAAACATATAACACATCAAACCTAATAAATACACTGCTCAGGCTTCTCATTTTCCTCCAAAGTTGATGTGTAGGTCAGAATATCTCAATTATCACACTCCTGTCACTGCTCAGAACGTCCTCCCCAACCTCCTTCCACCTGCCGTGACTTTTATTGCTTCATTAGTGAACGCCACATGCTATAGTGCACATTCCCCATCACATCACTACCACTGATCCATGGGCATACGAGGATGGAAACAGAGCCATACGCACTATCATCTTGATAGTTCATAGCTACTATGTAGCTTCTTATTTTAGTTCTGCCCCTTCAACGCTCCATTGCTTAGCTTTGGCTGCATAACCAATGATAATTTAAACTGTACTTGCAGAAGATTTCAATCACAGATGTACAAGTTTGTGTACTGTTATTGTATTAAATTTGACCCATTTACATATTTTTGTCTGGAATACAAATCCATTGCAGGACACAATGGAATGGATACACCCATTCAGAGAACCTGGTGGAAAGCCACATGGACAGGAACCAGAGCTCAGGACTGAACCAGGGACCCTGGAGCTGTGAAAACCACCGTTCTGCCCACTAAGAAGCTACAATTCATAATCTTACCATTTTGCAGGTGTAAAATGATTCAAGCAGTGTGTGTCATCATACGTTTTCATATTTAGTGCTTTCTACGAGTTTACTGGGTTGCTAGAGAACAGATTCGCAACTATTTTTTGGTGCTAAATTCTGCCAGACCACAACTAGCCTTAGTGAGTTAGCAGCTAGCAAGCAGCATTGACTAGCTGCATAAGAAGCTGTGTGGCTGTTACATTAGATAGTTAATTTGAACCACAGAACATTTATGAAGGTAAATATGAATATAACTTTGCTGCCATGCAAAGGCAAACTGCAGTATCCAAGAAAGGATTCAGCCCAAGAATCTGACAGATGCACATTTGCAGAAATCATCATTATCATTATCTCTAGCCGCTTTATCCTTCTACAGGGTCGCAGGCAAGCTGGAGCCTATCCCAGTTGACTACGGGCGAAAGGCGGGGTACACCCTGGACAAGTCGCCAGGTCATCACAGGGCTGACACATAGACACAGACAACCATTCACACTCACACCTACGGTCAATTTAGAGTCACCAGTTAACCTAACCTGCATGTCTTTGGACTGTGGGGGAAACCGGAGCACCCGGAGGAAACCCATGCGGACACGGGGAGAACATGCAAACTCCACACAGAAAGGCCCTCGCTGGCCACGGGGCTCAAACCCAGACCTTCTTGCTGTGAGGCGACAACGCTAACCACTACACCGCCCTTGCAGAAATATTTTTACTAATTTTACCAGATTGCTATGGATTTTCACAGGGGCATAGAGGATGCCAAGCCTTTTCTGAAGAGGGCAGCCACGGCTTGCTATGACCATGGCTCGGCCCGCTATTCGCCCCGAAGCCCTGCGTAAGCGTGACTCATGGAAAACTTTAATATGAGCCTTGGCTCTAGCTGCGCACGTGCAGGGATTTAAAAATTCATATCTTGGCCACCGAAAGTCCTAGCCCCACCAAACTTTACAGGCCTCCCTCTCCCCGAGAGCTTTCGAACCAGCCCAGGCATGGCCCACTTCGACTGCGGCTCGACCCGTTATTTGCGGCGAATTTGGAATTTTGACCTCTTTCTGGAGCATTTTATTGGTTTGACCAAGATTCTTTGTCTCAGGTCACGCTATACAAAGCATTGTGAGAATATATGTAATTAGGTCAGGTAAGCATCACTGCTTACCACAGGTGGTCAGATCCTAAACCATTGGTGTGTTGGTTGAATGTGGCTATAGCTCATATAGCCAGCTAGCAGTAAAATAAACAAACACCCCGTGACCGATGCCAAGTGGTGCACATATATTTCTGACCGATGCATGTGCATCAGTTGCATCAGTCTGGATCTGTCCCTGGTATCTGCATATTGTGTTGGTAGCAAAAGACGGTCCAATAGTGTTACCTATTCACTATTGGACCATCTTTTGCCACAACACAATATGCAGATACTCCAGTTTGCCTTTGCATGGCAGTATGACTGCTGTCTAGCTACAAGACCTTTGTAAAGTACTCCTTGTGTGGAGTAACAATTTAGTCCACAATGTTTAATTTGGCCAAAACAAGGTGCCACAAATGTAGCTGACTTCCAAATAGTCCCGTATTTTGGAAAATACTGCTAAAAATGTTATATGTATTTAGCTAGTTTACTGCCTTTCAGTTGGAATGCTAATAGTATGTTATGGTACACAGAATAACACCAAGAATACTATTGTAAATGTCTTATTTGCAAAGTTAGCAAAGGACTAAGAAAAAGCAAGACATTTCACCAAACAAGATTGATGATGAACAAGCTATTTTTTGTGTGTATGTGCTTCTTTCTCAGGCTCAAGGTTGTAACTGTCTGCTCCCTCATCATAGATGTCATACAGAATAGCTGGTGCTATGAGTATAATCAGGATCTCCCTCGTGACCCAATGTATATGAACTGTGTAGGTATTTCTGGACTCCCAGTTTCAAACCCCTGTGTGTGTATATGTGCTTGTGAGACTGAGAGAGTGTAGGGGGTGGACTGTCGAGAATAAGACCCCAGCAAACGCTCATTAGAGTTGACCTTGGCACCAGGAGCCTGTGTTTGATGGATCGGGTACAGGGCCAAACAAGCCCCCGGGGAGCCATGATCTTATCTCTTATTGTACACACACCTCCCTCCTGCTGACCCTTTCCCCGCTCGCTCACACTGCACAGCTCTGCACGCATCACAGGCAGAATAAATCTGTGTCTGACAGAGAGGGAGAGAGGCGAGGGACAGAGAGCAAGAGAGCAAGAGAGAAAGAGGGTGAGAATGAATGAGGCGGCAAGAGAGAAACACACACAAGGGGCCCAGAAAAACCAACAGCTCACCGAGGTGTCATTAGCTACATAAGTCAGCTGTGCTTGATGTGGGCTCGAGAGCAAGATGGAAGAGGCCTGGGCTGGAATTCAAAGAGACGAAGAGGCGATGATGTGATCAGTTGACGAGTCCTTAAACGAACCTTGTGTTCCACAAGCTCTGTGATGAGTTTGTTTTCCATCTTAGCCATCTCTCCACTACCCAAATATGAGTATCCTTCTCCACAAATAACGTCTGCTCAAATCCTCCCCCATATATCTGCAATGGCATCCAGTCAGAGGACAGGCAACGATCAGAGGCATGAGGCAATATCCACCTGCAGGGAGGAAAACTTAAACACATGAGCTTCTCGCAAAGCTTCCAGAGATTTAGACATCCTCTTATTCCCTTGTGCTGTACTTCAATGAAATCTTTTTTCTGGGTCACTAATGGAGCAGCAGGGGAAAATTGCTCTATTAAGCATATTTATTTCATACAAAGTGCCTTCAACAACGTATGTGACGTAACAGCATACCCAGTTGAGCAATGATGCAACGAAAAACCTACCTTACTCCATCAGTGCACAAAGAGGTAATTCTAATCTGTGCTAGTTCACTCTGGGAAATTAGCACAGATAACATTCAGTTCTGTAAAATAGCTCATGGCCCTTCCTTTCTGACTTCACCCCTTAGTCTTTTTTATTTTTATTTTTACACCACTTTCATCTAATTTAGTCATTGCACACTTCAACCCACTAGCTCGTTCTTTTCTATTGCACAACCCTGATGAATCCGGGATGGCACAGGCTAACAGGTGCTTCCTCTGGAATTTGACACCTGAAGCCAGCGACTGCATGCCTACAGGGAAACGCATGTCAACGTCTTGATCTATCTGTCTTTTTTTTTGAGAACTCCCTGATCATTCCTTCTAAAAAGGCATGAAACTTCAATATAGTATTGGGTGAGCAGTTAATGTTCTTTAGATATATTGCAAAGATCACTTGGTCCTGCAGGTTTATCCTGCACAACATTGGAAGCATTTGAAAATTTCTTTCCAAGGAGGAAACCCAGTTGCTTGTTTATCTTACAGGCTGGGCTTCATGCATGTCTTATCGAGTCCTTATCAAAACCAAAATTGGACCATTGTACCTCAATGCAATGGTCAAATTACCATGTATCCTTTGAGCCACAAGTACGGGTCAGCTTGATCAACCTCTTTTGAAGACACAAGGACAATCTTGACCAATGCTGCCTGTTTCCACAGAAGGTTTGCCCAATCTTGTCTACTTCTGGGATTATTATTATTTTATTTGTACCTGCTGGGAATAGTTTCTATTTTCCAAAATTTGGACAAATTAGCCATTTAAACCACCCCACCCTGCAGCTACCCTAACCAGGATAAAGCATCAATGCTGAAGATGAATGAATAAATGCCATGTCTAGTCCAATATGCTCCCATGGCCTGTATTTTTGCTCATGCTTCAGACCTGACCCCCTGCTCCAACATGCATGAGAGTGAAACCCAGTCCTCCAACTGATTTATTAAGGCTTGTGGGTCCTTGAAGATCCCAGACCTGATCAGAATCTCTAGACCAAGGCTCTTCCTGTACTGGCATGGAGGCAGCCAATATGTGCTAGTATAAAGATATATATTTTCCAAGTAGATAACCAAGCATTTCTGTAAGTCATTCTGGGCAAGAGTATCTTCTAAAATGGCTTTTATACTTATGCAATGTCAAATGGCAACTAAACATGTTTGAAGGAGAGTGCTAACTGCCCTCTTCTGTAAACATGACCTAGCAGATACCTATGGTTAGCTAGTCTCAATCTGGAAAAGATGATCCTATATATAAATTATGAAATGTAAACATAATTCAAAGAGAAGGGCCAATTATGCTCTCTTGGAACCATAGTCGTATATGGCTACAGCATTGCTGATATGTGAATTAATGATCTTCTAGCAACAGGACTTCAACCAGCTGCTCGTTTTCAAATTCTCCCGCTGCAAGGAAAAGATATTTTTTCCTTTCAGGTGCACATTTGTTCTATGTGTCTCAAGGTGTTAGTTGTCTTTGACACAGGTATTTGGCCTGTATGTCAGGTAATATGTCCACCTATAGGGCCAGGTGGGAACATCATGCGGACATCTTTGTGTGTGTGTGCGTGTGTGTTGGTGGCAGGACTTAGGATAGCCATTAGACCACCGCTCAGAGAAAAGAAGCACAGATGCCAAAAGCATAGGTCATTTTACTGATGGAGAGAGCCAGCTGCTGACTTGGGGTCAGTGACTCCTGTGAGAACTCAGTGTGTATTTATTTGGGTCTGTGTGTGTGCGAGAGAGGGAAAGATAGCAATCCAGGCCATTTTTCTACTTGGACAGTGCACATTATTTGTGAAAGAAGCAAGACCCACTGTCTTCACGTAGACCTACAGCAAATGGACTCAAATATTTTCTATTCTCTCAATATTACAAAAACAATGGCATGCACAAGGCAACATGGGTTGCCATTGGTAAGACGGATTCCTCCTCCCAAAATCTCATTCCTATCAATGCCCCCTTCCTGTCTGACTCCTAACGCCTGGGTGGGCTTGATGTCTTTCCTCTGTGAGGTACCACTTGGAGCCTGGCTTGACAGTTGGGAATGGATATGACGCATGGATGTTGCTGTAATTGCATCTGGTTGCATCATGAAAAAGTAATAATTCACTGTCAAGGATGTCAAAGTGTCAGCGTTCAGCAGAACTGATAAGTTGTCAGTGACGGAAAGAGTTTAAACCTCTTTCCAAAGTCAAGCCCTGGAAAGCTGTAGGAAATAGAGTGGAAGATGTTCAGATGAGGAATGTGTGTTCATTACTTTCCTCTTATATTACACACAAGATAGATGATGTGCATGCCATATGGAATGGATTGTACCATTTTGGCTGAAATCCCCTCTCCAATTTTATTACTATTGTGTGAAAACAACAAGTAGTTTGGGTTGAAGACACCTGCCACTCCTAAAATGATCTCATAACATGCTGAACCCAAATAATCACAGGGAATCATTGGTAAAATTGCCTTATTGCCATGCATGAATGCTATGACCATTAGGATAAAGCTTCCATGCAAGCATCTCACTGCCCTGCATCTCAGCACCACCAATAAATACACACTCTCAGAATATTCTCAGCCAGGGCTTGAGTTTGAGGGGTGATGCAACCGCTGCCTTGCCGTCGGTGAAAGAAAGTTCACAAAAATTCATTGGAAGTTGGTTTAGCTGGGTGATTAATACACCATTGTTTAAACCTCCCATCCCAATCAAACACTATAACCAAACAATGAAACTTGAGTCGTAACCTGTGAAATAACCTGTGCATAGTCCGTACTGTAGTCATCACTTTCCTAGCTTTAAGATCAGAGGATCACTTATGCCACTTGTGTGTCTTGTGATAACATACTTCATGCATTTTCCTCTGACATTTTCACAAGTAAATTTCAGCCAGCTGGCTATCACCTCCTTCTGTGCATCATCTGTTCACCATTCCTTACTTCAGCTGAGGTTTTTTTTTACCGATTCTCTTCTGAGGAACAGGCTCAAAGTCTCATCCTTTAGCTAAACAGTCACTGCGAGAGCAGAGAAAGTGGCGAGAGTCTAACGGCTGTTGTTCAAAAGAGATTATGAGCCTCCGAAAGCCCAAGGATTGATCCCATTGTATTTTAATGAAGTGCTTATGGACCTGCTTAGATATGCAAAGAGAAGGAAAATAGACTGGTGAGTTATGGCAGGACCGAGTCCTCTCTTCATAATGAAGAAGAGTTTGCTGAGGGAAGGTTGTGGGGGTCTGTTTTAGTTCCCAGAATTCAAGAGAATGCACTGGTGTCGTGATGTCCATGACTGTCCGTCATCTTTTCACTCACTTTTCTCACACTTTTCTCTCTTTCACTGGTTTGTGTACGCTTTGGATTGCGGGATTGCGTGCACAAGAAGATTAGCTGACCTTATGGTCACTGCAGGGACCTTGTGGTCCAATAGAGACGCAAAGAGGCAGACAAAGACAAACAAAGCAAGCGCACACACAGAGACACAGAAATGCATAGTACCAACAAACACTTTCTTTCAGGATATTCCCCAAAGCTTTCCTTCGTGCCTTTGTGATTAAGCTTTCTGCTGCCCCTGTGTGGCAGAGTTCATCCCGTGCCTCCAGAGCAGCACACAAAGGCCTCAGTGTCCCAGGGAGTGCTGCTTCTTACAGCCTAAATACGCCACTAACCCACGTATCCCATGAGGCCTGGCTGTAATTAAGCACATGTGCTCGTTAGCAGCCTGTCCTTTTCTCTTTTCACTCACCTTTGCCTATATCGCTCTATTTCTTGTCCTCTCTTGCTCCATCCCCCTCCTTCTTGCTATGGTTTGTCAGATGAAGCGATTGCCTCCTTCTCCCACCCCCAGTGGCATTTAACTATTCTCATTTGCATGTACATGCCCTCGCTGTGTGGCCAGTGGGCCGCTGAGATTGATCAACAACGCAGCAGCATGTTTTATTACATGTCAGTCAGAGGCAGAGACCATACGCAGTGGGCATACACTCAGACATGAACATGCATATGTGCACAAGCTGGCATGTATGGAATATACAGGCATATTCACAAGCACTGGCATACAAAATGACCATAGTCTATTCCCAATGATATCTGTCATAATTACTTTGAAATATCTTGATACTTGAGACAAATCTTCCAGCTCCAGGGTGCCTGGTTTGACCCTGAGCTCAGTTTCCTGCTGAAGTGGAGTTACTCATGTTCCCCCTGTGTCCTTGTGGGCTTCCTCCAGTTTACTACCTCCAAAACCATGCTAGTAGTTGGATTTCTGACTCTTGAATGGGGAATTAAGAGTTTAATGTGCTGTGCTACATATACAAAATGTCTTTCCAAAAAAAAAAGACATTTTGACATGATTCACGCTGGACATTTCGAATGAACTGTCATGCCCTACGATCGACTGGCGTCACATCCAGGCAGCATTTCCGCCTTGTTTTCACCTTGAGTTTTCCCACGACAGGCTCTGGATTCACCCTGACCATGAAACACAAGTATATATGGAGTCTGATAGGTGCATCCTCCCAGGTATAACACACTCATACACACAGTCTGACAGTTCGAGGCGCAACACTGACAAGTGCACAGAAGCATGTCCAGTCGATAAAATCTGAGATCTACTCATCCACCAAACAAGAACCAAACAAGGCACAATTCAGCTTGAGGTCCTGGTTCCAATCCATTTTCCACCAACCTGAGAGACATCTGGAACTCACAGGAAGGCATCAGTTTGGCAAATGTGTCCTTGCATTACATTTTCAAGACAGTCTAGAGACCTGTTTTGGTGGACGTCAAACCCAGCAGTCTTCTCATTGGTGGTGTTTGTCTGTACATGGTGTTATGTCTTGTATAATGTGGTATGGGTTAGCAAAAAAACAAACAAACCAAACATTAGTCCTAGCTCCATTAAGTCCTGGAGCAACTGGAGCATTTGGTACTGGACTTGCAACCAGTGGATGTGCAGTTACTGTTTTCTGGTACTGGATGTTTCACTAGTTTGTAGAGTGTAAAGCTGACATCAGTGGCGGCTGGTAGTCTTTCAAGCAGGGGAGGCTGGTCGGTTATGATATTTCCAGATTTTAAAAGAAAAAACACATCAATTTTGCTCATACTCTTGCCTCTGATCTGGCTGATTGTTGGCAGGGTCACAAACTGTGAAATAACAGGTTCTTTTGGCCCATTAGCCTACTGTCCAATATACATGATGGTGGTGTTGGGGGGGGTATATTTTAACATTTTATATTTTAAAATTGTGGCATGTTGTTTAAAAATTGATCATTATTGAAAGCAGCTCTTTGTCAGGAACCTCAGCAGTAACAGCAGAGTGTTCTGGAATAGGCACAAGCACTGACCCTGGGGAGCCAAACATAGAGCTGGGTGCCACACATTTCATTCAATGACACTTTCCCTATATTTTACTTATTTTGACTGAGAAATGTTTTATTGACAATTTTGATAACCCTTCACTTTTAATCCAGGTCTGTAGTGTGAAATGTTCTCGGCTGTGTTTTTGTTTAAAAATGTTTTCCAAATTGTAGCTGTGTTTAATTCATATCCAGAAAAATATATATTCCAATATAATATACTCAGCATAAACATTTTAAATAGATTCTATATTTTTGGTCCATCCATGACATATTACTAAAGTAGCCTATTTACTGTTGTTGATGTGGGTCACTTGCTGTTAGCCATTTCACTTTCTCGTACCAGGAGAGCTGAAAGGAACGAGTATTATTCCCTACCTTTTTCACCAAGTCAGTTTGAGGCGTTGGTCTACCCTGCTCTTTAATTTTAATTTTTTCCTCGAAAGGAAGACTGGCAAATGGCTTCGCCAAAATTAAATCAGCAATGCTTGGCATCCGTGCGCAGCTTTCTTGCTAGCTGACTAGCCCCCTCAAGTTCAAGTTCAGTCACTCAAATAAACAAAATTTCTGGAACTAAGATAGCAAACTTGACAACACTATATTTACACTTTATTTACAATGAAAATATATACAAACTAAAAAAGCTTGTAGAAACCATATGTAATGAATGAAATCGAAATGTAAGCTGATCTCTTACAATACACCACAGCACTTGTGAATCCGCATGGGACTGAACTGAAATTCACCGCTGCCTGTCTATATTTGAAACGAGCTGTCAATCAATGAAAATATCCGGACGCTTTCACCAATCACCAGTCTCCTCGCAGAAACTGCCATGTCCCTCCCACTGTGAGGCTCAGAGTCCGTGGGCGGGCGTTTTCGCAGTATTTGTCCAATAACCGTCTTGCATTTTGATATTGAAAGCGCATAGCTCCCAAATGCCATTGAAGTCCACTGAGGCTGGGAGTCCGTGGGCGGGCGTTTTCGCAGTATTTGTCCAATAATCGTCTTGCATTTTGATATTGAAAAGTGCATAGCTCCCAAATGCCATTGAAGTCCACTGAGGCTGGGCTGCATCGCGCTGTCACGAGGGGGAAAAACTCATGCGCACATTAGGCGAACTGGGGAAAGTTATAACGGAATGATTTCGCACTGTAGTGGGTTGAGCACATATATTTCTATGATTCTGGATCTGAAATAGCAATGTTATACAGTAAGGTCGACTATAACATAAGCCTAGCGCAATTCATCCTACATGATGTTCATCATTTTTAGAGGAGACTGAGCCTCCCTCGTTGTCTTAGAGCAATCGCCCATGGCTGACATTAATGCTCACCACAGGTGGAGCTAAAGGGTGGCCACGTGGGGAGGATATTGGGAGGAGGGTCCCTGTGAATCATAATGTGAATGTGAACGTCATCATCATATAATCTGAAACTGAATGACTTGGTACATTTCACAGTGATAGTCTAGTTTGAATGATAAACGTAACAGAATACCTACTATAACACCATCTCTGAAAAATATGAATGTTCAAAGATTATCAATGAGTATAATATGTAGGAACAAACAAATTTAGCTAGCGAATACAGAAGCAAACTGTTCCCAGCTTCCAAAATGAACAAACAGGTGGTCAGACTTTTTATAACAATATTCATTTTTTGGACAGCTACCATTGAATTTCTTCCATTCGTTCTGATATGGGTGGCACGGTGGTGTAGTGGTTAGCACTGTCACCTCACAGCAAGAAGGTTCTGGACCCAAGCCCCAGGGCCGGCGGGGACCTTTGTGTGGGGTTTGCATGTTCTCCCCGTGTCTGCATGGGTTTGCTCTGGTTTCTCCCACAGTCCAAAGACATGCGATTAGGCTAATTGGTGACTCTAAATTGACCGTAGGTGTGTGAATGGTTGAGAGGAGAAAACCTCTATAATAATCCAGTAGAAGGCAACAGGAAACCCCTACTGTAATGTTCCCAGAGACTTTGATGGCTGAAGCTGTCAGAGTGGCCATGTCACTGTCGTGATATGCCAAGATGGATGTGGTATAGAAAGAGTACAAATAAGTACCTGAAAGGGTACTGCCCCAGTGACAAGCCGTTGTACCACTAAAGGTACAATAATGTACTTTATTTTCTGAGAGTGTAGTCACACTGTCATTTCCTGGTTTTAGTATTTTGCTCCACCCTAGATTGCCACCCTAATAAATAATCAACAATCATTGGGACTTAAATGGTCACTTCATTTCAAAAGGTCTGGCTGCACCCCTGGTGCCTGGGAGAGCATTAACTACAGTGGTGCTTAAAAGTTTGTGAACCCTTTAAAATTTTCGATATTTCTGCATAAATATGACCTAAAACATGAGCAGATTTTCACACAAGTCCTAAAAGTAGATAAAGAGAACCCAGTTAAACAAATGAGACAAAAATATTATACTTGGTCATTTATTTATTAAGGAAAATAATCCAATATTACATATCTGTGAGTGGCAAAAGTATGTGAACCTTTGCTTTCAGTATCTGGTGTGACCCCCTTGTGCAGCAATAACTGCAACTAAACGTTTGCGGTAACTGTTGATCAGTCCTGCACACCGGCTTGGAGGAATTTTAGCCCATTCCTCCGTACAGAACAGCTTCAACTCTGGGATGTTGGTGGGTTTCCTCACATGAACTGCTTGCTTCAGGTCCTTCCACAACATTTCCATTGGATTAAGGTCAGAACTTTGACTTTGCCATTCCAAAACATGAACTTTATTCTTCTTTAAGCATTCTTTGGTAGAACAACTTGTGTGCTTAGGGTCGTTGTCTTGCTGCATGACCCACCTTCTCTTGAGATTCAGTTTATGGACAGATGTCCTGACATTTTCCTTTAGAATTCACTGGTATAATTCAGAATTCATTGATCCATCAATGATGGCAAGCCGTCCTGGCCCAGATGCAGCAAAACAGGCCCAAACCATGATACTACCACCACCATGTTTCACAGATGGGATAAGGTTCTTATGCTGGAATGCAGTGTTTTCCTTTCTCCAAACATAACGCTTCTCATTTAAACCAAAAAGTTCTATTTTGGTCTCATTTGTCCACAAAACATTTTTCCAATAGCCTTCTGGCTCGTCCACGTGATCTTTAGCAAACTGCAGACGAGCAGCAATGTTCTTTTTGGAGAGCAGTGGCTTTCCCCTTGCAACCCTGCCATGCACACCACTGTTGTTCAGTGTTCTCCTGATGGTGGACTCATGAACATTAACATTGGCTAATGTGAGAGAGGCCTTCAGTTGCTTAGAAGTTACCCTGGGGTCCTTTGTGACCTTGCCGACTATTACATGCCTTGCTCTTGGAGTGATCTTTGTTGGTCGACCACTCCTGGGGAGGGTAACAATGGTCTTGAATTTCCTCTATTTGTACACAATCTGTCTGACTGTGGATTGGTGGAGTCCAAACTCTTTAGAGACGGTTTTGTAACCTTTTCCAGCCTGATGAGCATCAACAACGCTTTTTCTGAGGTCCTCAGAAATCTCCTTTGTTCGTGCCATGATCCACTTCCACAAACATGTGTTGTGAAGATCAGACTTTGATAGATCCCCTGTTCTTTAAATAAAACAGGGTGCCCACTCACACCTGATTGTCATCCCATTGATTGAAAACACCTGACTCTAATTTCACCTTCAAATTAACTGCTAATCCTAGAGATTCACATACTTTTGCCACTCACAGTTATGTAAAATTGGATCGTTTTCCTCAATAAATAAATGACCAAGTATAATATTTTTGTCTCATTTGTTTAACTGGGTTCTCTTTATCTACTTTTAGGACTTGTGTGAAAATCTGATGATGCTTTAGGTCATATTTATGCAGAAATATAGAAAATTCTAAAGGGTTCACAAACTTTCAAGCACCACTGTACACTACACTACACTACACTACACTACACTACACTACAGCATGTACATAGCTGTGTCTGCTTCTGGACATCTACTGCAGGATATCATTACAATCCTGATCCAGCACACCTGGTTCAAGGGTCCTAATTCACTTCAGGATCTTGATTAGTTGGATCAAATTGGATTTGGGCTGGAATTAAAGTCTGGGAAGATGGCCACTGGATGCTCTTGATTTACCTGATACTCCTGCATGCATGCTGCAAGGTCTCCAGGATGAGTGCTGGGTCGCCCTGCTGGAGGCTACATCAGAGTCAGCTTGATCTCATAGCAAATTCATAGGCATGATATTTGAGCAAGGATGAGTCATTGGATTTATTATGGATAAGATAAATAATCCAGCACTGGCCTTCATCAAGCAAATCTGAACGTTAACTAACAGAAAAGTCACAGGAACTTCACGTGTGAAAGTTACACTTGTGGTTCTTAGACACTTCACACATGTGGTTTTCATACATTCTTCATATGTAATGCATGCATTTATTCTTACATGCTATTTGGCCCATGTGAGTGATATACTTTCATGTGATTTTTCACATGCTTTATTTATTTTAAATGATTCGCTTATTTTCAAATGTAGAGCATGTTTTTATATTCACGTGATTGCTTTCCTCACACGATTAATTTATCTTCATGTGATTTTTCCCTCCACGTTTTCACTTACATTTTACTGACAATTTATTTTCACATGTGATTTTTTTAAAAAACACGATTCATTTGTTTTCAAATGTGATTTTTTTTTCCTCACATGATTCATTTATCTTCACGTGATTGTTTTTCCTCTCACGATTCATTTATCTTCACACATGAATTTTTCCCCTACATTTTCCATTTTCACTTGCGTTTTACTAACACAATTTCGTTTCCCATGTGATTTTTTAAAAAACACAATTCATTTGTTTTCACGTTATTGTTTTTCCTCACATGATTCATTTATCTTCGCATGTGATTCCCCCACACACACATTTTCACTTGCCTTTTTACTGAGATGATTTATTTTCACGTGATTTTTAAAAACATGATTCATTTGTTTTCACGTGATTCCCCCCACAATTCATTTATTTTCAAATGTGATTTTTTTCCCCTCACAATTCATTTATTTCCCCCCCCCCCCCCCCCCCCCACATGTTCTATTTCCACTTGCATTTTACTAACACTATTTTCCCATGGGATTTTTTTTAAAAACATGATTCATTTGTTTTCACATGTGATTCCCTACACAATTCATTTATCTTCACGTGATTTTTCCTCCACATGTTCCATTTTCACTTGGATTTTACTGACACAATTTTTCACATGTGATTTTTAAAAACACGATTCATTTGTTTTCACATGTGATTCCCCCAGAATTCATTTTTCACATGATTTTGTTTCTCATACAATTTATCTTCACATCTGATTTCCCCCCCACATGTTCCATTTTCACTTGGAGTTTACTGACACGATTTGTGATGTTTTTAAACACAATTCATTTGTTTTCACATGTGATTCCCTCCACAATCTGTTTTTCACGTTATTTTTTTCCTCACAAAATTCATTTATCTTCACATGTGATTTCCCCCCACACACTTTCACTTGTGTTTTACTGAGACAATTTAATTTCCTGTGTGATTTTTTTTAAACATGATTCATTTGTTTTCACATGTGAATTCCCTCCATGATTCGTTTATTTTCACATGATTTTTCCCCCTCACACGATTCATTTATCTTTACATGTTATTTTTTCCCACATGTTCCATGCTCAGTTGCATTTTACTGATGTTATTTATGTTCCCATATGAATTTTAAAACACAATGCATTTATTTTCCACATGTGAGTCCCCTCACAATTTATTGATTTTCACGTGATTTTTTTTTCCCATCACATGATTCATTTTTCACATGTGAACATTTCACATGATTTGTTCATTTTTAATGTGACTGATTGTCTTTTTAATGATTACATTATTTGCAGGCGGCACGGTGGTGTAGTGGTTAGCACTGTTGCCTCACAGCAAGAAGGTCTGGGTTCGAGCCCCGTGGCCGGCGAGGGCCTTTCTGTGTGGAGTTTGCATGTTCTCCCCGTGTCCGCGTGGGTTTCCTCCGGGTGCTCCGGTTTCCCCCACAGTCCAAAGACATGCAGGTTAGGTTAACTGGTGACTCTAAATTGACCGTAGGTGTGAATGTGAGTGTGAATGGTTGTCTGTGTCTATGTGTCAGCCCTGTGATGACCTGGCGACTTGTCCAGGGTGTACCCCGCCTCTCGCCCGTAGTCAGCTGGGATAGGCTCCAGCTTGCCTGCGACCCTGTAGAACAGGATAAAGCGGCTACAGATAATGAGATGAGATGAGACATTATTTGCACTTGTTAATTTTTCACATGTAATTTTCTGACATAAACTTACGCATTTTCACGTGTTTTTTCATGTGATTTTTTTTCTTCTACATGGCATCATATGTCGTTTACAGGAGGACATGTGTGTGTGTGTTTTTTCTTTGCAAAATGTCAGGACATACCATGTTGAATTGCACCTTCACATGTTTTTTTCATGTGAACACATGACTCATATAATCACATGTGGAGATACTTATGATCCCATGTAAAATATACAGGATGCCTTTGGGCAATTATGTGACCTTCATGCTTCGTGTACACAATAAATCATGCGTAAATGCTCGTCCTGTCTTGTCTTCAGGCATATTTCCTCTTGGCTGCTGTGCAAAATACTGCTTTGGCATGCCTGCACTTCAGCACACCCACCAACAATAACTTCACAATCTGTGTGGATAAACCTACAAATAGCTTGTGGAGATGACAGCGTTCCGTTTATTTTTTTTTTCCTCCTTCTTGAGGAAACTGTTTTTGAAGACTTTGTCATAGCCCAGCCCGCTGCGTCTCAGACAGCTGCAGAGGCCGATGGGTATTAATATGCACAAACTGGAGGGCACGGAACAAAGTGCTGATAATGAAGTGTGGAGGTTTGGAGGCGTGTGGAGCTTAAGAGCAGCCACGGGGGAGTCAGCACATGGTTAGCCATATGCCTCTGAAAACAGAGCAGCCTCCTTTGGGAGAGCAAGAAAAAGCATGTACACACTCTCTTGTACACTCTGGCAATTCCTATCCTTTCGCTCTCTCATTCTCTCTCTTGTTCTCTCTCTCTCTCTGACCCCTGCAGTAGCGCTCATCTCAGAGATGTTCATTCTGCACCCGTCTATGTGCCTTTTTTCAGGTGAATGCAGGTGATCTAGGTTGGATTGATGCAGGGACTCCTAATGTAGCCTCAAGCATTGCAGGACTTTACTCAGGTGGTGTGTGCAGAAATGTAGAGGCATAGGCCATGATCCAGAGAATGTTCTTTTACAGAGAAACACAAATGTATTGTTCAGGAGAAAGAGAGAGAGAGAGAGAGAGAGAGAGATATTTAGACAGTGATACGATGGCAGTCTGTGGTGCAGCACAGACAAGATTCAAGAGAAAGGATGAGGGAGGGATTGTTCTCTTTTAGATCTCATCCTAGCAAACCAACCCGCTGAATCCCTGCAGTCCCCGGAGACAGCTCGTGAGTAATCCAGGCTGCGCCTTCCTCTTACACAAACGCCAGGATCAACCCTCCTCACACAAGTAATTAGAAGATAATGGGGAGTAATGCGGCCCGATCTGTCCCCATTACCTCCTGGTGCTGCTATCACAGCGCCATCTGATGCCTGATCCGGGCACGGCAGATCTCAATTAATCTCGCTTTTGCAGCCTTGTGAGTGTCAGGATGGAAAGAGAGCAAAAGTTAGTACATGCAGCACTTGTTGTTGTGTGCAAATTTGCATAAAAGAGGAAACGTGGCCGTGGAGCACTTCTTTGTGTGTATGCATTCGCACATGGCTGGTTTGATCTCTCCATGTTCATGTCTGAACGTCTTCTGTTATAGCTGATAATGTGCATTCTCCAGCTGTCCTCATCCAGCACCAATCTGCCTTTGTGTGCCAAGGATAACTGTGAGCTATAACCGTCTCGGCTTCAGTCTGTGCTTGTTAATGTATAATGAGCCTTTGCCATAATCATATTAGCATACCTAGAGTCATACGACGTTAAGGCAAATATTCATGGAGCATTTGGGTGTTTGGGTTGATGATTTTGAAATAAACTCTAGGTTGAATTAAGGTAATACAGCTCACTAATTAAATCATATTGGCTGGCTTTCTTTCATGGTATATCAGATACATTCCATTCAGCTAGCATGATATTGAACGAGTCGAGGACGAGTAGCTGAATGAAATAAATCTGATATACCATGAAAAAACGCCAGCCAATATTATTGTTGCACATACACATTCCTTTCAGGTGTTCAATGCATCTTTCTCTTTCAAAATTCTCTCAAAATCTTCTGTATTTAACAACGCAAACATGGCAGCCATGTTTATTTACAAATTGTCCCAGTTGCTCGCTAGCGCAGAAGTTTTACGTCTCTGACGTATGACGTCATGTTGTCTTGACAACCATGCAATATCGTAAACCATATTCAACGCTCATTCGCCATTGGGTACAGTGACGTAATACACGTAGAATAAACGATATGCTAACAATATTGCATGCTATCAAATCAAATGAATGAAACCTGCTAGAAGGGAATAGAACACATATTTTTTTTTTCCATCAAAAACATGTCCTGTATGCAGGGGTGCCGCCAGAAATTTTGGGCCCCATGAAAGATTAGAATTTTGGGCCCCCCAACTTTGCCCACCCTCGTCACAATTGCACTATTGTCATTATTTGACTTTTGATAGCCCATGGACCTTGAGTTTGTGACTTTGTTATTACATTTTATGTATTAACCTACCAGGGACTAGATGAAAACTGGTCAGTGACTAATTCTGGTGCATTTACAATCACAAATGAAAATGTAAGTCGTTAAAGAGCATTACGTATGTATTTCTTCATATGTTGTAACCTCTATCCCTCTTTTATGTGTGCTGCGCTTTCTCCAGCTCCTCAATTTGAAACCAATGGTTTAGAACGTGTGAACATTCCACACACATAACCATGTCAAACACTTGACTGGTGTCCATTATTAGCAACACTTTAATCTAGCAAATTGTATATGGCGCTCGCTCATTAAAAACTTCGATCCTAAAGCATTTATGGGTTGTATTGCTGCTTACCTCCTTCTCCAAAGGGGGGTTCAGTGGTTTGGTAGGGCGGAGGTCCCTCTGAGGCTGAATCTGTGCATATTTAGGGCACCCCATTAGTTATGAAACTGGTTATTAGCACTAGTTATTAGCACCACCATAACGTAATATTTCATCTTGTTTATCACACAAGTCAGTTCAGTTATTAAAATGGAAAAAATGTCACTGTACAAACTGTAAAAGTGTTCTCTTGATAGGCTAATCCAACCACGTTCATACTGTTCATTTACCATTCGCTAATATTTTGAACACACATGTGAGCGATAGCTACCTTTCTTTGGGAAAAACTGAGTGACCAGTTGCCTGCCTCTCCAGTCCCTCTCAGCTTTCAGCTGCCTTTCTTTACGTTTTTGACAGCCACTCTTCATATTTAGCGATCATAGACTGTACGCACTCCACTGCTGGCTGGCTGCTGCACTGCGACACAGCAGCAAGTAGCGTTGCACTGATCAGCACACAGATTTAACGCATCGCGCTTCCACCAGAACTGGACCGTACCATTTCGCAAAAGGGGGAGGGTTAAATGACAATATGTTGAAGAAATCAAGAAATAGGCGGCACGGTGGTGTAGTGGTTAGCGCTGTCGCCTCACAGCAAGAAGGTCCTGGGTTCGAGCCCCGGGGCCGGCGAGGGCCTTTCTGTGCGGAGTTTGCATGTTCTCCCCGTGTCCGTGTGGGTTTCCTCCGGGTGCTCCGGTTTCCCCCACAGTCCAAAGACATGCAGGTTAGGTTAACTGGTGACTCTAAATTGACCGTAGGTGTGAATGTGAGTGTGAATGGTTGTCTGTGTCTATGTGTCAGCCCTGTGATGACCTGGCGACTTGTCCAGGGTGTACCCCGCCTTTCGCCCGTAGTCAGCTGGGATAGGCTCCAGCTTGCCTGCGACCCTGTAGAAGGATAAAGCAGCTAGAGATAATGAGATGAGATGAACTCAAGAAATAGACAACCTTGTTCAATTAGCTCATTTTGCCAGATGGAATATTGCATTGTTGTTATTTCAAAAGTCTTATTAAAATCATTAAAAGCATATTATCAGCCCCTTAAAGGGCCCCATGGCAGTGCTGGGCCCCTAGAATTGTTCTAACCTTTCCCCCCCGGCGGCGCCCATGCCTGTATGTATAATAATTATAATTATTGGTTACCGGATGGATCATATGACCTATTTTGAATGTGCATCCATGTGGTACCTCGTATCAGTTTTACTACTGACTCCATAATGTGGATTGTAAACAGCCTCTTTCTTTCTTTCAATACAAATCTATAGATAGCAACGCTAGCATACAATATTTAAACCTAGCTGTTATAAAACTCACACTGCAAACTAATACAGCCGTTGGATATAGCTGGTCCACTTTAGGTTTTTCTCTTGTTTACACCCTCAGGCTCCACATAAACAAGACTTTTATCTTTTGAACAGATGTTATAGATCCACTAGAAGAGAACTTGAGGTCTATCAGGTCTACTGGTGTTAGGAGAACTGGTCTGACCCCAACTTTATCTATAAAAATTTTAGCAGTGCTGTAGTCAAGAACATCTCAGAAGAAACCAAGATAACTTTTACAAGCCAAGTCCAAGACAAGCCCATAGGACTATGGAATAAGAGACAAAGATCACAAAACAGAAGAGAAAACATCCCTGTATGCTTTTTCTTGGCTCCATTAGAAAATTCTTTATGGTTTACAGATCCAAGACTAGACTGAAAAAGCTGAACAAGCAGCAAAAAGGAAAAAAATTAAGATAGCAAAATAATCACTAGAATTTTTTTTTTAAGTTTGGAGTATCTTCATTATGGTCATGACCATATTTGAGACGACTTATCAAGATAAAGACTAAAAACAAGGAGAGTATATTTTTAACATAGCTCAATGTTCATTGAGAACCGTGCATTCTTATTCTGCTCGCATCATACCTCCGTATTGTCATCACGAGCCTTAGTTTAACTGGCTCCCCACGCACAACTAAAACAATGTCAACCTCTGTCTAAACACACCAGTGCACTACTTCTCTTCCCCGCCTCCTCGCTCTATTGGGCTAATTTACTCTAGCTGTAAACCTGGCTCTTTATTGAGATGCTAACTCCCTTTATGAGCCCCTAATCCTGTAGCACGGGGGATAATTTATAGGGCATTTACATGAGGAACGCCAGCTAATTGGGGCATGTGTCTGAATAAGCTTGCACCACGCCTCTGTACTACTGATGAGCTTTTGCTAGGAGTGACATCATCTCTCCTCCCCACATCTTCCTTCAACACCTATCTTAATAACAATCCCTTTTATTAGATTTCTGTTCTATTTTATTTAAATTGTATTCACAGCTATCCTGGCTCGATTAATCGCTTTCTCAAAGCCCTGGTTTTGTGCCACTGATTGTGTGCTGTGGTCAAATAAATGCTTGACCTAGTTGTGAGCTCTGCATGCCGTCCACTTGGTGAGACCAAAGCTGCTGGTGAATAAAAGAGAAAACTTAGAGAGTCTATCCTAAAGCTTAAATATTGCTCATTTTTGCTGGAGACAGTGACTGGCTGGAATACGCAGACACTTGAGTTGAATGAGGCTCAGAAGGCCCCCTTTAGTTTGATTGAACACATCTCCAGTCCTCATGCAGCTGTCACCTTTGGCTAACTGCCACACACGGAGCTGGAAAAGTCTGGCCTGAGAGTTGGGTAGCTACACCTCTCAAGCGCTGACCTCTGACCCTGTCGTGGCCTCTGGGTTGCTCTCCGCTGATGAAGTGGCCTTCCATGTCAGCTGACCTGTAGCTATCCTCTTCAGTCTCAATAGGACGAACCTGAGTTCAGCTCCACTTGGAGGACCCAACTCTCCCCCACCCCTTCCCTCTTACCATTCTCTCTCTCTCTCTCTCTCTCTCATTTCCATCCGCTCATTTTTAATGGCTTCACGGTTATAGATTGGGCTTTGTCTGCCTGTGCGTGTACCTGCGCTGGTCCCAGCTGCTCCTCATTAATAACCTGGCCTGCTGCAGCCACGCATACATACACCGGCATGCTCCTTTATCCCGCTGAAGTGTTGTTAGCCTGTGAGTGTATGGGAACAGCCCAAAAAAAGGCAACACATGAGAGAACATCCACCATATTGAGTGTACGTGCTAAACATAGTGCTTTTACTGTGTGATTAGTGGCGTTAGCATGCTAATGATGCTTGAGTGGTGTTAGCTGGTGGTTGGTGCGGGTGCAGACGGGCTCTATTGTAGGACACTGCGACCAGAACAGAAGCCCCGAAATCTGCTGCCCTGATCTTCGCTTTAGGAGCCAGAGGGGAATAAAGGCATGGAAATAGGATTTATTTAGCACGCCTCATCAAAAGGGAATTAGCATGCTCTGGGAGCAGGGACAGGAGAGTGGAACACAATGAGGGGATAAAGCAGGGAATGGCGAGATGAGCTGCTGTTGCTCCTCCTTAGATATGGGCTTGTCAAGGCAGGATTGGTGAGGTTTCCTCAAGTGTAGATTAAGAAGAACTTTGGTCCTAGATTAGGCAGGATCCTACAACATGGCAACATGTTACTTAGATATCTGGAGTAATTTCAGAACTAATATACATATACTAGTGAGAATCTTTGAGAGGGATACTGTAGGTGCATTATGAGCCCAAAAATAGTCATGAGGAGCTCAGATCAGCTCATAATAGCGAAAAGTCATAAGAGTTTACGTTTTAAAAATAGTCATTGCATAAGGATTCATGCCTGTTGCTCTGAAACCTCTAGATTATATTCTGGCACAACCTGTGCCCTGGGAACACCATTCCCAATGAAGCGAAGCATGGTGGCGGGAGCATCCTGTTGAGTGTTGCCCATAGGGCACAGATCTAGGAAGAACTCCTGATCCATTTTCTCAAATGCAATGTTGTAAATGAAATTTTTTTTTTCGGCTTGATGTGAGGATGTAGATCTGTTCAGGATGACTTTGACCATTTTTATAATTATACATGAATAAATGAAGGATTGAGAAATGTTGTTTTGTGAGAAGTATTTTATCGGAACATGTGAGTTTCATAATTAATCAACATAAACCTGCATTTAGAATTTCACCTCGAACATATTTTTGGTCTTCGATAGGATTTAACCTTGCCTCTATGAGAAATGACTTGCTCCAAGCTTGTGATTATTTCTCATTCAAATAGCAGGCATATCACTACAGTGACGTGGCCACTCTAGTGCCTTGGGAAGAATTACAGTAGTGGTTGCCTGGTGCCTTCTACTGGATTATTATAGAGATTTTCTCCTCTCATCCATTCACACACACATTCACACCTATGGGCAATTTAGAGTAGCCAGTTAACCTAATCGCATGTCTTTGGACTGTGGGGGAAACTGGAGCACCTGGAGGAAACCCACACAGATACAGGGAGAGCATGCAAACTCCACACAAGAAGGCCCCTGTCGGCCGCAAGGTTCGAACCTTCTTGCTGTGAGGTGACAGTGCTAACCATTACACCACCAGGTATATATTGAATCAATTATTTTATTATTCAGAATGCGAGGGAGTTGCCTAGAGGAGCCCATGGCTGTTGATTTTAGGGACAAGTTTGAGGAGTCAGAGAATTTATACAGCTTTGAAGTCTGCATCATCTGACCTTTCCTAACGAAGAATTTGAACAAGGCACAGCTCAATAAGCTAATTAAGGTCTGGAACCTTGGTAAAAGTTACCTGAGAACTCAAATGTATTGGGGTGCCCAAACTTTTGCACGGTGTTCCTTTTCTTTTTTCACTCTCCAATTGTACAAAACAAAAACAATACACAAATCTTGCAGAAAACGCTGAAAAGAAATGTGTCATCTTTACCTTTATGCCTTTTGGTGATCAGTTCATCTTCTGCTCACTTAACTATTCACAGTAACAGACATTTTCAGTAAGGGTGCCCAAACTTTTGCATGCCACTGTATGAGCTGATAGCCTAGTAGTAGAGTGGCCAATCAGAGCATGCGATTGCTCTATCCAGTGAAGGTGAAAAAAAAAAAAAATATATATATATATATATATATATATCATCTCATTATCTCTAGCCGCTTTATCCTTCTACAGGGTCGCAGGCAAGCTGGAGCCTATCCCAGCTGACTATGGGCGAAAGGCGGGGTACACCCTGGACAAGTCGCCAGGTCATCACAGGGCTGACACATAGACACAGACAACCATTCACACTCACATTCACACCTACGCTCAATTTAGAGTCACCAGTTAACCTAACCTGCATGTCTTTGGACTGTGGGGGAAACCGGAGCACCCGGAGGAAACCCACGCGGACACGGGGAGAACATGCAAACTCCACACAGAAAGGCCCTCGCCGGCCCCGGGGCTCAAACCCAGGACCTTCTTGCTGTGAGGCGACAGCGCTAACCACTACACCACCATGCCGCCCCATATATATATATATATATATATATATATATTAGGGTGCATCAGTTGCCCCCTAAAAATGAAAAGTTCCTCCGATCATGATGCATTTTTGTTTTTATGTTCCTTTTGGTAAGAAAACACACTGGGTGAAATATTTTGACAAAATTCAAAAGTTTAATGGTGGCACCAGGAGCTCAAAGTTATGGAAAAAGCTGCTATTTTATGACTTTTATGACACAATTTCGATCACTTTTCATGAAACATTATGGCACCTTATAGAGTATACCAAATATCTTCGATACACATTTTTAGTACATATTCTAAATATATTATCAAGCACAGTTTGAGTTTTAGCTGTTCATTGAATCATTGTTCAATGACTTTTAAACAATACAAATGTATTATGAATCACATTAATGCTTCTCAATCCCTTGCAAAGGTTCTTAACATGATCTCTGGCTCACAAGAAATCAATAAATGGAGTCCAACATTGTGATTCAAACCTTACGCGAAAACATAAAATAAGTGTTTTTTGGCAAAAAATGAACCTCATGGTGCCGCCATTAGACTTTTGAATATGGTCAAAAAATTTTACAGGATGTCTTTATTGGTGAAAAGGAACACCCGAACAAAAATGCATCAGATTTTATGAAAGTGAGGGCAACTCATGCACCCTAATATATATATATATATATATATATATATATATATATATATATATATATATATATATATACTGGGTGCGATTTGCTGGGGGGAATGGTGGGGATCATCCCCCCTCTGGTTTTTATCTCTGCTGAAAAAAAAATCCTCGGGGACAACCCTGTCAATAAAACAAACAAACCAAAAAAAAAGTTGACATGACAGGCATGTTGTGACACAGTTTTCTATGGTCTACATTGCACTCACTTTCAAAATGACCCGAAGTGGCAGCTTTGATGTTCACGAACGTCCCCAGCAAATAGATACATTGTAGATAATAACAATATCTTTGCGTTCTATGCAGGGATGCAAACAGTGCGCCTTTTGGCGGATGCCGGCTTTTTCATGGCCGATTTTTTTTTTTTTTAGGGGGGGGGCGTTGGAGTGTCTGATTATAGTTTCAAAGTAAATTCTGTATTAAAATTACTAAATAAGCAAATCCGTTACAGTCCATGAAACAGGAAGTATAAGGATGAGAGAAAAAACAGTTTAAATCGGAAAGCTGCGCACAATGTGAACTGTGCCATCAGAGCAAACTGTTCATTTAGTATTCATGTATTTTAGTGATTTTCAAGTCACTGTCCATTTAATCCGGAGGGAGAGAAACATCACAGCAACGCGACAAGCAATGCGAACTTTGTTGTGTTAGTGTTCGTGTATTTAGTCAGAGAGATAAGAAGATGAATTTACTATCTCTGGTTTAGTGTTCGTTTTCATTTAGGTGTTATTCATTTGATATCATCGGATGTTATTGAGCTGTTAGCCAATTGTTACCTTAATTTTGTGACATTTCATGATTAAAAAAAAATCCCCCCTTCTGGTTTTTTGACAAATCGCACCCTATATATATATATATATATATATATATATATATATATATATATATATATATATATATATATATATATACACACTACTTAATCATGCGCTCCAACTTGAACCTATCACAGTAGATAAGCACATTTAGAGTCATATAAATTCACTCACTATGTATTGAAATGTTAAACAACACAAAAGGTTTCAGATCTTAGGTTCCTTGCTTTCTTGACTATTATCTGCAGGATGTTGACAATCTTTAAAAAAAAAAAAAGCTGTGTGAAGATATAAAGCGAGGTGCTTTCTTTAAAGAAAAATCTCGATCTTAATTTTATATTGAAAAAGTTTTCTCTTGAATTTCTCAGACTATCCAGCAGAATAGGAGAGTGAATGAAAATGCAGAGGTCTGAAAGAGGCGTCAGATATTTCTGCCTCAGGCAGCTCAACTTGACCTGAAGAGTTACATCTTCTGCAAAACCTTCGATTTCTCCCTCTTTGCTCTTTCACTCATGCGCTCTCTTTTGTCTTTCTGTCGAATTCAGTGGAAATGGCTTTGAGGCATCCGACTCAAGACGTGCAACAAGAAACAGAAAGAGTGTAAACAAAAGTAAACAAAAGCTTTAAGTCATGTTGAGCCTTAAGCCTCACACCTGCTTGATGAAATGCACTGAAAATGCACCAGACAACCACATCTCTATATTACACCATATATCCCAGGGTCATGCTGTATAGTCATACAGCACTTCTGATTCCTTACTCTATCACAGGGACTCTGAGCTGCATCCAAAAGACAACGTAATGCGGAAAATAAAGTCTTCTGTAACACGAAACATGATTTCTCAGTGAAACAGTCTTCAATGAAATGATGTTATTGATTATTTTGGTTCCCAATCTCCCCCCCCCCCCAAAAAAAAAAAAACTATGTAATGAATAAAACACTTGGGTTTGTGGTGTTATAAGAAAATACCCAATGAAGAAAGTTATTTTTTCTATTACAACAAATACTGAAGCGTTTTATATCTCTTATACTTTTATTACAGCAATTTGTCAACAATTTGTAACATTTCTTGTCATTAGCGAGAGTGAAACGGCTTTATTTTTATCTGTTGATAGTTGCAGCTGCCGTGGAACATCTGATAAACACGTTAGTTCTTGTTATCACTTATGTCATAGCAGCTGTAAACAGTCATTCTCTCACCAGCTTCTCTTTTTTATCCCTTTTAATCTTAAAGAAACTTAAAGGGGAACTGAAGGCAAATTTTTTATTATCAAAATTCTGTTTATCTCATTTTATTAAATATCGGAATGCATTTTTGATCGCTATTTTGTCGCTGCTACAGCAAGTTATGAGTGTTTGAAATACGCTATGTAATATATCAGTCCATATGTCAAAGCAACGGCCGTAAACGAGATTCGTCGAGACCTGTGCGAGACATCGTAGAACGGAAGTAAAACATACAGCGGAAATCAAAGTGGCCGACATCTGCCAACATTGTCAAAAGACACGCGCGCCCTCTTTCGAATGCTGACGTAATCAAGCCGGAAGTTTTGTTTGTTTTGATAGCAATCAGGAAAGTTTGAAAAAAGTAAGCAGTAATCATCATTTAAACTCGTTTTTGTGCAATACTTCGTTTGGAAAACAGTTTTCAAAATGGTGGCGCTGACACCTGGCTGACACTTTACGTTTCGAAGTCTTGCACAAGTCTCATGAAGATCGTGCGGATAAGCGACGCCTGCCGTGGACCAAATGAATTAAATTCAACATGGTGAAAAACCAAATAGGCCAATAAGTATCATATTTAATTGCAATTAATTGCCAATACGAGTCACGATATAAGGCTACTAAAACCAAAAATGTAATTGAATAACACGTTAATTAAGAAATAAAGCAAGTTTAAAAATGACTTCAGTTCTCCTTTAAAGTTACTGTACTGACATGAGCACAGCTCCTTCCAAAATGCTGTAGGGGAATATACTTTCATACATTTTTTTCGTACAACTTTTCACTACTTTAAATACACATATCATCCATCCATCCATTATCTATAAAGCTTCTCCATCACGGTCACTGGAGCCAATCCTAGCTGACTTCACGCGAGAGGTGGGGTTCACCCTGGGCAGGTCGCCAATTTATCACAGGGCTAACACAGAGATGAACAACAATTCACACTCACATTCACACTTTTGGGCAATTTAGAGTAGCCAGTTGACCTAATCCACATGTCTTTGGACTATGGGAGGAAACTGGAGCACCCGGAGGAAACCCACACAGGCAAACTCCACACAGAAAGGCCCTGGTCAGTCGTGAGGTTCGATACATACAGCATATCACAGTATACTAAAATTCTACTGAAGGTTTACTCTTTTAAACCTATTACATGTTGGACTATAAAAATATTTTGAACATACTATTAATACACTTCCTGCTAACAAAACAATGCCATCAAGACATCCACATCCACTTTATACTGAAGACCAGTGAGTATTTTATTTTATTTTTTTGTAACTGAAGACCAACTGAATATTAGCTAACAGGGATGTCCACTGTTAGCTAGGGCTAGCTACGTGTTACTGACTATAATATATATTTAGGCACTGTCTAAAAGTGGAGTTCCCGATGAGTGTAAAACATGTTAGTAAATAATCCCGCATTATTTTTTAAAAAGCAGCTCTGAATAAAAACCAATCCATCTTATGTAAATAAAGATACAAGTTTCGTTGTCTGGTGGTCAAGTGTTTATGAGATGTTGCCTTGCACTTATGATCAGTACCATGTGGTGGTACATGTACGTCATTCATACGGACATCGCATGGTCATAAAATCCATCACAAATGAGGTCGATGCATTACCGTATTCTCTTAAGTATGGAGCTTTGCATACGGGGAGATCCACTACTACAAAGTTCACTTATAGCTCATTTTAAGATAGTCAGTTATCCCCATGACTCAAGTGTACTCCTTTCCATGATGGTATGACATGAAGACACAATGGCATCAACCACTGGGGCTATGTCTCCCCCAAGTACAATTACCTACATATCCTGGTGTATCAAAAGGAAATTGTATGCATAGTTCTTGGCACTTCTTTCCAAGTATATTTAGAGAACTATAATTGACTAATTAACTGTAATTCCACAAAATTGAGTTGTATATGAGCTGATAGCCAACGAGGCGTGTAGCACCGAGTCAACTATTAGATATGTACGACGAGATTGAGTGGAATAACAGTTTTATTCTATTCACATTCACTGGATTTTGAAAAACAGAGCATTTTTATTTTTATTTTTTGCAAATTCGATAAATTTTTATACAAAACGTCCTAAAAAATAATTTCCGCTTAGAATAAAAACAAACCAGCGAAATGACAGGAGCAATTTGTGAAAAATGCTATAATAATAATTCTTGAAAAAAAAAAGATACATTTTTACCATCAAATACTTTTATTCCGTATTTTGTTGTTTTTTTGTATTTTGGGGGTTTTCTTCGTCTTCTTCTTCTTTAGGGTTTTTTTGGTGTTTGGCAAACCAACTTAAAGATGCATTTCGACCACTGACTGGGCTGGAGTGTGGGACAGGAGATACTGGGGGGGGGGACGACCCAAAAAACTATATTCTTTTAGCCATTTCTGTTTCTTTTAAATACTTGATAAGAATTTTTGGGGTTTTGTTTTCGAGCAGAGTTTTTATTTCGTCCTCAGTTGATTCAGCAACATGCTCCACCATTTTGTTTTTCTCTACTCACGGTATATGAGCTGATAGCCTAGTAGTAGAGTAGCCAATCAGAGCGCGCGATTGCTCATATCCAGCGAATGTGGATAGAATAAATATAGTTAGATATGCTCGTATATAAAAAGTAAACTCTAAGTATACTTGAAACATCTGTCCAAGTATTAATTAGCAAGTAAACTTGTAGCATACGAGGCAGGAAGAAGTCGTTAAATTTAAGATTGATAAATTGTGCACAGTATGACCATGGGCATGAACTAACAGGCTTGAAAAAGGTCCATTTTGATTTCAGATCATGTTAAAATTTGTTATCTCCACCAAGTTTGTTGGAGGAGGTTATGTTTTCGCCTACGTTTGTTTGCCTGTTCCCAGTGTAACTCAAAAAGTAGTGAATGGATTTTGATGAAATTTGGAGGAAAGGTGGTCCATGGGACAAGGAACAGTTGATTAGATTTTGATGCAAATCCATGTATGGATGTAGATCTAGGATTTATTTATTTTTTGTCTGTTCCCAACATAACTAAAAAAGTAATGAATGGATTTTGATGAAATTCTGAGGAAAGGTGGGCAATGGGCCAAGGAACAATTGATTAGATTTTGATGCAAATCCAGATATGTATCCATCCATCAATTATTTGTAACCGCTTATCCTGTGCAGGGTCGCGGGCAAACTGGAGCCTATCTCAGCTGACCATGGGCGAGAAACAGGATACACCTTGGACAAGTCACCAGATCATTGCAGGGCCAACACATAGAGACAAACAACCATTTACACTCACATTCACACCTACAGTCAATTTAGATCCACCAATTAGCCTAACCTGCGTGTCTTTGGACTGTCGGGAAAACTGGAGCACCCGGAGGAAACCCACACAGACATGGCGAGAACATGCAAACTCCACACAGAAAGGCCCCTGTTGGCCACTGGACCCGAACCCAGAACCTTCTTGCTGGGAGGCGACAGTGCTAACCACTGCACCATCGTGCCGCCCATTGGATATGTGTGTGGATCCAGGATATTCTAATTTGTGACTTGACGGAGATTTGCACTCTACCGAGTGCCTTTCTAGTTTGTTTTGTCTCCTTATTTCTCTTTGTTATGTCTCTTGAAAAATCAGCTTCAGTAATGCTAAACTCTTGGCATGAACATATTTTTGCTCACAAGACTTGCTCTTGTTAGAAGTATCAGTTTCTTTCTCTTTTTATTCCTCATATCTCCTGCTTTCTCCCCCCCCAACCCAGTGTCTTCTTACAAGGCTAACACTGTACTGTTCCATGGAGTAAATTGGATTCTAATTGCTTTGTCCTTTATGCCGTATTACATATTTACTTTTTGCTATTCTTTCCAAAGTGGCTCTTATTTAAATCTTACGATCCCCTTTCTGAATCATGTTCTCTTGCTTGTGATGTGTCTTAATCAGGCTAATTCTGACCCACCTAAGTCACATCCCTAGATGTTTCCTGTAGCACCCAGGAGCCTGCACTCGCACTGAGACACACAAACTCCATCAGTAAGCAGCTTCTCGCGGGCACCCACTCCGACAGATCCATCTCGCCTGCAGTACGAATCATGGTTGGGCGCATTATGGTGATTTATCGCTCCCAGTGCCGCAGAACAGCGATAGATCAGGAGAGCAGCGGGGGACCTGGGGAGCCAGAACGGGGGACAGGGGACACTCAGGCCCCGCCGAAAAACCCACCAATGATGAAGTGCTCTGTGACACACTAGTGATTTCATTGCCACAGCGGCCGTTCCGAACAAACAAATGTACTCATGCCCTCCTCCACGTATATATTTATGTCCATATGCAACTATTTTCTGCTGCCCTACACTGGGTTAATGTATACAGTAGCTGGAGTTTCATGGGGCGATGTGTCTTTTCTTTGCTTTGTACTTCCTTCCTCTTCTTTTGCGTGTGTTGTTTTCTGCAGTGCAGAAACACAGTGCAACTGGAATACGAGTGTTGCATATAAAAGCTTGCTTGGAGACTTGGGGTAAAAGTGTGAAGTAAATGAATAGGTGCATCCTGCTCCAGGTATCTTCACTGAGAATAGGTTTGGGATGAATGTACCCAGGGCTGTCTCTGGCGTATATTTTTGAAATAAATAAATTAATTAAATAAGCAGTCCATATTCAGTGGCTCGACACGGACACCTGTTCAATCCAGATCAGCAAAAGGATCTCAAGTAAACTCTGATTAGCGATGGGATTATGTCATTAAAAATGCACTAAGCGCTTTCTATCAAGACGCTTCGCAAGACATTCATCCACCTCACGTTTAGGGGTCCATACAAAGGGAACCCCCTAGATTTGTGCCTCCAGGGGGGACAGACAGAGACAGAAGTGAACAGGGCGAAGACGAAAGACTTCGTCTTCACATCCCCATTACGGGCACACGCAGACGAGGCCTTTCAGCTAAACTGCTAACAATGGGCATTGGTGAAATCCCCCTTTTCCTACAGGAGGCCAGAGGCATGGACTCTATTATCATAGTCATTTAAATACAGTAATCTCATTTTCTGCTTCAGCCACAAGGGCGTGCCAAATTTTCAGTGTGTATGTGCGTTGGGGGTTATGCAGGATTAGTGTCCTTTTTTTCTATTCTGTTGAAATCGCCAACTTGTGCAATGCGCACATGTGTGTGTGTGTGTGTGTGTGTGTGTGTGTGTGTGTGTGTGTGTGTGTGTGTGTGTGTAAGCGTGACAGCCTGGTGTTGGTCTGTGAAGGTATAATTTCAGATCTGACAACAAATCTAGGATGGAGGTTAAAAAGATGACACAAGCTGTTTCCATTCTTGTCGTCTTCCGGTCCAGTGGAAGAGTTGATGAGGTTTAAATGAAGCAGAATTAGGAGATCAAGCAGACAGCGAGCGGCGATGCTATCTCCCAGGCCGCTCCCACAGGACACCAGCTGACCTGGATGAAATAGACAGAGTGATAGGAAGTAGTGATAGTGTAGCGAGAGTGCAAGGGCTGGTGTCTATCTTCTAAATGTGATAATCTCCAATCACCTCAAACATCAGTTCAAGTCAAGGCCTCGCTTAATGAGCTCATAGTCAATCAGGCATAATGCTGCATCTCTTTCTTTCACTCTTTCTCTCATCATTGTTGTTCTTTCGATTTAATCCTCCTCTCTTCAGCTGACAGGAAAAGCCTATTACCCCGGCCTTGCTGCTCTCGCCTATCTAAATGCTAACGACGTGAGGGAGAGATGCGATGCTTCCATGAGGACGGAGCTTAATCTGATCGAGTCTCGAGCCGTGATCTGTTGTGTCTTATCTTTGTTGGATGAACTGCTAGGGATGTTATGGGATGGGATGAGGGGGTTATTAGCTTAACCAAGATGTCCCTCCTTGTGTACTGACCCATCCTGTGTAAGGTCAGCGCCCCTCATCAGCGCTCACTTCCCCACTCCTCGGCCCCTGCTGCCCTTTCACAGTCTAACCTCTGTCGTGTTTAGCTCACATTAATTTCAGCCACTCAGATATTGATGGAAAAATTGAAAGTGTCTTTGGAAGTGTCAGTACTCACTTCCCTGATAATATCAGTTACGTTGGCTTGATTGGATGTGGCTGCTGGTGAAGTGAGCTGGAAAAGCCTGGGGTAAAAGCCCTGGGTCACCTTGTAAACCAGAGCTGCGTCCGGTTCGATCTGGCTCACGGTGATGTGTGTGTTGCTGAGGTCTCGAAGGCTACATTATGGTATCACCCTCCTGCAAACATATTATATAAATTATCACCTTCTTATTGCTCCCAGGCCATCTCAGCAAGGAGGCAGCGAGTTTGCCGAAGACGCACGTCCTCGCTGTCCTTTACGCTTTATTGCCAGCTTGTCTGTCCCCTGCGCTTCCCAAGTCCCTCCCTTTTTCCGATTTTCCCTGTTTCAAACCTGTGTTTGATTTCGCACTGGCCAATGAAATAGCAGTAGGTGAGATTGGGAGTGAACAATCAATCTTTGTAATGCGATCGGAAGCTGGTGCACTGTGAGTAAATGTTTGCACAGGCGCTCATCCAGGTCTGCCATCAAACCCATTCTAGTGGAAGAGGAAATCAATCCAGGGCGGGTCTCTCTCTCTCTCTCTCTCTCTCTCTCTCTCTCTCTGTCTGTCTTCTCAACAACAGGAGGGTATCAAGCACATTATAATCCACAGCTCTGTGCATTTTTCATATAGACTTGGCTTTTTATGTTTTATGTACGGCAGCTCAGGGGAGAGCAGCTGTGTGGGCCCTCGATCCTCTCTGACAGAACTCATTTCACTGCGAGAAATGGGGGAGAATGCAAAGCGTCCTTCAGTTCTTTGACTGTCTCAGCACAACAGGACAAATCGAAATCCATCAGCACCACACGTTAAAATATCTCGTTAATGCAACTAATACAGGACTTTGAGACATTATATACTATCCTAGTTTCCTGAAAGTGTTGTAAAGTTAAGATCTTCCCACTATAAGAAAGTGTAAGCTCAATGTGATGCTCACTCTACAATTTAACAGCGATTTCTCCGTCTGCATCCATGCTTTTGGATGCTCAGACATGAGCCATTTTTGCTACATTTAGATATGGAATTTTAAAAAATAAATAAAAGCTTTCAAATATTCCTTAAATATTTTTACAGTTCACTGATGATGTTTAAATATACAGTCACATATTTATACATTAAAAATACATACATAATAAAATAATGTAAAAAAATAATAAAGGATTATATCATTAACAGTCATTCCATGAAATCGAGTCGTACATGAGCTGACAGCCGACGAGACGCGTAGCACCGAGTTGGCTATAAACCGTACGACGAGATTGAGTGGAATAACGGTTTTATTCTATCCACATTCACTGGATTTTGAGAAACAGAGCATTTTTATTTTTTGCAAATTCAGTAAATGAAAACTTTATCCACAACGTCCGACAAAATAATTTCCGCTTAGAATGTAAACAAACCGGCGAAATGACGGGAGCAATTTGTGAAAAATGCGATAATAATAATAATTCTTGAAAAATAAAAAAGATATGTTCTTACCATCAAATACTTTTATTCCATATTGTTGCTTTTTTGTGTGTATTTTTTGGGGTTTTGTTTTCGAGTAGTTTTTATTTCATCCTCGGTTGGTTCAGCAACACGATCTGCCATTTTGTTTTTCTCTACTCACCGTATATGAGCTGATAGCCTAGTAGTAGAGTAGCCAATCAGAGTGCATGACTGCTCATATCCAGTGAATGTGGATAGAATCATAAAAAATATCTACATGCATTATGTTTTTAAATAAATATAATATTATTTATTTATTTATTTATTTTCAAATTCCTTAATATAATGTTTTATATACTGGATATAAATATACACAGTACATGCTAAGCTCATTTTAAAATTCAGAAAAGTTACGAATCACAAGTTTTTACTTTAAAGATATATTATATAATTATAAATAATTACATAAAATGCATACAGCTTGTTTATTTAGTTCTTATTTCTTAATATCTTAGAATAGACCATTTTCATGTAGCTCCTTTATTAGAATTGACTGTCTTTATTTAGCAGTGATTTATTGAGCACCTTAAGTCCAAGCCAAATTCCTCGTAGTTGCAACAATTACTTGGTAATAAAGCTTTTTCTGATTCTGACTCTGATTCTAAAAATATAAATAACTTCTGAATTATTTTTCGTTCTTGTGTAAAAACTCTTGTTTATCATTAATCACCACATCATACTGTATTTCTGTTGTTCCCTCACTAGGTCTTCAATTTAAGAAGAAACAAATGATTTTTTTTTGGACTCCTGAACTACAGTAGTCGTTAGCATGATAAGATGATTAAATCAAATGAAACTGTAACATGCTCAAATTAAATGTCTACACGGGCCACCATATTTCCTGTATCTGTGCTTTTCGGAGAGGAAACAGATGGCAGGAAGCTTCAGCAGCTTTTCCCACGCTGAGGATGGCACAAGCCTTTTTCACCACTGAATGCCATCTATTAATTCCGAGCACACGAGCTGTTTGAAGAACAATACTGCCTTCTTCAGGCCTGAGACTCTTACTGTAGTCTTGTTGTACAGTAGTCAAATTCAGGGTCATCAACCTCAGGAGCAGGTTATGTTGTTATGTTGTGCATGCTGTCTTACTCTTTCCTCTCTGACTCTTCTGGGTTGTGGCTTAATGGGGTGGCACAGGGTGGCAGCGTCCACCCCGCCTACTAATAAGTCATATTCTGTTCATTGTATCATCATGTCGCTGTCCATTATGCATTCTTTTGGAACAAATTAGATATTCTGCATCCAAATTGAATTATGTTGTGCCACCACCAGCTTGGACACACAGTGTTATTGATTGTTATTCATGATTTATTTATTAATTTGGAAGATTTCATTGTCAAGTTGGCATTTTTGATAACCACATTGTGTTCCTTGTTAAAAACGGAAATAAATGAAGGAAATAAAAAGCAGGACTACGACAATCTTTCAAGGAAGTAATGCTTCCTTCCTTGATGGTCTTTGTGTTGCTTCTTTGTCGATATCAACCAATTCTAAATGATGTCACTATGAGTCCTTGGTGGATTTTTCAAATTTCTGAGGAAAAATTGGAGAGAGAGAGAGAGAGAGAGAGAGAGAGAGAGAGAGAGAGTCCTGAAAAGCATAAAAATCACTGGGGGCTTCTAGGTAAAAGAATAGCATATTTTCACGCCTGAGAAGGTGGTGTTAGGCTTTAACTGGCTTCTGCCGGACAGCGATGTGCACTTGTCCCAGCTTGATGCTTTGTCAATGTGCTGTGACTAAGCCAAGGGGTTCCTATATCCCCCTCTCCTTAGCCTAATTAAAAGAGGATTATCCGGCATGGAGTCCCAGCCCACTCCAGCGTGCAGTGCGTACTTTCCTCTTACTTTCTCAGGATAATCACACCTCCAGGAAATGGAAGGGAATGGGCGAAGGGGCTTTCTGGATGGCTGCCCAGAAAAACAAGGCAAAGGAGAGTTGAGCTTCCGAGCTTGGTCACTTTGACTATGTGGATGAGAGTAGCTCACCAGGTCTGTGACCTCGTCTTTTTCTCACTTGCCAGTTTTGCTCCGAGAAATGAGTAGCTCACTATAAGACCTACAGTATGACAGCTGCTTTATACCCAGTGTTTAAAGCTAGACGGCCTTCTGATTTCATAAAATCGGTGAAATTTAGTTCCCTCTGAAATTTGGTCATTGTGATATATGTTTATTTCTGTAATATCTCACAAAATGTCAGGCCATTCTGTGGCTGGGAAGTTATTTAATTTGAGTGGATTCCTTAGCAAATAATGTACACGAAATCGCTCACTTCGCACAGTCAAGCAGACAGAAGAAGTCCGTGTGTGTGTGCGCATGTGTAGGTTTACCTTTGACCATGCACTGACGGTTACATCATTCTGTCACTAAACGAACAGCTGATCACACCGAGGTGCTCGCTGACCGCCGATATTTATTAGTTTGGTCCTGCGTTTCCTTTCCTTCGTATATAACATAACGCCTTTTCTTCTAGCTTTCCATTACTGTAGTCGGTTTTTCACATTTCAATCACACACTCACGTCCTCCATTTTTCTCTCCTGTTTCAAATTTGTATCCCACAATGCCTTGAGCGAATGGGGAAAGCCCACCACGTAATGCATGATGTAGTATCTTGAATTGGGTCATGGTGAAGCAGGAAAAAATAGCAGAGAATTTAGGGCCATGTGGCCCTTAATTAATTGTTCTATTTAAAAATAATAATAATTGGAAGTCTGTGATTCAAATTCAGTAGCTTTCAATCCATTAAACAAAAATAATTGGGTGTCAGGGAAAATTATTTTATGACCTACACTTGAAAAATCTGAAAGGCAGTTTACCTTTAACTGGACAGGATTACAGGCTACAAGTGGAATAATTTTAACAGAGCTCTTCAGTACATGGCATGTTTTTATACCAAATTAAGAGTTTAAACCTCATATCAAATGATCTTTTTTCATGTATTTATAGCTTTCACCTTACCCTGAGTACACAAGTGACTAGTAATTTGCATCTTGTGGGTGAGAAACAGTCGTAACTATAGCTTCTAAAGCTAATTAGTTAAACAAATGAAATGACAAGAGCATTTGGTAGAGTGCATACCTCCAGCAAGCCACATATCAAGATTAAAATCAAATCACTTGAACCTAGGACAGTACTAAAGCTGTACACCAAATTTCATACAAATCCGTTCACTATTTTTTGAGTTACGTTGGGAACAGGCAAAGAAATCCTGGATCTGCATACATATCTGGATTCTGGATCCACAGACATACACGGATTTGCATCAAAATCTGATCAGTTGTTCCTTGGCCCATGGTCCACCTTTCCACCAAATTTCATCCAAATCCGTTCATTACTTTTTGAGTTATGTTGGGAAAAGTCAAACAAACGAACAAACAGAGGCAAAAACATAACCTCCTCAAACATAGTGGAGGTGACAACCCACTAATCAGTGTGAAATTTGGTTGTTTACAAGTTATGTGCACTCACTGGAAGTATCAGTGATTCCTACTGCTTCCTTCCTAGCTTTATTTTAGTTCATACTGCGTCCATTTACCCATAATGAGAGGTCTTATATGGCAGGATATCCTGAAAACCAAACTTTTTTTATTCATCAAACAATCAGTAGAAACTAATTGCAGGTAGGAACTAAAGTTATCAGTGGGAAAGTGAAGGAACATCTGTTCACATGTACAGTGGTGCTTGAAAGTTTGTAAACCATTTAGGATTTTCTATATTTCTGCATAAATATGACCTAAAACATCATCAGATTTTCACACAAGTCCTAAAAGTAGATAAAGAGAACCCAGTTAAACAAATGAGACAAAAATATTATACTTGATAATTTATTTATTGAGGAAAATGATCCAATGTTACATATCTGTGAGTGGCAAAAGTATGTGAACCTCTAGGATTAGCAGCTAATTTGAAGGTGAAATTAGAGTCAGGTGTTTTCAATCAATGGGATGACAATCAGGTGTGAGTGGGCACCCTGTTTTATTTAAAGAACAGGGATCTATCAAAGTCTGATCTTCACAACACATGTTTGTGGAAGTGTATCATGGCACGAACAAAGGAGATTTCTGAGGACCTCAGAAAAAGCGTTGTTGATGCTCATCAGGCTGGAAAAGGTTACAAAACCATCTCTAAAGAGTTTGGACTCCACCAATCCACAGTCAGACAGATTGTGTACAAATGGAGGAAATTCAAGACCATTGTTACCCTCCTCAGGAGTGGTCGACCAACAAAGATCACTCCAAGAGCAAGGTGTGTAATAGCTGGCGAGGTCACAAAGGATCCCAGGGTAACTTCTAAGCAATTGAAGGCCTCGCTCACATTGGCTAATGTTAATGTTCATGAGTCCACCATCAGGAGAACACAGAACAACAATGGTGTGCATGGCAGGGTTGCAAGGAGAAAGCCACTGCTTTCCAAAAAGAACATTGCTGCTCGTCTGCAGTTTGCTAAAGATCACGTGGACAAGCCAGAAGGCTATTAGAAAAATGTTTTGTGGACGGATGAGACCAAACTAGAACTTTTTGGTTTAAACGAGAAGTGTTATGTTTGGAGAAAGGAAAACACTGCATTCCAGCATAAGAACCTTCAGCCATCTGTGAAACATGGTGGTGGTAGTATCATGGTTTGGGCCTGTTTTGCTGCATCTGGGCCAGGACGGCTTGCCATCATTGATGGAACAATGAATTCTGAATTATACCAGCAAATTCTAAAGGAAAATGTCAGGACATCTGTCCATGAACTGAATCTCAAGAGAAGGTGGGTCATGCAGCAAGACAACGACCCTAAGCACACAAGTCGTTCTCCCAAAGAATGGTTAAAGAAGAATAAAGTGAATGTTTTGGAATGGCCAAGTCAAAGTCCTGACCTTAATCCAATCGAAATGTTGTGGAAGGACCTGAAGCGAGCAGTTCATGTGAGGAAACCCACCAACACCCCAGAGTTGAAGCTGTTCTGTACGGAGGAATGGGCTAAAATTCCTGTGCAGGACTGATCAACAGTTACCGGAAACGTTTAGCTGCAGTTACTGCTGCACAAGGGGGTCACACCAGATACTGAAAGCAAAGGTTCACATACTTTTGCTGCTCACAGATATGTAATATTGGATAATTTTCCTCAATAAATAAATGACCAAGTATAATATTTTTGTCTCATTTGTTTAACTGGGTTCTCTTTATCTACTTTTAGAACTTGTGTGAAAATCTGATGATGTTTTAGGTCATATTTATGCAGAAATATAGAAAATTCTAAAGGTTTCACAGACTTTCAAGCACCACTGTACCAGAGTGTTGGTTGGAGGAATTGAACCGAACTACTGGATTTGTTGCTTTGCTGCCTTATACCTAATTTGCACAGAACTAAGAAAAGTCTAGATTCAAATATCTTGTAGCTCTGTTGCTTGGCTGATTGATACTATCACCAAAGAGATAAAGTTTGCCTTAAAAATCTCTACTTTCTACCACATTATCACATTTCTTGATAATGGTATATATTTGTAAAATCTTATAGTGGGGTTTTTGTATTTCAATTCCTACCATAGCTTAACTTTTACAGACGTGACGGTAAGAACGAGACGTATTCCTCACCTTTGTAATCTATCTCCTGCTACTTTCTCTTTTTGTAAAGTATTTATCAAGGCAGTTTGTATTGTGAGAGCTAGTGAGTGATTAGTATTCAGCTACTTTGTATGGTTAGAGTTATCAGGCGAGCTAATATTTCATAAAGTTGTTTTAAGCTAGCCCTAGCTAAGATTTGCCCACACTCCTTGGTGAAAGAAGCACTAATTTACCATCAGCAACAAAAATCTGTGTGTTATTTAAAGCAGAGGTCTTTTTCTTTTCTTTTTTTGTAAAACTTTCATGCGTATACATTTCATACTTGTACATTTATCCCAATAAATTTAAGAGTTTATACTTTTTTACTTTGACTTGAGTGAAGAATTTGATGTTGTACTTGCACTTTTACAAGAATATCTATTTAGATGAGTATCACACTTCTTTATTGCACTTGAGTAAAGAATTCCATTACTTTTACCACCTTCTTCATGGTTTAACACGTTCATTTGAGTGTATTGTAATGTTTAATCCTTGGCACTAGGTGACAGCAGTGAACTTGCCTAAGAAGAAGACTTAGCTGTATCTTCTTTTTTTCTTTTTAATCACCTGTAAAAATGTTTGTTTTCCATCTTTCTGTGTGGGTTTTTTTCTGGGTTCTCTGGTTTCCTCCCATCTTCTGAAAACATGCCAGTAGGTGGATTGGCCCTCTCTGAAGTAATCTATTGGCTCTCTCTGATAGTAGTAAGACCAGCGATGTTGTATGGTTTGGAGACAGTGACACTGACGAAAAGACAGGAGGCTGAACCGGAGATAGCAGAGTTGAAGATGTTGAGATTCTCACTGGGAATGACAAAGTTGGACACAATTAGAAATGAGTGTATTAGAGGGACAGGACATGTAGGACAGCTTGGAGACAAAGTGAGAGAGGTTAGATTGAGATTGTTTGGACACGTACAAACGAGAGATTCAGGGCATATTGGGAAAAGAATGCTGAAGAAGGAGTTGCCAGGTAGAAGACAAAAAGGAAGACCAAAGATGAGATTTATGGATGTGGTGAAGGAGGACATGATGGTTGGTGCGACAGAAAAAGATATGGAGGACAGGAGGAGATGGAGGGACATTATCCGCTGTGGAGACCCCTGATGGGAACAGCCAAAAGAAGAAGAGGAGGTGGATTGGCTATGTTAAATTGCCTCTTGGTGTCAATGTGTCTGCATGCTGTCCTCCAATGGACTCTCATCCCACCTTAGCCAAGTCTTCCCAAACCCACTGCGACCTTGACCATGATAAAATGCCTTACAATGTCTCTCACACACACAAAGTTTACATTTATTTATTTCCGTTCATATACTACCTCAATATACACACTCACCTCTGCACCTTATGTTGCATGTGTCTGCATTTCATGTTGTTTGTGTCGTTTATTGTCCATTGTGTCATTACTGTCTGCAGTGTTGCACTTGTTGCACTCTTGCACTTTGTTATATGTAGACCATGAGCAGTAATTTACAGCTAACGGAAGAGGTAATATCATTAACATAGATCAAAAATAACAAAGGGCCCAATATCGACCTTTGAGGTACTCTGCAAGAAATGTCTGCTGGAAACTGCTGAAGTTTGCGCTAAAAATGCAGACTATGTTATAAGACAGTTCCAATATTGAACAATCATTACATGAAGATAGAATTCTGCTTTGTGGATATTTATTTTCTTTTCACCCAAAATCCAAACTTTTGATTCCATCGTGAACTGTTATTCACCATCACGGTTATTAAAACGTTTGGTTTGTCAGGATTAGTTCTAAAAAAAAAATTTAAAATAAAAAAGGTGGCACGGTGGTGTAGTGGTTAGCACGGTCGCCTCACAGCAAGAAGGTTCAGGGTTCAAACCCAGCAACCGGCGAGGGCCTTTCTGTGTGGAGTTTGCATGTTCTCCCCGTGTCTGCGTGGGTTTCCCCCACAATCCAAAGACATGCAATTAGGTTGACATGGGGCGGCCTTGGGCTGAGGTGCCCTGGAGCAAGGTACCTGACCCCTGACTGCTCCCCAGGCGCTCTGGTGTGGCTGCCCACTGCTCTGAGTGTGTGTGCGCGCTTGTGTGTTCACTGCTTCAGATGGGTTAAATGCAGAGCATTTTTTAACATAGTTACTGGGAGACCAAATGGTCTCCCAGTGGCCAGATTTGGTCTCCTAGTCAATGCCAAACCAGCTTCACTGGGAGACCAAATTTTAAACCAAGTTATGTTAGATTGATGCTGAAAGGTAAAACTGAAATGGGATTATGGGAGATGCTTGAATTGCTGGTCCAAATTCACAAGACTGTTTTCTTTGGATTGGAATGTTTAAGAAATATTGAAGTTGGGTTGGGCGGCACGGTGGTGTAGTGGTTAGCGCTGTTGCCTCACAGCAAGAAGGTCCGGGTTCGAGCCCCGTGGCTGGCGAGGGCCTTTCTGTGCGGAGTTTGCATGTTCTCCCCGTGTCCGCGTGGGTTTCCTCCGGGTGCTCCGGTTTCCCCCACAGTCCAAAGACATGCAGGTTAGGTTAACTGGTGACTCTAAATTGAGCGTAGGTGTGAATGTGAGTGTGAATGGTTGTCTGTGTCTATGTGTCAGCCCTGTGATGACCTGGCGACTTGTCCAGAGTGTACCCCGCCTTTCGCCCGTAGTCAGCTGGGATAGGCTCCAGCTTGCCTGCGACCCTGTAGAACTAGCCCAAGCGCATTAGCTCAAAATTGAGTCCAACCCGGAACAAATTAGTAACAAGCTGAATTTTTCAGAATATGTTCAGAATACCTTTAGGAATAACATACTAAAAGTCCCCGGGAATCCACCTTGTGCTCTCTGAGAAATTCAAGATGGCGTCCAAAATGGCCGCCGATTGGAGATTTTTCAATATCTCAGGGATAAAACATAATATAAATGCAATTAAAATGTTAAATTATATGTTCTCTCATACAAGCAATGCAAATTCACCATTGTCACACTGTTAAAATTAAAATTAACCAAGATTACAAGGTCATTAATGTGGAAATTACATGGAATTTGATGGTTGACATGATTGACAGATTAGCTTAGTAGGCTACCTACATACATGAACATAATGTAAGACAACAATTAGACATCAATTTCCTTAATATTTAGTGCATCTTTAAGCTTTGATAAAATATTAAAGGGAAATTAAATTTGAGAACTCTATCTTCTAAAACTACAATGGCAAGCTGTTTCAGTACACTTCTTCAACATTCCGGCGACTTTCATGACAAAAAGGTCTGCCTCAATAAAAGCTCTTGCTTATAAACAATGAGTAGACTTAAACACTTCTCAGTGCCTCAGTTGTAATGCTTGGACCTTTGTTGTACCATCAATGAAGTAGGGAATTTATTCAAGCTTGTTTAAGGGTGGAAAAAAATTAATCTTTGAGTTTCTAGCGCCAGTCTTTACTACTAGCAATGCCAGTGTGTTCGGACAAAAAATGACTAAACTCAGCATGACCTTTTAACATGCCATTTTTCATTTTACACCACCAATTTACTTTAATTAATATTAATGAAAATAAGTGCTCCAACCAGCCCTGTGATGACCTGGCGACTTGTCCAGGGTGTACCCCGCCTTTCGCCCGTAGTCAGCTGGGATAGGCTCCAGCTTGCCTGCGACCCTGTAGAAGGATAAAGCGGCTAGAGATAATGAGATGAGATGAGAAGTGCTCCAACCCCTAGTAATTGCGTTTGTTGTTTTGTGAACAGAATAGGATGAGACGGAGTGAACGAGTAACCAATGGATCCACACTCTATAATCGGTAGTGTACATTAAATAGCACATGTATAGATTTACAATTATAAGTCTGTAATTATTAGTCCTAAACATTAAGAACTGAAGCCATTTCAAAAACATATGAGATATCTTCATGATACCATAACGATTATTTTGTCGTAAGTCATTGTTATTTCTTCTTGGATGTGAATTTATGGACCAGGGCGTTTCAAGATTGATACTTGATTCAAGGATCGGACTGGATGAAACCTACACACATTCATAGTACTGTGCACATTCATAAATGTGAACTGGTGAAGTGCCAAAAATATGACAGTCTAACCAGACATGGCAAGCGAACACATTATACACAAATATACTGTTATAATAATGTGTACATTGTTATTATATAATGTTAATACACAATGTAATTAATACACACATGTTGGAATTTACTCTCCTACCCTACAAAACATATATATTCTGACCTTTTAATTGCATTAATATTTTGTTTTGGGCCTGAGATATGGGCAGATCTCCATTTGGTGGCCATTTTGGACGCCATCTTGAATTTCTCAGAGAGCACAAGGGGGATTTCCAGGGACTTTTTTAGTATGTTATTCCTAAAGGTATTCTGAACATATTCTGAAATTTTCAGCTTGTTACTAATTTGTTCCGGGTATAACCCTATTACTCCTGGGCTAAACAGGATAAAGCGGCTAGAGATAATGAGATGAGATGAGATGAAGTTGGGTTGTCAAGACTGTTTCAATTTCCAAATTATAGACTAAATATACAGTTATTTGATACTATGTTTCACACTGAGCAATAAAATTGAAGATTTTCTTATTTCTTATTTTTCACTGTTTCTTAAAATACATAATATTATGAAAGTTGATAAAACAATAACTTAAACTCATAGTGTAATTTTAGTATTTTACCATACTTAGTAGTAGACTGCTACACCCACGGTGTAAGAAGGAGAGGTACTGCAGGTCATTCATACCTACTGCTGTCAGGCTGTATAACATCCACAACTTGTAACGTAGCACCAATAACCTGTTTGTCGTTTAATTTGCACTACTTCACCACTACTACCTCTGCCCTCTCTCATCGATGCAATTATTATGTGCAATAATATAGGCCCTAAACTATTTTTATGCATACTTATATATATATATATATATATATATATATATATATATATATATATATATATATTAATGTGTATATATATATATATATATATATATATATATATATATATATATATATATATATATTAATGTATATATGTGTGTGTATATATATACAGAGTCTACCTGTAATGTGCAATTTTTCCGAGCCTCTCAATAAGGCAATTTTTCTATACTTTTTCACGGTAGATAATGCAAATAGCCCTCTGTATTTAATCCTTCGGTCTAATTTTTATTTCAGTTTTATTTGTTATCTGTTTGACATTTTCTTGCTACTGTAACACTTGAATTTCCCCGATGTGGGATGAATAAAGTGAATCTAATCTAATCTAATCTAATCTAATCTCATCTAATCTCATCTCATTATCTGTAGCCGCTTTATCCTGTTCTACAGGGTCGCAGGCAAGCTGGAGCCTATCCCAGCTGACTACGAGCAAAACGCGGGGTACACCCTGGACAAGTTGCCAGGTCATCACAGGGCTGACACATAGACACAGACAACCATTCACACTCACATTCACACCTACGGTCAATTTAGAGTCACCAGTTAACCTAACCTGCATGTCTTTGGACTGTGGGGGAAACCGGAGCACCCGGAGGAAACCCACACGGACACGGGGAGAACATGCAAACTCCACACAGAAAGGCCCTCGCCGGCCACGGGGCTCGAACCCGGACCTTCTTGCTGTGAGGCAACAGCGCTAACCACTACACCACCGTGCCGCCCCTAATCTAATCTAATCTAATCTAATCTAATCTAATTATGATGAAGTTATGGTAACTTGGCACTGCATTAACTATGTTGATATTATGCTGGCTGAAACGGGGATTCGTAATGCGGCAATTTGCATCACAGAATATATATGCCACAGCGGTGCAGCTGCATGGACTCTGGGGCCTGTGATTGTATTGCCCAGACCAGTTGGTCTCGTAGTGGAAAATCCTTAAAAAATGCTCTGGTTAAATGCAGAGAATGAATTTCAGTGTGCATGTGACAAATAAAGGTTTCTTCTTCTTAGAAACCTTTAGTAGTAGTGTTTCAAAAGCTTATAAAGAAGCAAAACGTCTTTAGGAAGAAAGAAGGAAAACCAATGCACTGATTTGTTTACAGGCAAAGCGACCTCCAGCACATGGCGGACGCTCTGGGTCGTTACGTAGTAACGCGTTGGGAGCGGGGGCGGGGTTTATGCGTGCGCGTGAGAATCAACGACTTGCAGCTCGTGCTTCTTTGCGTCTTCTGAGGGAGGCAGGGGCTGTTGGTTAGGTTGCGTCTCGTCGTCCTGGGCGATTTAACGGTATTTTCTAATATGGCGGAAAGTAAAGAAACATTTTCAGTGAGAGAAGAGAGAAGGAAGAACCATCAGACAGGTAAAAGCTGTTAGAGCGCTGGAGAATAACAAGTGTGTGTGTGTTGTTGTTAAAGAATGGTGGTTGTGAGGGGTGGACCTGCGGTGGGTTAGCAACCGAATGCTATCCAACTCGGCGTTTGTTTGTTTTAAAGAGTTTTGCGTTAAAAAAAGCTTATATATTTCAAATACTTTCATTACAATAAAAGAGAAATTGATTAAATCTTAAAACAGCTATTATTTTATCGATGGAGTGCACATTTTAGTGTTTTCCTTGCTCTCTTATTCACATAATTTATCAAATCAGTGAATTACAAATCTTTCCTGAGGGGAAGTGGGTGTGTTAGAGCAAGGAAAACTCTCACATATGCACCAGAACTATTATAGTGCTATTTATAACTATTGTAGTGATTTTATATATATCACTGTTATATAATCAGGGGCGTGGCAACAGGGGGCCACTGCCACCCTTAAAGTGCATATCCTGGACCAAATTCGGTTTTTTTTTTTTGTTTATATATATATATATATATATATATATATATATATGAATGAAAGTATGTCCCTTTACACACTCATCCAGACGGGTAATTGTGCACAAAGCCATCTATCTACAGCAGAAAAAAAAAAAACAAAACGCGTCTGGAAAAATCCCAATGGGGTCTGGAGCCAGATTCGTGACGTCACGTGCGGAAGCGCCAGCAGGCTGCATGGTGGTGTAGTGGTTAGCGCTGTCGCCTCACAGCAAGAAGGTCCGGGTTCGAGCCCCGCGACCGGTGAGGGCCTTTCTGTGCGGAGTTTGCATGTTCTCCCTGTGTCCATGTGGGTTTCCTCTGGGTGCTCCGGTTTCCCCCACAGTCCAAAGACATGCAGGTTAGGTTAACTGGTGACTCTAAGCCCATGTTTACATTAGACCGTATCAGCGGATCATCAGATTAACGTTTTTAAAACGATTAGTGTGCACACAGCAATACCAATACACGGATACACTCGGCTCCGCAGGCATCCTGCGCTCCAAATCACTCCGCCCTGAACAGCGAGTGCCCTCTGGAGGGTGCGCACTCCGGCCCTGCGCAGCTCACACAGCGCGCGAGTGAAGCACACTAGCAGTGTTTTCGGGACTGAGCCGCTGTGTGTGAGATCCCAGCGCACATCACTTACCACTTGCAAGTGGAAGGATGGCAAGCCTAAAGACAATCATAACTACACAATGGGCAGTATTTGCATCAGTATTTGCAGTATTTTCATACTTTTATACTCTTTAATGAAAGGTGATACAAGGCGGAAGTCCGCGCCGTTTTTCAGCAGTCGCGTCACATGACCGCCAGCGAATCAGGAAGGTGGATGTTACAGTGACGTTGTCCAATGAGACGCCAGCTAGAGCTCAGCACAGCGTATCCGCGTATTCTCAATGTTTACACAGCACCGGAGCTGACACGATCTGGATTGAATACGTGGACGCTGGCGGATTCCTGTTTCCCAGCGTTTCCAGGCGGTTTAATGTAAACGGACAGTGCATCCGCGAAGAAAACGAGACAGATACGGTCTAATGTAAACGTAGCCTAAATTGACCATAGGTGTGAATGGTTGTCTGTGTCTATGTGTCAGCCCTGTGATGACCTGGCGACTTGTCCAGGGTGTACCCCGCCTTTCGCCCGTAGTCAGCTGGGATAGGCTCCAGCTTGCCTGCGACCCTGTAGAACAGGATAAAGCGGCTACAGATAATGAGATCAGAGATGGAATTGTCACATGAGCGCAATGTTACTTCACCTTTGGATGAAGAATGTAATGTTGCTACACCCTCCTACGATACGTCTGTTAACCATTTTAATAATTACATGATAACGTTGAAGAAATTTGCAGAAAACCACCAGGTCGTTTTCTCATAAGCAAACCAGCGCTGATGTAGGATTCAGAAGGAGGCGTCCCGTACGTGACGTCATGAAAATCAATGTTTCCCGGGAAATCCAAATGCCGAGTTTTTTCAGAGGCGGACCAATTCGCCTCAAATGGCTTGATTTCAACTGAATTTTTCTGGTATTGCGCAAGGTAAAAAAAATTGCACAAAATGCAAAATGTGACAGATATTTGACCAAAGTTTAATATAAAATACGAGAATTACATTGATCTTGCTCCTGAATTTACCGTGATATGCACTTTAAAAACATTTACTCTGCCAGCCCAAGTCTGGGCTGTATGGAAACCTGTTTCTATCACTTTTGGGGGGGGAGCGAGAAAAGTGTCACAGTAGAATATATATTATATAGACACGAGTGTTTTACTGAGAAATCCACCACTCATATGGAGAACCAAAACTGTGGCATAAATCTCTATCCCTGTGTCCGAAATCACACACTATATAGTGAGTTTGCCATTTTGTAGTGCTATCCGAATGTAGCCTGGGCCCACCCATCCTAAGCGTGACGCAACACGAGGGCCTGTTGCGAGCTTAGTCTGGCCAGGCAAGCTATCTACAGCTCTTCCAAGCTCCCGAAAAATCGGGAACCAATCAACTTTGAGCATCTCCAACGGCCCTGGGTAGAGGTGTGTTCAAGGCACTGACGTAGTAGAACTGCGACCGGAAGCCATAGATTGTTTACAGAATCTATGCCGGAAGCGCTTCATTCACGCTTCCGCATCTATTACGCATAGATGCTGTATTGAAAGCATTCAATGGGAAGTTCTCATTGAAAACGGAGCAAAGAGCAGCCCTGGAGGGATTTATTGAAAGGAAGGACGTTTTCGCCTTGCTCCCGACCGGCTTCGGTAAGAGTTTAATCTACCAGTTAGCCCCGTCGCGTCGCATACGTCAGAGGAAAGAGTGATGTGATTGGTTTAAGCTTTGTCACAGCCTTTTCTGGCTTCGACCAGTAGCAAACAGGCATTTCAGGGAGGCGGGTCAACCACGGGCTCTGGGAAACGGTTGGGCTTAATATCTTGGCCAGACCAATAGCTCGTAGAGCTTTGTCGCGTTAGCCAGACTAATCCGAATGTATAGTGAGAATTATTGCACCCTGTATAGTGCACTCATAGTATCCCACAATGCACCATGAAAAGTAGTGTACAACCGATGGTCACTAACCAAGCAATAAGTACCACCATGCATTGCGGTCGTACTGAAAGGAAAACTGTTTCATAAGGACCGTTAAGCATTTTAGATTGAGTAGTTTATTTTCCTTATGAGACAGATTTATAAGCTGTGGCATGAAAGTGGCGATAATATTGTACTGTGTTGGGGTGAATGGACGGAGGAAGGAACACGTTATAAACGGACATTCAAGTACAATTAAAAATAGAATGACCATACATGTCAACCTATACGGAATGTCCGTATTTTATACGGATTTGATTTAATAAACGTAGTATACGGGCGTACAAATAAAGTTATACGGATTCTTTAAAAAAACTTGAATATTTATTTAGAGCTATAATCAATTCCCACGATAAGAGCGCATAACATTTACAAACGTACTGTACACCACAGAAAGCACAGACAGTCAGTAAAGAGTCTTATGAAATCGCGCATTATCTCGTGGTAGCGAGACTTTGTTCAACTTCTGATCATGCGCACACCGCATTGCGAGAATCCCGGCAACCGTGAAGTAACATTTTTTTTGAAAAGCGTATTTCCCCCTGAGCGACTTTTAATAGCGACTGAAAAGATTCTGAATGGGCACTCCGGCAAAGAAATTCAAAACGCAATACAGCGGTAGGTTTCTCCCTGAATGGGAGGACCTTTTCAATGGCATAATCCAACTGGCAGCCTCCAAAAACGAAGAATACGCACACTGCACACTGTGTGTGCATGACATCAAAGTTGCAGCATCGGGAGTGTATGATGTGAAAGAACATTTCAAATCGAAACTACATCAGCGGAATGCAAGCCAAAGGCAAAATCAGCCACTGATGACAGTATTTGCGCGCTCAAAAACTGATATGCCAACAACTGGAAAAGACAGAAAACACAAGGTAGAGGGCGTTTTAGTTCAAGTTAGGCAGTGCTCTGTTTACCCCACAGTAATGCTGACTGTGAGAGAGTTTTCTCTCAAGTCAGGAAGATACACACAGAGAGCAGAAAGAACCTGAATGCAGACACACTGACCTGGCCTACTGCAGTGTAAGATCAACACAGACACTTGCTGTGACATGCAGCCTAGTGAGTATTGGTGCAGAGTGCTAAAAAAGCTGTCATGGAGTACAATTCAGAACATTAGAGTGACACTTTGTGTTTTTGTCAAACATTGGAGCTTTGTATTCATTCTGAAGGTTTGTTATTAATATTGAATAAAAAGTAACTTGGATACATCATTGTTAATTATCATTCAAATTTTAGGTAAATTATTTTAATTTGCATCTTATAAGGATTTTATAAGGGAAATACGGATTTTGGAGGTTGGTTCTACAGGTTTGATTGACCAAAGGTTGACATGTATGAATGACATAAAATACAAGAATAAAAGTTACAGTGCAGAGCGAGGAATTAAACAAAAGCCTCAAATTTGATTTAATAAAAGGCAGCAGCAAAGAAGAAAGTATTCAGCCTTGATTTAAAAGAACTGAAAGCTGCAGCAGAGACAAAGTACTTTGCATGTATTAACGTGGTGGTTAGCACTGTTGCCTCACAGCAAGAAGGTCCTCGGTTCGAGCCCAGCGGTTGACGGGGGCCTTTCCTTTCTGTTTGGAATTTGCGTGTTCTCCCAGTGTCTGTGTGGGTTTCCTCTGGGTGCTCCGGTTTCCCCCACAGTCCAAAGACATGCAGGTTAGGTTAATTGGTGGCGCTAAATTGACCGTAGGTGTGAATGGTTGTCTGTGTGTCAGCCCTGCAATTGTCCAGGCTGTACCCCACCTCTCACCCGTAGTCAGCTGGGATAGGCTCCAGCTTGCCCTCGCGCGACCCTGCACAGGATAAGCGGTTACGGATAATGGATGGATGAAATACGCTCAATGTAATATGCATTTATTGTTTTGAAAACCCACCAACAGACTGATCGGCACGTTTTAATTGTGCAACCGTAATGACGTAAATAATACCGCAGCGTGGTAGTCCCAACCCCCCTCCCCCCCTCCTTTTTACCAATGAGCTCACTATATAGTCCTCTACAGGGGTTTAGCCAGGATTGGGAAGTTTGGGAGTGTTTTTCTGAAAGTATGGAGTGTAACTTGGTCGTGACTGTGGGGGTGCCAAATTTTGAAAATTTATTCCTTTCTGGTGCAATCTGGTGACTTCTGGAGCTACAGTTGAGCTTTACAAAGAATTGAAAGAAAGCATTAATTTTAAGTGTGAATTATATTTTATTAGGCATTTTAAGACAAATTTTATTTACTAACTTAATAAAATGTTATAACAAAGTTTAAATTTAGTTTCTTATTCGTTAACCAGAACTTTATAAATCACTGTAATTACCAATAAAATCTTCTACAAATTCCTGCAATAAAAGCAGAAACCTTAAATTATAATTTCTAGTGCATTTGAGACAAAAAAAAAATACAAATTGCTGTAATCAAGTCCTTTTACACAGAATACATCTTTACTATAAACAACAAAGATAACAAATGAGATTCAGCCGACTCTGAAGATTATGAACTATATATACACAACTGAAAATAATAGATACCTTTAACAAGTTTTGATTTTACAAAATATACATAATGCAAATGTTATATCACAAAGGAATCATTTTGATTCTGTTAAAAAGTGCAATAAACAGGAGTTAAAAATGAGTGGAATTAAGTTACAAACAAAAGGAAATTTTCCTGTAGTTACTTGAAATGTAAATACTGTAAAAAAAAAAAAAAAAAAATTCAATAATAATGGTAGTTTATGAAGGTACGCTTTAAGATAATGTAAATCTTGGCAAAAGAGAAACCAATCGAAACCGAACGAGTGAAAGTGATCATCATGCCGTTACCATGGCAACAGTCTTTTATGAACGCGGAAGTGGGCTCTCAGTGCGGCGAGTTCGGTGTGACTGAGGAAGGTTACAAGTTTTATGTTTCTTGTAATTTAGGTTATTTAAAAACTATATTATTTGGCAGTGGGCACATAGGAAAGTGTAAAGTATAAAGTTTCTGTCAGTATGTTTATCGTGCTTGTATGATAAACTTGTGAAGATATTTCTCTAAATACATGACCTACTCATTCTAAACCTGCCGAGCTTTGCTGGCGAAGCTCTCAAAACTCATAGTGTTTTGCTTCCATTCAAGCCTCGTTTCAAAGTCTGGCTAATAAGAACGCTACGTTTTTGGTGGTGAATTTGATTTTCTTGATTTAACTTCCATATATGGAAAGCACGCGTGCTGGGCATGCCCCGGGAAACCGTTGACAAAATGTCCACAGAAATGCACAAAATTACTTCACCAAAAAAAAAAATTCACAAAATTTTGGTTAGCATGGGTTAGTAGAAAATTTATAGGCCGTGTTTTTTTGATAATTGGCCGTGTAAAATACGGCTGCACGGCTTGCTGGCGAAGCCTATGGTCCTCTATATATAGTAATTCCCTATATAGGGAGTAGTGAATGAATGAGTGAGTGTTTTCGGACACAGCTTGTATGCCACGCGTGAGGAAATTGATGAATTGTTCTGATAAATTTGGGTACTTTTTGTTTGTGTCGATATAATAAAAAGAAAATCATGCATTGGCTTGAAGATATGAAGTTTATCTTCTCGTGTTGAAAAACTCATTTTTCATACAAAATACATCGCAGATCTGAGTGACATATTTAAATAATATTGGCTGGCGTTGAGTGATGGTATATCTGAGATATGAATGGAATATGTCTGATATACCACAAAAAAAGCCAGCCGTTGTTGTTGTTGTTGTTGTTGTTATTATTATTATTATTATTATACATACACATTCCTTTCGGGTGTTCAACGAGTCTTTCTCTTTCAAAATTCTCTCGAAATCTTCCGTATTTAACGAAGCAAACCTGGAGGCCATTTACAAATTGTCCCAGTCGCTCGCTAGCGCGGAAGTTTTACGTCTCTGATGTGTGACGTCATGTTGTCTTGACAACCATGCAATATCGTAAACCATATTCAACGCTCATTCTCCGTTGGGTAGAGTGACGTAATACACGTTGGATAAGTGATATGCGAACAATATTGCATGCTATCAAACCAGATGAATGAAACCCGGTCGAAGCGAAAAGAACACATGGTTTTTATTCCATGGAAAGAGTGTCCTGTATATATAATAATAGCTGTTAGCTTGACTACTTACCATAAAATAAAATACTGTATACAGCTTGTATGAAAGAACAATACAAGTATAGAAATATCTACAAATAAATAAAGACGTTATAAACACAGTGAACTTAATCTGAGTGTGAAAAGAGTCAGTGGTGATGCAGTTATTTTAAACATCACAGATCGAGCTAGTTTTAAATAAACACGAGTATTTTACGCACAGCCCTTTCTATTCGAATGTAGTTTAATGCTTTCAGTGTTCTTTAAATGCTCTTATTGGTTTTGCCTTTGCTGGATGATTACTGGTAATTGTGTTTCCAGTATATAGTATAAGTGTGTGTGTACAGGAAACGTTGTAGTAAACGCTGCATTGCTTACTGTTTTTAGATCGATGCCGTTACAGAGCTGCTGATCTTCAAGGTAAAGAGAAGTTTGAAGGAAAAAAAAATTGCTTTAAATTCTGTGAATGTTGATGTAGCATGTTTAATTGCATTGAACTTTAGAGCAGGGGTTCTCAACCTTTTCTGCTTTGAGCCCCACCTATTCGTACTTGTAATGAATCAGGGTCCATTAACCCCAATGATTTTGGCTCATCTACTATTCTATTAGAATCTAATAATCTATTGTAAAGTGTATTAATGGGATCAGGCCTTTCAATTACATAATTTGGGCTACACCCTGTGTTTCTGAATTTGGGCTTTTTGCGTCGTGATACAGGGTAATTGGGCTTTTCTGCACGCGCAAAGTGCTGTTTTCCCAGCACTCTGTGTTTAAACCTGCTGCTGCTTTTTTAGCTACAAAGTTATGAATAAAGAAATCTATGAATGTTATTTTTACCTTTATTGCAAAATGTCTACAGCATTAATCCCTCTTGACGTACATGACAAAAATAATTAGAATACAGTTGGTTAGTATTTAAAAGATGTGTTGGGGCCTGAGGAGAGCCTGGAGGAAAGGAGCCTGTGAATGGAAAAAGTTCTGCACTGTTGCTGTCAAAGACCCCTTTTCCACCAAATCAGTTCCAGAGCTGGTTCGGGCCCAGTGCTTAGTTTGGAACCGGGTTTTCTGTTTCCACTGACAAAGAACTGGCTCTGGGCCAGAAAAACCGGTTCCAGGGTAGTACCAGCTCTTTGCTGGGCTAGAGGAAAGAACTGCTTATGTCAGCGGGGGGGGCGGAGTTGTTAAGACCAACAGCAATAGCAAGACCGCGAGAGGGCGCCATTTTTAAATAAGCGCCGAGATATCATGGATGCTGTAAAGCAGCAGTCATCCATTATTGTTGCTGCTTCTTCTTCTCTGTGTTGTTGTTGCTTCGATGTTCATGCCAAGGTTTATGCAAACGCAGCGACGTAACTGACGTACACAGTGACATAATGACGTGGCTCCCCTTAGCACCCTGAGCTATGGAAAAGCAAACTGGTTCTCAGTTGGTTCGCAAGTTGAACGAGTTGTGAACCAGCACTGGCCCCGAACCAGCCCTGGAACTGATTTGGTGGAAAAGGGGTAAAAGAGACAAACCTGTAACAGACCTGCGACACAAAAGGTTTTTCATTCACATCAAAAGAACTGGCAGTGCAATTCACAGCATGTAGTGAAGTCAAAGATCTTAGTTTAAATGAAAAGCCAGTGTCTAAGACTATCATCAACAAGAGGACCAAGCTCCAAGTCACTCCTTCCACCCACACTTACACAACTGTGTGTATTTAAGATGCAGGGCCATCCTTAAAAAAAAAAAATCCGTTTCCTGTCCACCGGGTGAGCAAAAAAATTTTCAGTCGGGAGGGAGGGATTTTTAAAAAAAAAAAATATATATATATATGGATGGATAAGAAATTGCAATGCTGTGTTTGCTTTTTCTTTCAGTACTTTTTTTATTACAAAAGCAGACACATTTAATAAAATGACAGTTTACTCAACTGAAACTTGTACAAAAACTTTAAGTTAGCATTTTAAATGCTGACTGCAACATTTGCAAAACTTTTACAAAGGTACTTAAAATGTCCGACACACGGACTTTTTGTAGTTCTAAATCGACCGTTAGGCCGAGTTCGGATGAAATTACACTATTAAAATGATCACTGAATGATTTGTTTTTCTGAATCTTTACTATTTTGTTGTTCGCTAGAATACCATTTTGCGATTTCACACTTAAGCAAATGTTTGAAAACTCCGGATCTCCTTCCTTCATGGTGGCTGCCATTTTTTTTTTGTGCTGCACAGCGCATGCGCAGAGCTGATTCAGTTCTATATTCTGCGCAGAATGCAGGGCTTTCCACAAGCGCCGGCTGCCGGCCGTACAGCCGACTACTTTAATGACTTATTTTTGTAGCCCACAGGCTCTAAATATTAATTTTCGATTTTAATAAAAATAAATGTTTATCTAATGGACTGACAATAATGTCAAACTGAACCGCACTCATTTAAGTTGTGATTTGCACTGTCTGTACTGATAATAACCACAAATTCCCCGCCGACTTCGTTGATCAAGGGAGAGTAACTCATCCGCGGCCCCGACATGCGGTGTGCGCGCGCACTCGGCGGAGGCAGTAGTGTGTCGGGGCCGTCGGAGGGAGCAGATGCAGAGAAAACGCTTATTTTGTCTCCGGTAAACCAGTCTTCTCTCGTTCAATTACATGCTGGCATCAAAAGACACTGTTGGTTGTAAATGAAACCAAACTGAGTCGTTGGAGTGTATTTTCACACACAAATGGAGAAATGTTTGCTGTGTTTAATTGTGTAGCCACCACTGCAGACCGTTGTCATTGTTAATTCATAGCATGCTCAGTTGCGTGAATGTGTCATGCACTGAAAATAAGAGATTTACAAGCCAGGAAAGCCTCATGATGCAATACGCAAGAAAAGAAAGATTTACTGCCATTTTACTTTGTATTTGAGTAAAGTGAATAAATAAATGGTCTGTGGAAAATACATTTAATCCTGGGAACTGCGTGCACAGGAGTTTATTTTTTGTCATGGCTGGCTAGTATGAGCTTTAGTGGAAAGCCCTGGGAATGCATAAATGTCAAGTTCGATTTTAGATTTACAAACCCGAAAAAAATGTCGACAAACCGGCGTTAAAAAAAAAAATTCAACCGCACAACCGGCACTCACCCGGCCGGTGGACCGGAAACAGAACATTTTTTAATAATGGCCCAAGCTGTGTCTTAAATACACACAGTTGTGTCCTGAATAGCTCTTTTATTTAGTCTTTTACCTGATTTAAATTATATGACACTAGATATCAGAGAGATATTGCAGTTGAGGTCAGATAATGTGGGATTTCGGGCTATTTTTAGGTTTTTAAATGATACAGGAATTCTTAGGATAATTTAGAACAATAGGATAGTAAACATTCTGGTTCACACTCCAGTCCAGAAGGTGGCAGTAATGCACCTAAAAGCTGTTTGCCAACTGCCATAAAACAATATGAAAGAAGATTTCCCTAATGTGGAAATCCTGCTCTGGTCATTGGTACATGAGTCTCGCTCCTCCACGAAATCATGGCGTGCCGATTGCCGTTGATGGAGAATTTGTGCTCTGCACGAGGCTTACGGCTAGTTCGATGAACCCGGAACAACATGGGAATGGTGCGGGTTTTGCGTCAATTACGAGAAATACATGCTAATTCTCGCTAATTTCGGTGTTTTTTAAAGAAGAAAGTCAAGACATTGGGTTTTAAGCAGCCAAGTTTATTTAATCAACGTTTTTTTTTTTTACTTTTGGTAGCATATTTTGGGCACTTGACCTTAATTTGGGCGCCTACGACATTATCCGTTGCAGGTTTCATGTAATTGAAAGGTCTGGGGATGCAACATCACTCGTTGTTACAGATATGAGCTCAGGAATTAAATAAATGCAATAAAAACAAGATGTTTTTAATTGTAGGTATTATATTTAAAACTGTATGGATGTGCCAGAAGCCAAACCATGCATGCAGGTCATTCTCAGTCAAAAGGGATTAATGATCCAAAAGTGGAGTCTGGTCTATTAACACAAGAACCTATTGCCATGTTTGTGTACAACAACCAAACAAGTTATTAAAACCAAGAAGTACGCTCAAAAGAAGCGGATATTGAAACTACTCAATGGGATTGGATCCTTACACGCTAACAAAGAAGGATTTTTCTTATGAATTGGAAAATTACCCATCTGTTGAATTCCCCGACATTTCAAACTACCTGCTGCTGCAGACATCGTCCAGATGAAAACCTGGAAGAGCATGGAGGAGAACAACTTTTTGTATGTGGCTGGGTTAAAGATTTGGGGATCCGGACACTATAAGGTAGACGGATCTAAGCGCAGGAAGTGTGTTTATTAGCAGGCGTGATATTTAAGTCAAGTTTATTTTTATAGCGCTTTTAACAACAGCTATTGTCACAAAGCAGCTTTACAGAGGATTAAGGACTTTAAACACAAGCTAATTTTATCCCCAATGATCAAGCCGGTGGCGAGGAAAAACTCCCTCGGACGACATGAGGAAGAAACCTCAAGAGGAACCGGACTCAAAAAAGAACCCAGCCTCATCTGGGTGATGACAGACAACGTGATTATAAATAACTCTTCTATAACTGTCCTGTAGAGTCATAAGGCCAAATAAAAAAATAGTGTGTTTCCGGTAACCCAACCGATCGAGAATTTCCGCGTCGAAATTGCCGACCGTAAAGTTTTTATTACAAATTTCCCTCGATCTTTTAGTGTAAGCGGCGTTAGTTTGCCATAATTTTTTGTTTCAACGCATTCAAGTTGTGAAAGAAACGATAAAAAGTAAAATGTTTCGCCACTTCTATCCGCCCTCCTGCATAAACATGGAAGCGCACTGAAGGAGGAAGGGAAATCTGAGCCGAGCCGCCATTTTGAATCCTCATTCAAGGCTGTCATGCAAATTGCTTCCTGTTCAGTATACAAGTGCACTTCCATGGCAGGGAAAAACACTACATTTTGCCGCCTATGTAGTCCCCTATTTATACAAATAGGAGTCATTCAGGATTCAGCCATGTTTTTGCTCGGTGTTTTTGCTCGACCCAAGGTCTACAGTAGGCTAGGCTAGGCCATCTGCTTTTAATGGAAGTAGCCTAGCCTAGGACGTTATTTTCACGTTATTTCTTGATGAGGTGTTTTCACGTTATTACATGAAAATATCATGAAATATCGCTTCCGTAGATCATAACTCGAACTCTCGCGATATTTTTTTTATTCGTTTAAAGAGTTAAAACACTTTTATTTTATTATGATGTGTGGTATAAAGGATTCTGTGCCAAAATACTATTTGTAAGATGTTTACTTGTGTTAATTTTTTCGAACAAAATAAAAAAAAATTAAGAAAAAAAAAACTTTTTCCTACCTACCGACCTTATTTTAGTATTTCATGTTACCGGAAACACACTATCTTTTTTTTTTTTGGCCTAAATTATAACTGTGGAACCAGGAAATTCATTAGTTTTAACATGAAGTCTGCTTTGTTGAAGTTATAAACTGTTCATTGATGGAAACTTGAGTGCAAAACTGTTCATGACAACTGCAGTCCTAAAGTTAGCAAGTCAACTGTCGTTCTCAGACATAAATGCATTACTGTAAATGTCCAGAGCATCTTCCAAGTGGGTGGTGGTGGTGGGGGAGTTTACGAAAGCAAAACCGAAAGCAGGGTATTTAAACATTGTTATAAACATGGCTAGAAACAAATGTGACGGTGATTATGATAATACTTCGCAAAGCCTCTGGGTCAGTCCATGAAATGGGGTTACCAAAATGTGACATAGAGGGAGTCACTTAAAACAATTTACAACTGAAAACAACTTTTATTTCCATGAAGCATTGACCATATAAGAAAATATAACATAGTTGTTAAGATAACTCCTGCTCTACAATGTATGATAAAATCCATAAATATTTACCCGGTTGCTAATGTAACAAGGACACGAACAAGCTTTTAAAAATAAAGGAAAAATATTGATAAAATCAATTTTTTGCTTTTATTTGCTTACTTTAAACATTAACACTGAATAAGAATTCATTAGAAATATTAGTTCAACATCATAAACACTGAAAATATGAAATACCAGTATTTCACAAACTTCATAAAATCTCTTTAAGATTTGAACAATAACAACAGTCATTAACAGGAAACAGTTTCATCCTATATGGGGTAAATGAGATTATTGAATTCATTACTTTACTTAGTCACACTTATATCTGCACTTCTCTAGAGCACGTGTTGTGGTGTGCGAGATCCCGCGAGAAGTTATCTCGCGTCAGTTCAGCTGACCTAGATTGAGTAAATAGGTCTCGCAGGTTGTGAACGAACCAGGAAGTGAGTGGACGCCAAGTTAGGATGTGAGAAAAAACATCGATAATTAGGGCCCGAGCCCTATGGGCGAAGGCCCTATTGTTCTTGTAAGAGTTCACTATTATTATTCTTCCGTCTTCTTCTTCTTCTTTATTTTTCTCCGCTGTTGGGCCATTTTCGGGGCGCTTGCCATGGGCGAAAACGCACGAAATTTGGCACCAGTTCCGAGAATTGCCACCGCTACTCAGAACCAGAAGCCCAAACTTGGCCGGGGCTCAGGGCCTCCATAGCGCCCCCTAACTCGTTGTGATTTTGGCCTCCCGCATTAAGGTGCCTGGTGCCATATCGTTTGTAGTAGTGGCATGCAATTTGGTACGCATGTGTATCTCACTAAGCCGGACAAAAATGTAATGCCAATGCATTAGCCACGCCCAACAGGAAGTGAGGTAATTTCACTTTTGTGCGAAATGCATGGCCACGAAGACGGCGCAACTCCTCCTAGACCGTTCATAGCAATGTCACCAAAATTGATACACATCATCTACAGACATGGCTGACAAAAGTTACTAAATACGTTTCACGTAGGATTAACCGTTCAGAAGTTATAAGTCAATCAATTTTCGATGCAGAATTTTACATGCTTAAAAATTCATAACTAATCTTCTGATTGCTCAAAACTGCTCATACTTCACACGCAAATCACTCATTGGGCTTCTGACATGTTACCCAATTTCTGTGATATTTCGCCACTGGGGGCGCTATTTTTGGGCAAAAATTCCAATCTTTCCTTAATTTTGGTCAAACTTCACGGCCACCCTCTTACTACCTCCCATGTCATGTATACCACGTTTTGGAAATTTTCGTCCATGGGGGGCGCTGTTTTTGGCCGACGCAATTGCTCCAAAACGGGTTTTTGGTAAATAATTCCATAATGCTTTTCCTTCACACCACTTCCTTGTGATAGTACGTTGCTGTTGTAGACACTTATTTTTCCAACTCATAATCGCTCATGTACAGCATAGCGCCACCTACTGACATGGGAAAAACCAAAAAATTTATTCTTCAAAAATCTATATCTCATCTTCTATTTACTCAATTGTCATCAAACTTTATACGCAAACTCTTCATAGCTCACCTGACGTCTACGCCAGATTTTGTGCACTTTCGCCCCTGGGGGTGCTGGTTATGGCAAAAATGATATTGCAGCTTCTGATTTGTCAAACTTGCCAAGCAAACTCTTTACAAGACCCTTATTGGGGCGCTTGCCATGGTCGACAACGCACGAAATTTGGCTCCTTTTTCTTAGACTGCCACCGCTACTGCGAACCAGAAGCCCAGATCCAGGCGGGCCTCAGGGCCTCTATAGCGCCCCCTAACTCGTTGTGATTTTGGCCTCCCGCATTAAGGTGCCTGGTTGCCATGTAGTTTGTAGTAGTGGCATGCCATTTGGTATGCATATGTATCTCACTAAGCCGGACAAAAATGTAATGCCAATGCATTAGCCACGCCCAACAGGAAGTGAGGTAATTTCACTTTTGTGCGAAATGCATGGCCACGAAGACGGCGCAACTCCTCCTAGACCGTTCATAGGAATGTCACCAAAATTGATACACATCATCTACAGACATGGCTGACAAAAGTTACTAAATAGGTTTCACGTAGCATAAACCGTTCAGAAGTTATACGTCAATCAATTTTCAATGCAACATTTTACATGCTTAAAAATTCATAACAAATCTTCTACTTGCTCAAAACTGCTCATACTTCACACGCAGATCACTCATTGGGCTTCTGACATGTTACCCACTTTCTGTGATATTTCGCCACTGGGGGCGCTATTTTTGGGCAAAAATTCCAGTCTTTCCTCAAATTTGGTCAAACTTCACGGCCACCCTCTTCCTACCTCCCATGTCATGTATACCACATTTTGGGAATTTTCGTCCATGGGGGGCGCTGTTTTTGGCCGACGCAATTGCTCCAAAACGGGTTTTTGGTAAATAATTCCATAATGCTTTTCCTTCACACCACTACCTTGTGATAGTGCGTTGCTGTTGTAGACACTTATTTTTCCAACTCATAATCGCTCATGTACAGCATAGCGCCACCTACTGACATGGGAAAAACCAAAAATTTTATTCTTCAAAGATCTATATCTCATCTTGTATTTACTCAATTGTCATCAAACTTCATACGCAAACTCTTCATAGCTCACCTGACATGTACGCCTAATTTTGTGCACTTTCGCCCCTGGGGCTGCTGGTTATGGCAAAAATGATATTGCAGCTTCTGATTTGTCAAACTTGGCAAGCAAACTCTTTACAAGACCCTTATTAGGGCGCTATTATTATTAGGGCCCGAGCACCGTACAGTGCGAGACCCTATCGTTGCCATGTGTCCAATTCTGTTCTTTGTCGCCATTGCGGGAGTAATGTCTCTTGCCGAAGAAGCTGTGGAAGGTATTTCGCGGGGACGCATGCCCCCGCCCCCCTTGGCCGCTGGCGCGAGGGCCCGTCGAGGCCGCTTGCGGCTTTAATTAGGGCCCGAGCCCTATGGGCGAAGGCCCTATTGTTCTTGTAAGAGTTCACTATTATTATTCTTCCGTCTTCTTCTTCTTCTTCTTCTTCCGTCTTCTTCTTCTTCTTTATTTTTCTCCGCTGTTGGGCCATTTTCGGGGCACTTGCCATGGGCGAAAACGCACGAAATTTGGCGCCAGTTCCGAGAATTGCCACCGCTACTCAGAACCAGAAGCCCAAACTTGGCCGGGGCTCAGGGCCTCTATAGCGCCCCCTAAGTCGTTGTGATTTTGGCCTCCCGCATTAGGGTGCCTGGGTGCCTTGTAGTTTGTAGTAGTGGCATGCCATTTGGTACGCATATGTATCTCACTAAGCCGGACAAAAATGTAATGCCAATGCATTAGCCACGCCCAACAGGAAGTGAGGTAATTTCACTTTTGTGCGAAATGCATGGCCACGAAGACGGCGCAACTCCTCCTAGACCGTTCATAGGAATGTCACCAAAATTGATACACATCATCTACAGACATGGCTGACAAAAGTTACTAAATACGTTTCATGTAGGATACAGCGTTCAGAAGTTATACGTCAATCAATTTTCGATGCAAAATTTTACATGCTTAAAAATTCCTAACAAATCTTCTGATTGCTCAAAACTGCTCATACTTCACACGCAAATCACTCATTGGGCTTCTGACATGTGACCCAATTTCTGTGCTATTTCGCCACTGGGGGCGCTATTTTTGGGCAAAAATTCCAATCTTTCCTCAAATTTGGTCAAACTTCATGGCCACCCTCTTTCTACCTCCCATGTCATGTATACCACATTTTGGAAATTTTCGTCCATGGGGGGCGCTGTTTTTGGCCGACGCAATTGCTCCAAAACGGGTTTTTGGTTAATAATTGCATAATGCTTTTCCTTCACACCACTACCTTGTGATAGTACGTTGCTGTTGTAGACACTTATTTTTCCAACTCATCATCGCTCATGTACAGCATAGCGCCACCTACTGACATGGGAAAAACCAAAAAATTTATTCTTCAAAAATCTATATCTCATCTTCTATTTACTCAATTGTCATCACACTTCATACGCAAACTCTTCATAGCTCACCTGACATATACGCCAAATTTTGTGCACTTTCGCCACTGGGGGCGCTTTTTTGGGCAGAAAATCCAATCTTTCCTCAAATTTGGTCAAACTTCACGGCCACCCTCTTACTACCTCCCATGTCATGTATACCACATTTTGGGAATTTTCGTCCATGGGGGGCGCTGTTTTTGGCCGACGCAATTGCTCCAAAACGGGTTTTTGGGAAATAATTCCATAATGCTTTTCCTTCACACCACTACCTTGTGATAGTACGTTGCTGTTGTAGACACTTATTTCTCCAACTCATAATCGCTCATGTACAGCATAGCGCCACCTACTGACATGGGAAAAACCAAAAATTTATTCTTCAAAAATCTATATCTCATCTTCTATTTACTCAATTGTCATCGAACTTCATTCGCAAACTCTTCATAGCTCACCTGACATATACCCCAAATTTTGTGCACTTTCGCTATTATTATTAGGCCCCGAGCACCGTACAGTGCGAGACCCTATTGTTGCCATGTGTCCAATTCTGTGCTTTGTCGCCATTGTGGGAGTAATGTCTCTTGCCGAGGAAGCTGTGGAAGGAATTTCGCGGGGATGCATGCCCCCGCCCCCCTTGGCCGCTGGCGCGAGGGCCCGTCGAGGCCGCTTGCGGCTTTAATTTCTTTTATTGCCGTTTGTTTAAATTTCTTTCTACCTACATCGTTTTATAGTATATTCTTCTTTATATTAAAAACATCAATCATGATTTCAACTCGTTTTATCATTTTTTATAAGCCTGGTTTCTAACGTAACACGGTAGGACATCACAATGTTACGTTCACAACCTATTTTTAGTGGATGAATTCGAAGCTAAATAGTTTATAGAACCTTCTTAACTTTATTATGTGAGTGTAAAACTAAATTGCAAGTACCATGAAACTAATTTTATTGAAATTCTCAGAAAGTAATGAAGGTTTATTTAAGCTCAAAGTCAGCAAATATTCCAGGTCACAAAAAACGTGTCATCCGTGTCCAGTCACAGGGGAAGAAAATGTTTCACATTTCTTTATTTCAAAAGAAAACTTCATTTTTTAATTTATTTTATTTCTTCAAACAATATTTATGGATAGTCTGCTAAATATTTATTTAAATCATGGAAATTAAAGATGAAATGATTATGTAAACCCGGACCAATGAAAAGTAACATCATTTCATGGACTGACCCCTCTGTGAGAGCAGCTTCCGTATCTGTTCTGATTGCGCTCAAATCAGCATCAGGTGTTTCTTGTAATGACTGAGTCGCAAGTGCACCAGACTCTAGCGTGCGAAGGTGTGAAAGTCGAGTGTTCCCCTACTGTGTGACCACAACTTTTAGCTCGCGTGTATATCACCATCAAAATGCCTCATTTTCTTCGATAACCCATCGCAAAGCATCGTGAGCTGTAGTGTGACCGTAGCTTAACGAGGCGGATGTGACGTCGGATGCACCCCAGCAATGGTACCCTACTACGAGTAAAAATTAGTTTCAACTTGAAATAAAATTCGCGGCCCAGTGGTTGAGAAACACTGCTTTAGAGAATTAGAAAGTTTGGTGTCAAGGCTGCATCTAGATTGGCTTTATTTATCGACTTTTTTATTTTCTGTTAGTAGCATGCCACTAATCCTTGCATTGCACAGTGTTGTTGATCATATTGATGCACAAATGGAGGTTGAAGTGAAGCAGATGTCTGTAATTGTATCTGAGAGATAAATAATCTTTCAGTTATAGAGGAGTGAACAGAATCTGATTATTATTATTTTTTTTTCAGTACTAAACAGGCTTTTGGACAACAGTTAGTCCCGCTAATTTGATTTGGTGGTCGCATGGCATTCCAAGAGTGCTTATAACAGCACTGTGATGCGTGTGTGTGTGAGAGATGCCACTTTTCTGTGTTCGCCACATAAAATTCCACTTCCTAGTTCAAAACGGTTACTACAGTAATGCTAGCGACATCAGTCACAAACACGGCAATCGATACTTTTCAAGGAAGTACTTAAAAAAAAAAAAAAAAAACAAGCCCTGAAACGTCATATGAAGATGAAACAGAAGAAGGGGTGCCAATTTTAACAGAGGTACCTTTAACAGTAATGTCCAAATCGATGCGAGGTAGCTAGCCAGCTAGCCACCGGGCGATAGTGTGAGTGGCTTCTCCGGGGTCTGTCTTGTGTCTGAAATATTACTTACTCGATATGAATTTGTTGTTTATAGAACTGTTGTATAAAACAGTTCTGGCATTACACATTTGGAGGGAAGTGCTATCCGCTGCTTTCCACGTACATGAGCTCATAGACAGCCATGATCTCAGACAATTGGGTGAACACATTACTGCTGCGCCACACGGGAGCCCGTGATCGACAGATTCTTTTTGAAAATACTGTTCCAACCCCCCACAATACAATCTGGATACTGTAGATTTTTACCTAAGAATAAGGCCAAAAAAAAAAAAAGTGTGTTTCCGGTAACCCGACTGATCGAGAATTTCCGCGTCGAAATTGCCGACCGTAAAGTTTTTATTACAAATTTTCCTCGATATTTTAGTGTAAGCGGCGTTAGTTTGTCATAATTTTTTGTTTCAACGCATTCAAGTTGTGAAAGAAACGATAAAAAGTAAAATGTTTCGCCACTTCTATCAGCCCTCCTGCATAAACATGGAAGCGCACTTGTATACTGAAGGAGGAAGGGAAAACTGAGCCGAGGCGCCATTTTGAATCCTCATTCAAGGCTGTAATGCAAATTGCTTCCTCTTCAGTATACAAGTGCACTTCCATGGCAGGGAAAAACACTACATTTTGCCGCCTATGTAGTCCCCTATTTATACAAATAGGAGTCATTCAGGATTCAGCCATGTTTTTGCTCGGTGTTTTTGCTCGACCCAAGTTCTACAGTAGGCTAGGCTAGGCCGTCTGCTTTTAATGGAAGTAGCCTAGCCTAGGACGTTATTTTCACGTTATTTCTTGATAAGGTGTTTTCACGTTATTACATGAAAATATCATGAAATAACGTGATAATTTCGTATCATGAAATTACGTGATGTTATGTTATTACATGATAAATATATTGTAAAAACGTGATAACTTTGTTAACAATATCTTTTCACGTAATTACTTGATTCTAAGCCAATTTTTTTTGAGCGTGGCAGCAATACGCTTCCGTAGATCATAACTCGAACTCTCGCGATTTTTTTTTTTTTTTTATTCGTTTAAAGATTTAAAACACTTATGATGTGTGGTATAAAGGATTCTGTGCCAAAATACTATTTTGTAAGATACTTGTGTTAATTTTTTCGACCAAAATAAAAAAAAAAATTAAGAAAAAAAACCTTTTTCCTACCTACCGACCTTATTTTAGTATTTCATGTTACCTGAAACACTTTTTTTTTTTTTTTTTTGGCCTAATCTGCTGCAGTAATCATAAAGACTGTCCTGTGCTCATTTCACAACTCTAATTTACCCCTTTTCCACCAAATCAGTTCCAGGGCTGGTTCGGGGCTGGTGCTGGTTCACAACTCGTTCAACTTGCGAGCCAGCTGAGAACTAGTTTGCTTTTCCATAGCTCGCGGTGCTAAGGGAAGCCACATCAGTTACGTCGCTGTATACGTCAGTTACGTCGCTGTATACGTCAGTTACGTCGCTACGTTTGCATAAACCTTGGCGCGAATATTGAAGCAAAAACAACACGGAAGAAGCAGCAACAACAATAATAATAATAATAATAATAATAAATGACTTCGCGTTTGTACAGCTGCTGCTTCTCGTCGCTTAAAAATGGCGGTCTTTCGTGGTCTTATTGTTGTTGGTCTTAACAACTCCACCCCCCCCGACGTAAGCGGTTCTTTCCTCTGGCCCAGCAGAGAGTTGGTGCTAGCCTGGAACCGGTTTTTCTGGCCCCAGAGCCAGTTCTTTGTCAGTGGAAACAGAAAACCCGGTTCCAAACTAAGCACTGGCCCCGAACCAGCCCTGGAACTGCTTTGGTGGAAAAGGGGCAATACATACAACACTAATCATCTCCGTGTGGGAACTAAGGAACTTTAAGCAAACTGTCACAGGACAGACAAGTCCGAAATTGTCTGTCCGTCCAAATTTCAGCCTGTCCAAATGATGGGCCAAAGGCCCGGAACAAAGCGGCCGGGGGCTTTAGGAAACTGAAGGGCTTTAGATGCCTGGAGATGGCTTCTCAGCTATTTCCAGGCACGTTTTTGTGATCTTCAAAGGCCAAATTACACAACAGGTTGAATATAATTTACGAGAAAATGTTAGAAGATTCAAGAAAAACATGCTTAAAGTTCTACCCAAGAAAACAGAAGCACACACAGATCAGTTCCATGTCTAGAAAAAAGTATGTGAAGCAAGGATGGTCCAATTGGTTACAACGTACTGGTCCTCATATATCAGTACTAGAACAACTCATGAGACATTGTCAATTTTTATACTATGTTTATAATAAGTCTATAGGAAATTTAGTAATTAACAACACAACTCTTCGTACATAATAGAGTTAACATTTTGAGGACGAGATTCCAAGTAACTTTGGAACAAAATTACTTTTAAAATGATTAAAAACTAGACGTGGTCATTATCATTCGGCGTTCAGACTCAAATCTGCTGGACCAGAACTTAGAAAATAAAAACTCTCTATATTAAAATATAAATCTACAGCCTCCAAAGCATGTGACTGTCATTCTTATTATGAATGGGGAAAAAATGCACATAACAACCATTGATTGGCACTTTGGGACTTAATACTGTACTGCAAAGGTTCATGTAAACTGAACTCTTAAACAACTGACCAGCTCAATCGGATACGGTCAACCCTAAAGAACTAGTTCAGCTGCGTCGTGCAATAAAAAAAATGTGAATACTGAGTGAGTTATTATTGCCTTATTTAGTGTGCAAATCGGGGGAATGGGAGGTGGCCGTAAATTTTGGTGGGGCTAGGACCTTCAGTGGCGGAGTTATGAATTTTTTTAAATCCCCGCACGCGCGGCTAGAGCTAAGGCTCGTGCTAAAGTTTTCAGTGAACCGTGCTCGCTCCTGATGTCAGATCAGGCCGTGCCTGGGCTGGTTTGAAAGGGCTCGGGAGAGGGACGTGCCTGTAAATTTTAGCAGGGCTAGGACCATCGGTGGCAGAGTTATGAATTTTTAAAGTCGTGCCCGTGGGGGCCCCTGTTTCACAGGCTGTGCTGCAACATAATGTATTTGCCCAGTGCAACATTTGGAAGAAAATTAGAAGTAGATTAGACTGTAGGTGCTAAAGAAAGCAACTGGACTTGCTTGAAATTCTTGAAGACGTTTCACCTCTCATCCGAAAGGCTTCTTCAGTTCTGTCTGACTAGTGAGGAGTTCCAGGTATTTATCTTCTAGTGGCCCAAAAGCAAACCTAATGAGAGTCATTGAGGTCACATGGGTTGTTCACCCTCTGTCATCCTGTAGGTGTTAAGGTCACTAGAGGCAGGGTGTGAATGGTGTTAGCAGCCTAGAGAGTCGTTAGGGTGATCTGTGGGTCGTTGGCTCTCTGCCGGCATGCGAGTCTTTGAAATCAGCTGAGTCTTGGTGTGGATGTGTGTTCAGTTTTTTGGGAAGTGTGCCAAGGACTGCATTGCATGTGGCTGATAAGTGGTGTCTCAGGCTACATCCACACGACAACGGCAACGAGAGTTTTTTTTTTTTTTTTTTTTTTTTAATATCACGTCCACATGGGCAACGGATCAGTAAAATCTCAGGTTCATATGCAACGCTTGCTGAAAACGATGCAATACACATGCCACACCTCTACGTGCGCTGTAAGACGGTCCCATCGGAGATACCAGAACAATAGTAGTAGACGCATGTGCAGAAACCCCTTCTTCTGTAGCATCAGCCACATAAGGTTTTGATTATTAATCAGTAGCCTAAAACGAAAGATGCGGAAAGAGGAATGAATGGGGGTAGATGGAAGCCGGTACGCCAACATTCTGATATCCTCCAGAATTCTTTAATGGTCCAGAATAAATTGAATGCCACACGTTGATGGATTACTTTTGTTCTTCTACGCCCTTTTTGAGGAATGTATTGTCGGACTTAAACCAACATCTGAAGAGGTGAGATCGCTCCTTTTTTTTCCCTATTTTTGCTGGCGGGATTGTTTTTTGTTTTTGGAAAGCAGTGAAAATATTTTGTAAGCGTGTTTTCATGAACCAAGTTATAGGATTTGTTGACAACTCGCATCGAGTTCGTTACAGTTCTACCCAGCGTGAAGCACTGACAGTCATGTGGTTGTGACGTCATCGTAAACAAATCCGTTCTACTCATCCAGACGACTTCGCAACGGCGCCGTTGCCAGATTTTTCCACTCTGGAACCCGTTCTCAAAAGATTTCGTTTTGGGGCACCCAAAACATCGGTGCCGTGTGGATGCCAGGCCGAAACGATAAACAATTTTATCAGATTCACCTGAATCCGTTGCCGTGTGGACATGGCTTCAGATCACCTCATCTGTTCAGTGATGGGCATTCCAGGTTGATGTCTTCTTTTGCTCCTCTTTCAAACCACTGGTCTTCTCTGGCTAGAATGTGTACACTGCAGTCCTGAAACGAGTGTCCTTTGCTATAGAGATCTTGCAGTCACGTGACCGGAAAGTACACAACCCCCATCTTGTCGGTAAAAAACACCGCTGAATACTGCTGCACTCGTGTACAGAATGGATCAATTTCAACCGACGGACTACACGGCTCATTTTTCTAATGAACAGATAACTAGGTATATGTCTAAAATAAACGATCTACAGATTTGTGACCCTTATGGCTTTCCGGACGGAGTTTTCACGACCGGATTTTGAACTGCCAGCGGAATACCCGGACGTGTATCATTACCTCATTAACTTTCCCTCGCTGTTCAGTGGTGAAGCACTGCGTGCTTATAAATCTCCGGACAGTTATCTTTACAGAAATTCAGGATTTGTCAGCGACTCAGATGTGGCATCTTGTAAACAAGAAAATAATCCTCATTGGATGGGTAAGTCACTTAAGTATTGAGTATAGCACTGACCAGCCGATTATAGAATAGAATAAGGTAATTCCAAATCGTCCGTCTTGTTTACATGGATCTGGCGTTGGAGAGGTAGAGGCTTGGCAGTGGAGGTTTGAGTGGCTGTTTTCTGAGCTTAGTCAACAGGCCGGCTCTGCCTGCAGCCTCGCTTTTGCTTCGGCTCCCGGCGCCGCCTCCTTCCCTTTGCTTCCAATAACAATCCACGGAGACCCCACAATCCTCCCCGCTGAACAATCCTATCTCGTCCGGAATGTTGTGCATGCGATGGAAATCGCTACAAACCCGTCATTTTCTGCTGGAAACCAATGTCCAGTAAGTCCATACGGTTGTAGTGGATATTGAAGTCCAGTACAGACGAAAAACGCGCAAAAATACACACAAAAAACATAAAAAACGTGCACAGGTAGGGAGAGCTTGTAGCCGCAGCCGTTGTAGTAGAATTGTATATAGTAGGGTTTTCCAGAAGAAAAGGTAGAAGTAAAAGCAGAAGTAGAACCAGAAGTAGAAGTAGAAGGCGGAATATGGCGTTTGACCGACACGATGGTGTCTGTCACAATCTGGATCGGCTGTGACGTCACATGCAAGTGCTCCATTGAGATGAAGATGGACTGCAGGGTCCTGGCCTGAGGAACTGGCTCTCGTGTGTTGAGCCATGCACCTGTGAAGCGGTTGTTTCATTTCCCCAATGTACAGATCCGTACATTCCTCACCGCATTGAATTGCGTACCCTACGTTGTCCTGTTTGTTTGGGTATCCTGTCTGTAGGGTGGACCAATTTCTGACTCAGTGTTGCTGGGTCTGAAGTGTACAGATTTGTAGAAGATCCTCCTGAGTTTCTCAGATAGTCCAGAAATGTAGGGAATGACTATGTTCTTGCATTTTTTGCTTTTTTTTTTTCTTCCCTGTCCGTTATGTTTCTTTTCTGGTCTTGACGAAAGCCCGGCTGGGATCCCCGCACTTCTGAAATGCTTCCTCGATGTGTGGGTTTTTTTTTTTTTTGGCTCCTTCTCTTTTCCCTCTACCGTTGTTGGAATGTTCTGAGCCCTGTGATGTAAGGTCCTAATGACCCCCCAGTTTGTGTTCCAGTGGATGGTGAGAGTCAAACATTAGGTACTGAGAGGTGAAACGTCTTCAAGAATTTCAGGCAAGTCCAGCTGCCGTCTTTAGCACCTACGGTTTACGATGACCTGGATGACTGAGAACCTTCACAAACGAGTAGATTAGATCCATATCTTTGCAATTTTTCATGGGCCATCTGGTTTGATGCTTTTGAAATACAGACAGACAAATGCGAAATTTGCCGGTACAGTAAATGTCCGCCGGTCCGACCTTATTTCCCACACTGTCTTCTCGTCCTTTTGACACACTTGGTACTGTTTTTCTTTCCAACTGTATTTGTGATGACAAATATTAGCATTCAACAAGCTAGTTCTCATTACCTACTCAGATTTCAGGTGCAAACGTGTTGAAAGGCCTGGTAACAATCAAGTTCCTTATATGTTGTTTGTAAGCTGTGTGATTTAGGAGGATGGAATTGTTACAGTCTATAGACTTTTTTTTTTTTATTTACTTGATAGCTCTTGAGAGTGCAGACAGTGACATTGGGTTCTGCGGCTGGTTCCTGGTGTTGTTCTCGATCCTCCTGGTCATCCTCACTCTGCCCATCTCCATATGGATGTGCATTAAGGTAAGTGGCAGCGCCAAATGCGCTTGAATGCTAATGACAGAAACAGCTTGGTTAGAATGTTAATGCTGTTAACGTAAACATGACGGGTTGCAGCTAGTCGTGGATCAGAGTGATGTCACTGGGTCAAGTGATTTACTGTTGGCAACTTGAAAAGTCAGAAATGGTACAAATGATTGAACAGGGTTACACCATGTTCAGTGGAGAACTGGGAGAAATCCTTGAATGGAATGAGAACTGACCTCAGCCGTGCTGGTTCTCATTAAGGCTGCTCTTTCTTTCCCTTAAGCACTGTTGTAGTCTGTGTCATGGATAATAGTCTCCCATCCAAGGGATGCAGAGCATCTGGTGGTGTTTGTGCACTTTTCTGGCAGCAAGCTTCAGAATTTTGAAGGTTGTGTTCTTATTGCATGCTCTTGAGCTTGTCACTGGAACGCAAATGTTCACAAGTCATTAAAGAGTTTTGCTTTGTGATTGATGATATCCAGCGAAGGAGATTTTATTTAAGTTATTCTCCGAAGTTGAGGTGAATAATAATTGAGACTAGGGATGTTATAGCCTGGGAAATCCCATGCTGCTTTGCACAATCGTTCCGATCTGAAAAGACAGCATGGAAACTATGGTCTAAAGGCTCGCCTGAGTTAGGGAGCCAATCAGAGAGTGGGGAGGGGTGGAAAGACGGTGACGCGTACTACTCGACAAACGGAAGCTTGTAGTTTATTTGGGACTGTTTACGGATCACATTTAACATGGCAGCGAGCGATACGAACCAAACTTTCGATCAAGCTTTAGACACTGTTCTGAATAGTTTAGAGCGAAAGTTTGTTTTAAAAAAAGAACAGTTTTGTTTTGCCTTCTCTTTCCTTCGTCTTCTTCGTCGCTCTAACTACGTCACCGAGTACAACTGCCATGATTGGCCATGGGCTACGTATACGCCAAATGATAGACATTCGCAACGTCCAATAAACGGCCGTTGACAATCGTAAACCACACCTCCCCTACGAGAAATTCAGTAGGCGGATTCCAGACCATATTTCACTTGTGATATGGTCTGGTGTTAACCAGACTAGGGATGTTAACCGATGACCGTTTGACCAGTGGTTGACCGAATCAACGTCAACCGGTTAATTTTTTTTGGTTGTCGGTTAAAAAAAAAAAAAAAAACAATCGTTTTGAAGCTGCCGATTTTGGAGCGGAGAACCTGGAATTCTGTGTTTGTAAATGCTTGGGCCATGCCATGCGGTGTAAGGACGACAGCTGACAAATCAGAAACACCCATTCAGTCATGTCCCGCCCAGCTGCCACTCGGCGAAAGAAAAGTGTAGACAGGCTTTTTAGCTTACAAATTACTATTCTGTTTTTTTTGTTTTTTTTTTATTATTATTATTATTAGAAGGCACATCGAGTTTAGTCCTGCCTTGGCCAGTGCATTCTGAAAGTATGTTTCGGTCTGTAGCAAACAATGCATGTTATTGCAGATCATATCTCTCCACACAAACTAAAGGCGCAGATGCCGACTTTTTTTTTTTTTTTTGAATCGCGCAGATCCGTTTTTTTGGGGGGGGGGGGCGTTGGAGTGTCTGATTGTAATTTCAAGGTGGATTCTGTATTAAAATTACTAAATAGGCGGGTGCCGTTGCAGTCCATGAGGCGTGGGGGGTGTGGGAGGAGGGCAGTGGATTGGGGGGCTGCGCGCGTTTGCGCGGAAGCTGCGCACATTAAATTTTGCGCGGCTTTGGCGCGGGCGTGCGCGGCTTTCTGATTTGCTGTTTTCTTCTCGTGCTTGTACTTCCTGTGTTTCATGGACTGTGGCGGCATTTGCTTATATGAAGAATTTGCTTTGATGAAGTTGTGGTCAGACGCTCCAACGCCCCCCCCCCCCCCCCCCCCCCCCCCCCCCCCTTGGGAAAGGAAGGTCGGATCTGCGCGATTCAGTCGTGGAGAGGGCGGCATCCGCCAAAAGGCGCGCCGTTTGCATCCCTGTAAATAATTCCAATTCTAGAATTTTAAACTCCTAGGTTAACCGACTTTAACCAGCTAATGAGGCTCGGTGGTCGGCCAAGATTTTTTTTGTTTTCGCCATCCCTAATTGAGACACAGTCGAGGTTGTTATTCACTGAGCCTGAGGCAGATAATTGTTTTAGTATAAATACACAGGTGATTTTATTTAAAAAAAATCGTATTCAAAAAAAAAAAAAAAAGACAAGCAGCATGCAAATGTAATAACGGCACGGCGCGGGATTGTGTCACACTTATCTACACTGAGTCACATAAAATACTTTGTTTTGAAATCGATAAAATAAATCACAATTCCACCTTACCTTTTGAACAGCTTTGGACCAAACTTCAGATCGTCTTTAGTGCTTTTTAGGAACAGCATTTTCTGTCATCATTTGTAATTCTTCCTCACTTATGGTGACACAGTGATCGGCCGCCATTTTGCCGAGTCGCTCGAGGTGATTATCGAGAAATAGCCTGAATTTCTCGACCAATCAGCGTGCGCGATTTTCTGTAATCGTCTCCATGTTTATACTTAAAAACCTAATCTTTTTGTTTATCCTTCTTTCTGTTTATAGATAGTGAAGGAGTACGAACGGGCTATAATCTTTCGCCTGGGCCGTATTTTGCGAGGAGGAGCCAAAGGACCAGGTAAGACTGTTAGTCCGATGCCATGCTTGTCCTTCATAATTAAAGTATATAATATATAAAGTATATAATTATATACTACATAGGGGTGTGCAAAAATATCGATACGGCGATATATCGCGATACTTTGTCTTCTGATTCAATATCGATACTCAAAATTTGAATATCGATATTTTTTCAAATAATAAATCATGTTTCAGACGGGTTGTAAATCCAGTACGACTTCCGCACCTCCGCTCCGCGAGGTGTCGCTGTGCCGCTCCCTCACTGCAAGGCACTCTTCGTCTTCTCTTTTTTCCCCGGCGGTTGCAGTGAGGAAAAAAAACAAGCAAGCATGGCTATTAACGTAAACCTAGAGACGCCGCCGAACTTTAAGGCAGATGTTTGGAGGCATTTTGGATTCCAAAGGAAAGGAGAAAAAAAACAGTGAGCCGGTGTTCTGTAAAGTTATCCTACCTCTTGGATTTGTCCTACCAAGCCTACTGCGCATGCGCGAAATCCAGGAGGGTAGGAAAATTCACCAGTAGTTTTGTCCTACCGATCAGCTGGGCTGATAGAAAATCGGTGAGTATTTCACGCATTTGCCGATTTTTATGTTTTGTGCGTATTGGTCGAGTCTTTGGCCGAGTCAAATAATTTGTAATGCCTTGTTTTGAATAATAAACCGGTCTGTATGAGAACTTGCTAATTCATGTGTTCTGCGCATGCGCAGTAGGCTTCGCGCATGCGCAGTAGACTAAGATGCACACTGCACTTTTCAATGTGTTTCAGACAGTGTGTTGTTCCTGCAAAATAAGCACAAGTTAAATGTTCTCAGGTATATGTTCTCAAGTTTACAAAGAACAAATTGATATTAGTGTTAGCACTGAAATGTATGTGCAGTCTGCAGTGCAAGTTTTAAGTTTTCATAAAACAATTTGATTCTGCTTGTTAAGCAGCACTGATGTGTCCATGCTTACAGAAAAGTTGATAATACTAGCACAGAAATGGGAATTTTCTGTATGTTGTAGTGAAGCAACTCTTGGTTTTGCCAGCAGTGGAATAGAGACAAATATATGTCTGGCAAGAGTGTGTAGTTATGTATGTGAAATGTAATTTTACAGTGGTCAATAAATTCTGATTTTCTTCAGTGACACAGATGTCGTGATGTGGTTGAAATTTCTTGCAATATATCGATTATCGCAGAATCGCTGTACCGTGATATTATCGTTATCGTGGGCAAAATATCGCCATAGTATCGTATCGTGGGGTATCTGGTGATACCCAGCCCTAATACTACATAATAGTTGAAAATCCTGAATGCTTAGTGTGTGACATTTAGAGATTTAAGGGGTTGAGATTAAAGTGTACTTATCTCGACATTTTGAAGGATTTTAGATTTTCGGAGGGAATCAAATCCGAAACTCGGGCACCTTAAACTGATCATTTTGACCTTTGTCGTACAAATGAACATCTAAAAATGTTCAGGTGCATATTTCTGTATACTTGAGCAATAGAATACTGAATTACCAACAGCTAGAAAATTAAAATAAAACATGCAGTGAAATGAAAATAATCAACGATGGTTCATTACTAATTGTTTATTAAGTGCGTGTGAGGTCTTTACGGGAAAATATCAGACTGAGGTCTTGACAAAAAGACCTCGGTCTGATATTTTCCCGTAAAGACCAAGCAAGCGAGTTTAATAAGGAGTTTGTTGTATGGCTTTTTTCATTTCTAAGATTAAAATAGACGGTCCTTATAATGAGGCGTGATGCTGCTTTCAGTCACGTCGTATTTGTAACATAGCGGAGTCACGCATGCAGAATAAACTGTGAGCGGTTTCAAAACTGAATTTCGGTTAGCGGTTTCTGAATGCTCTTCATTGCTCTTTTTTTAATAACTCGATGACTCTTGTTTGTAGCCATTTTTGATTTCCAGTTAATCATTTTTTTTTTTTTTGTTTTTGTGACATTGAAAGCCGCCACCTTGGAAAGTAAGTCTGTAATCGCCCATGGGCATTACGGGAAAATACTGCCTGCTTAAGGAACCAATCAGAGCACACGATTTTACCGGAAGTAGCTCGTGCCATATAATAATACCTTTATAATTTTTTTTTTCTAATAACTGTATATCCTGAAGTCTTTATTCATCTTGTACTACAGCTATTTGTCCATGCTACGATTTCTTTTTATTTATTAAAGAATGATGTCATACTTTTTATCCATTTATCGTTCCATTTAAGACCATTGTAGCAGCTGTAGACAAACGTTCCTTTACCGTGTTCTCGGCTTTCCTTCTCTTGAAGTTAATAAGGCACAAAATGACGTTTGACACATTACACAGAAACCGTGAAGTCCTCCATCCTGAAGCGTGACACTGGAGACTCTGTCTGTGTAAAAAAAAAAAAAAAGGAAAAAAAACCCTAAATATGTACATTTTTAATCCGTTTATGTGGCACGCCTAGCATACAAGCCCCTTTGTAAGTTGGTGCTATAGAAACAGTAACTTATTAACATGGGAGCTTTAACTTTCTTTACCCTTGGATGCAGTGGTTAAATTGGCTTTTGTAAGGAGGGGGAGCCCTTCACTCACAGTGGTCAATACAGGGATGAGAATTTTCCGCCGATCGGTGGATTTCCGACTTTTTCAGACCAAAATGATCGTTTTTGAGATAGATGTAAATCCGTTGAGAAATTTTCAGGGGTGGGAGGTTTATGGTTAACAATCTGTGGTCACCGTATAACGCAGACATCCGGGAGACTCCTGCATATTGATAGTGGCTCCTTGATGCCCGCAAATTGGATAATATCTCCCGGAATCTAGAGCAAGCGAGCAAGAGCGTGCACACGAAACATTAATGTCTGCATCGCGCATCTTAGAATGTGCGCATACGACGGAGTGCGCGAGGGAGCGCAAGAGGCGTGTGTGCCTGTTCATGTAGCGCATGCTAGACAAAGAGCATCCTGATTGGCTTATTTTGCTGAGTAAACCAATCAGCTTTCAGTGTGGGTGGGCTTTTATCTCTTTTCTCGAGGACCGAAGTTTTCAGTTCAGTCAGTGCGGCCTACAGGATCGTCATGGCAGAGAGAGAGAGAGAGAGAGAGCGCCCCCCCCCCAAAATGAAAGTACAAAACCCACTTCACCTCAGATTACACAAAAGAATCTCCCTGTCTAATAAGGGTCAAAAATAATGACAGTTTCGCACGATGTACTGTTTGCAGCAGTGATTTCAGCATTGCCCATGGTGGCTTAAATGATTGTAAAAGACATGTTGAGGTGAGGAGTGTCATTTCATGTGCATTTATATTTAGGTCGACAACAGGCGGTCATGAAAAGACCAAACTTATTGAAGATTTCCGTAAAGTAACTATGTATGACTATACATCATGTATATCACATGTATATCAAATACACGTCATATATAAGTGTGTATCTTTTATAAATGGGGTTAGCTTATCTAATGTAGCATGTTGGGGAGAATCATAGTATCAGATCTATATTTCTGATAAAATTTTAGGTATGATACCGTTAGGGCTGGGCGATAAAATGATAACGATACGTATCGCGATAGACACATACTTGATATCAATAGAAAATGCGTTCGATAGAACGTTTTGATAGAATGTTTTTTTTTTTTTTTTTCAAGAAACAAGCGTTAGCCAGAGCTCTCTCTGGTTTAGGTCCGCTTTCAATCAACTGTTGTTGCGAAGCAAGCTTGGTTGCATGAGCAAAGGCACTCGTCCTCTGGTGCCTAGCAACGCATAGGGAATGACACGCTGATAGCCAATCATGTAACAGTATGGCGTTTGGTTGCGCCATCTCGTTGTCTCGTGGTCGTGTTTATTTTTTTTCCAGAAACAGCGTGGCCAAGAAAAGAAAGATGAGTGCCGGAACGAGCGAGGAAATTGTGGATAAAGTCAGTAAGGTCAGATGTTACAGATGTAAAGTCTTAAGTCTACCTCAGTTTTACTTTAATTTCTTCTATGTTTACAAAACACTATTTTTATTTGATTAAACCTTCAATGAAAATATACTTGAATAGTTTAAGAATAGTCCAAGTCTACCTCAGTTTCACTCAATTTCTTTTATGTTTATAAAGCACTGCATATTTTTATTTATGTTTTTAAATGTTATTCACCAGAGGGTGAACTTTTTTTGCACTAAACTTGCAGTAAAAAATTAAAAATATGACAGTCCTTCTCACATAGCAGGTTTTGCTATGTTTACATTTAACACTTTGCTCATGTTTTTATAACACTTGAGTTTTTTAAGCACTTTATTATTGATAATTGCTCAGTTTTTGTTGTGATCGTAACATTGAACATGCGTGTTGACATTCCTTGCTTATTGGCTGTCAGAGGAAGTGTAAGTTTAAAATAAATGTTTGAATTTAGTATTGTTCCCTCCTGGTCCTTATTTTAAATAGGTCATAAAATGTTTCAATAATTATCGATATCGACCAATATGAAACACTTATATCGTGATACAGATTTCAGCCATATCACCCAGCCCTAGATACCGTGTATAACTCTCTTACTTATTGCTCATTTCATTGGGGGGGTTGGGGGATTGCTGAGATGTGCCGCACGGGAGCGTCTGCCCAAATTTTTTAGGCCGAGATGAACTTTAGTTTTTGATTTTAAAAAAATTTCCAATATGTAATGCCAATTGTACATGCCTGTTCTTTAATTCAAAATCACCATCTTGATCTTCAAATTGAGCATATGGTATATGTATTAGGGCCTCTGCATGCTCTTGCGACAAGGCTTTCGCAGATAGCTTTTCGCAGACAGTTGTAATTTATCGTTGAGCGGGGAGTAATAGGCGTGCGCGATGTTATTCACCGCCACAACACAAGGGGGCGCGAAATCGCTAGGAGTAGTTGGTGGGTGTGGTTAGTGGAGTGTTTATCCTCCGGTTACTTATAATGACTAGAACTGGAGTCGTATAGATGTACGTACTTCCTCGATCAACCGCTCTTCGTGCTGCTCCATCTTCGCTCGTGTTTTTAAAAATGGCGGTCGTGAAAACAAAACAAACCGGGAAAGTAGGGAAGCGGGAGTGCGTGTACAGCGGATGTAGAGTGGACCAATCCGAGCCCTCTTGTCTGCGACGCTGTCTGCGAGGCTTCTGCGGTGGTCACAATTTTTGGGAGGTGCGCGCAGAGCGTCTGCGAAGGTGGGGGGGCTACGCAGACGCTGTCTGCGACGCCATCTGCGAGGACTGGGTTGTCAGCATAAATTGGCCTTTACACTACACAACATCCTGTCCAGATAAAACCTAGTTAGTACACACAACAGTTGAAAGGGAAGTGATGTTGAATGTTGCCTGCTTAATATGCAAGACCTCCTGCTACCATGATAACATCAGAAGAAAGCTTAAGAGGATTATATGATCAAACTTTTTTCTGGTTTGCACTTCATTTTAAAGGATTAGAGTATTCAAAGACATGAATAGCAAAAATGCAGAAATATAATATTGTAGAGCTCGTTTATATTAAAAGGTGCATTGATTTTTTTGAAATCATCAAATGTGAATTGATTAAAAACAAGTCTCTTGTACCATATTAATCATTTTCACCTGGTAGTCCACCAAGAAGGGGAATTTATTTCCAAATAAACTGCAACTTTTTGCTGATAAAATTAATGGTTTTGGGGTAAAAAAAAAATTTAAAAATAGCCAAAAATCATTAGCTCCCGCCCCCTGGGCCCCCACCGGGACTCTGCCCCCGGGCCCCGCTGGGTGCCTGCAGCCCCCAAACCCCCGTCTTTTTTCAGACTTTTTAAATATTTTTCATTCTCATCCCTGTCAATATCTCTCAAAACATTTTTATTTATCGCACCATCAGTTTAATACATATTTTATCAACTTATGGCGTACTTATTTATATCTCACGTCAATTGGTAACTTATTAAGCCTATGTTTCACCATCAGTCTACACTGTAATTTGTAAAACTTATTCACAATATACACCACCAATTCACATATTAGCAATAGCTATTTACATATCAGTCTACACTATTTGCATGACTTGTTTACATCTCACACCATCAATTCACATATTAACAATAGCTCTTTACATCTCACACCATAAATCTACATCAGTCAAATAATTTGCTAAACTAACTTACATGTCACAACATCAAACCACATGTCAGCAATAGCCAGTCGTTACAATTTAATTTACAACTTTCCAAATACGATTTAGGTCAAGTTTCTCCTGCCTTTCCTGTCTCTGTCTACATGCTCCCGGGGAGACTCCCAGAGCGTCCGGGAGACCAGGGATGTCTGAATCGTTTAATTTTGTTATTTAGTTTAGTTTTAGTACCCCACAGCAAACATTGGATTGGGAGTCGAGTGCGCTAGCCAATAGAAAAGTCCAGGCTGCCAGTTCTCACTATCACGAGGGAGGTTTGCTAACGTTCCATGCAGAAAGATAGGTTAGCAGTAGGGCTGTGCGATATATCAAATATACTTGATATATCTCCGAAAATTCTGTGAGAGATACATAAAATTATTATATCGTAACTATCGAGTGTTTTATGGTCATCTTCCGACTTGCGTTTGTTTCCTGTTTGTTTAAAACATTTTCCGGTGGTTTTCTCCCTGTCCCTCAGGCAGTAACGTGAGAGGCTGCCTAAGGGTAAAGAAAACAATAACGTCACGCACTCGCCAACCAATCCCGGGCGACATCTCGGTGCTGAAAGGAACTTGCAGGAAGATTTCCTAGTTTCGGTTGTGTTGCCAGATTGGGCGGTTTTAAGTGCGTTTTGGCGGGTTTTGAACATATTTTGGGCTGGAAAATGTCAGCAGTATCTGGCAACACTGCCGGCGGGAAGATTTTCTAGTTTCGGTTTACAGCGCTGACTCAGTTCGTGCAATCGCTGGTGTTGCATAGGCTACCGTGTAAGCTGTCAATTTCAGCGACAAATTAAAAATGGAAGCGGACGAATTGGTTCCTAAAAGAACTAGTAAGGGGTCAGTCATCTGGCATTTTTTTTGGATATCGCGAGGAGGACGTGGAACAGCAAATGCCAGTTTGTAAAGTGTGCAAAAAAAACCTGTCATCATGAAAGGCAGCAGCATGACAAATATATTCCATTACCTGAAAACTCACCCGGTACAGTATGAAGAGTCTCTTAGGTGGTGTTTACATTAGACCGTATCAGCGGATCATCAGATTAACGTTTTTAAAACGATTCGCGTACACACAGCAACGCCAATACACGATTCGCGTGCACACAGCAATGCCAATACACGGATACGCTAATCACCTGACTAATTAGACGGCACGTCACATGATCCCAGTGCATATTGGGCATGCGCAAGTCACTCACCACTTGCAAGTGGAAAGATGGCAAGCGAACACCTTCTCCAGCAGATAAACACACCTGGCTGTGATGTTCATGTTCTCACTGAGTTTAAGCGCCTGAAGGAGGTTGAAATGTGTAAATAAACGTCAGTGCGGCTCAGCGCTTCCTCCTGCGCTCCAAATCACTCCGCCCTGAACAGCGAGTGCCCTCTGGAGGGTGCGCACTCCGGCCCTGTGCAGCTCACAGAGCGCGCGAGTGAAGCACACGAGCAGTGATTCGGGACTGAGCCGCTGTGTGTGTGATCCCAACGCCAGCGAATCAGGAAGGTGGATGTCACAGTGACGTTGTCCAATGATGACGTCAGCTAGAGCTCAGCACTGCGTTTCCTCGTATCCTCAATGTTTACACAGCACCGGATCACATACGAACTTGGTTGAATACTTGGGCCCTGGCGGATTCCCGTTTCCCGGCGTTTCAATGTGAACGGACAGTGCATCCGCGACGAAAACGAGACAGATACGGTCTAATGTAAACACCACCTTAAACTCCGAACTACTTGCCCACGAGCTAAAACCCCCACACAAGCTAAACAAATGACCATAGCGGCCTCGTTCTCCAAAGCCACCCCATATGAGAAAATGAGTCAGAGATGGAGAGCTATAACGGATGCAGTCACTAACTTCATTGCCAAAGACATGATCTCAATTAGTATAAGTGGAAAAACCAGGCTTCCAAAAATTACTAAACACACTCGATCCCAAATACGAGTTGCCTGGTCGCAGACATTTTACAGAGAAGGCAATACCGGAATTATACACATCTGAGAGGCAGAGCCAGAAAACATTCAGTTCAAAAGTGTGCAAAGAGAAAAATGTTTTGCAGATCTCTCTTCTCTCTCTCAATCTCTCTCTCTCCCTCTCTATTGTGAATGTTCCAGTGGTTCTCAGTAGTCAGGTTAATAGCTTGGAGATCTATTTTTAAAAATAATTTAATGAATGAGCACTTTTCTTATTTAGGCTAAATGTCTTTCTCAGTGTTGAGCTTGCACTTTATTGGTTTGAGCTCTGAGCAGCTCTGTATTGTGTTGCCCCTTTGTTGCAGTTTTCAAGATTGTTTGTTTTTGCAGTTTGTGCCACATCTTTGTTGAATAAAAAGTCTTATTTCAGTTCAATTGTGATTAATTACTAACATGAAAATGTAAAATGTGTTGTTGAAAACCACCTGTTAAGTTAACCAAGAATGTTATTTAATCTGCAGGGATTGTAGTGAAAACAGTAAAGAGTAAAAGTTAGATTTCATGGGGCCCTTTAGAGGGGATTTAAATATGGGTCAGTTCATGAAATGATGTTACTTTTCATTGGTCTAGGTTTACATAATCATTTCATCTTTAATTTCCATGATTTAAAGAAATATTTAGCAGATTATCCATAAATATTGTTTGAAGAAATAAAATAAAAAAATGAAGTTTTCTTTTGAAATAAAGAAATGTGAAACATTTTCTTCCCCTGTGACTGGACACGGATGACACGTTTTTTGTGACATGGAATATTTGCTGACTTTGAGGTTAAATAAACCTTCATTACTTTCTGAGAATTTCAATAAAATTAGTTTCATGGTACTTGCAATTTAGTTTTACACTCACATCATAAAGTTAAGAAGGTTCTATAAACTATTTAGCTTCGAATTCATCCACTAAAAATAGGTTGTGAACGTAACATTGTGATGTCCTACTGTGTTACGTTAGAAACCAGGCTTATAAAAAATGATAAAACGAGTTGAAATCATGATTGATGTTTTTAATATAAAGAAGAATATACTATAAAACGATGTAGGTAGAAAGAAATTTAAACAAACGGCAATAAAAGAAATTATCGATGTTTTTTCTCACATCCTAACTTGGCGTCCACTCACTTCCTGGTTCGTTCACAACCTGCGAGACCTATTTACTCAATCTAGGTCAGCTGAACTGACGCGAGATAACTTCTCGCGGGGTCTCGCACACCACAACACGTGCTCTAGAGAAGTGCAGATATAAGTGTGACTAAGTAAAGTAATGAATTCAATAATCTCATTTACCCCATATAGGATGAAACTGTTTCCTGTTAATGACTGCTGTTATTGTTCAAATCTTAAAGAGATTTTATGAAGTTTGTGAAATACTGGTATTTCATATTTTCAGTGTTTATGATGTTGAACTAATATTTCTAATGAATTCTTATTCAGTGTTAATGTTTAAAGTAAGCAAATAAAAGCAAAAAATTGATTTTATCAATATTTTTCCTTTATTTTTAAAAGCTTGTTCGTGTCCTTGTTACATTAGCAACCGGGTAAATATTTATGGATTTTATCATACATTGTAGAGCAGGAGTTATCTTAACAACTATGTTATATTTTCTTATATGGTCAATGCTTCATGGAAATAAAAGTTGTTTTCAGTTGTAAATTGTTTTAAGTGACTCCCACTATGTCACATTTTGGTAACCCCATTTCATGGACTGACCCATATATCGAGATGTATATCGTGAAATGGAGAAAATGTATCGGGATATTCATTTTTTCCCATATCGCACAGCCCTAGTTAGCAGGCATCCATTAAATTAACGAGCTCAACTTTCTGATATTTACCTAAAAGTTAAAAACACAGAAAACAGCTATAACTTAGTAAATGAAGATAAAATATGACAGAACTACAGACAAAAAGATCTGAACTTTAACAAATGGAGGCGTGAATTTTTCGACTAACATTCTCAGTGTTAGCTAACGTTACTTATGTCATCTGCTGCACTAGTATATTTTGCCTGAGAAAGTTTCTCAACTAAAGAAAATAAACAAAAGAACCTTGACTTACCTCTGTCTACTTTGCGAAGGCATCGTGTTTAGCAGATAGTTACAACTTCGTACGACATAAATCCTCATAAAATATAAAGTATGACAGACTGATAGAAAACAGTGGCGCCAATTTCTCGAGCTGAAGTCCATTAACGTTAACATTAAGCGTATGATGATGCTGTGTGACGTCATGCATTCTTGCAGCGCATGCGCATTCAATGATAATTCCAATTAAAATGTTTTTTGGGGTGGCATGGTGGTGTAGTGGTTAGCGCTGTCGCCTCACAGCAAGAAGGTCCGGGTTTGAGCCCCGTGGCCGGCGAGGGCCTTTCTGTGCGGAGTTTGCATGTTCTCCCCGTGTCCGCGTGGGTTTCCTCCGGGTGCTCCGGTTTCCCCCACAGTCCAAAGACATGCAGGTTAGGTTAACTGGTGACTCTAAATTGAGCGTAGGTGTGAATGTGAGTGTGAATGGTTGTCTGTGTCTATGTGTCAGCCCTGTGATGACCTGGCGACTTGTCCAGGGTGTACCCCGCCTTTCGCCCGTAGTCAGCTGGGATAGGCTCCAGCTTGCCTGCGACCCTGTAGAACAGGATAAAGCGGCTAGAGATAATGAGATGAGATGTTTTTTGTTTTTTTTAAATTGATGGGTGTAATTCACTTTTTAGCTTATTTTTTTGCTGTCTAAATCATTATTGACGAACTCTCATATTGATGGTGTTTTTAGAATAGATGAAAATAAATGTATTATATTATTATAAACACTGAAGCAGAGGGAGCTCAGCTCCTGCTGGCTGTACTGCCGAGGCGAGGAGGCGGAGCTGAGCTCCGGAGGGCTCCGGCCCAATTTAATCTCTGCTTGGATGCATCAGAGTTGTTGTTATACAAAATATAGAAAATTAATCAACATTTAATTAATTAATCATTAATTAATTAATTATTTAATTAATAATGTATTTATGAACCTGTTTGGTTAGAATGTAATCTCATTCCATTTAAAAAAAGAAGTTCCTGCATGAACATGTCTTTAAGTCTGTTTTAAAAGTCATGGTGTATGAACAGGAAGTGCGGACGTACATTCAAATTAGCAGCATTTTTCAAACAGCGATTTGTTTGCTCTGGGTTCATCGTGAGCATTTGTGAATGCTTACCAAAGATTTGAGCAGGGAGTTCACGCTGAATAAACATGGACACTGGACTAAGGGAGACGTGCAAAGATGAGAGTTTTGATATCAAATGGTTAACTCGTCGAACTGTCAGTTACACCGAGTGTTTTAAATTTTGAAACGATTCCCTGATGCTCTTCTTCTCACACATCCGTGTCATGACGCATCTTCATCATGTGACCCGTTTTTGCACATTATTCCTGGACATACTGTACAGCTTGGATTTCAAAACAGCCCACTCCTCCTTAAATATGTCTATTTTTCAAATCTATAGACCCCTTTGCATGTTTGTAAACAAACCGACCGTTGCCAGGATGCACGCGCAGCCTGGACCCAGAAACAATGGCGCTGCCCATAGACCGGCATTATGAGCTGTCAGATTATGCAAAACAATTGTCGTTACAAGATCGAGAATGCTACATAAATAAGTTAACTCTAACAAGTGGACATCGCCTACCGGATCCGTATTTAATTAAAGAGTGGACGGACGATGTTAGTAAGTTCCCTGGTATACAATGGCCAGATATATACTCGTACCTTATTGACTTCAGTGTACACCCACGAAAAACTTCGTGCCTACAAGTCTTTAGACGCATATGATTATGTGCAGGCATTGTACAACTTGATTAACTTAATAGGACATTCATATTCATTTTGTTTTAATCAAATTATGCCAGTGATGTGATGGCAATGTGGCTTTAGCTACAACAGCAAATACCAACACTAAACAGCAATTTGCAGGAGGTAATGGGATGAAAGGAATGATAGTGTAAAGAGTGCAGCTAAGAGAAATCAGAGCTGCGTAAAAAGCGAGAGGCAGACAGCAGAAATGAAACTGAACGGGGCGGGAGCTAGGTTAGAGCAGTCAACGTAAGTTGGCATTTAGAGTGAGGGCACACAATTTTACCTTTCCATCCTTGCTTTAAAATTGTGATTTTCGGCATACACAAATAATGATGGCACAAAATCTGGACTGCTTGAGTCAAGCGAGACCTCTCCTACAAACAAAATTGCATGCAAAGCTAAGTTAACATGCTAACAATATTCATTACATTGTGTAACTATGACCCAGCTAATCAGACAAACGTTACCAAAGTATTTTGCTACATCAATAAACGAAGACTAGAAAGAATAAAAAAGATTTAATAAATAGCCTGATCTTACCTGTGATGAAGTGGGCACTGCAAACCCGCGCATTTTTGATAGTGCTTTCATCCCAGTCTACACGTTTGATGGCTTGTAGCCATAGACGTCGGCGATTTTTTTGGAATGGGTGAGATCCTGCTGGAATTCTGTACATTTTAACCCCATCACTGCTACGATTCTGACACCCGACAACACAACAACTAGGCATTTCTGAGTCTTTTTTGGGTCCAGGCTGCGCGCGCAATTTCCGCTTTCGTATGAATGACGTTTACTGCGAAGGGGTCTATGTAATTTAGATTCTTCTTCAGAGATGTCCACAAACGACCGGCGGTTTTCTCGGCCTACACAGACGGTCAGCGTCGGTGACCCGATCCCAGAAAAAAATAATAACTTACCTTTCAATGTTCAAGCAATGTGATATTGTCTCTGCTGGCCATAATTTGCTGCAAATCCAATTATTCCACCAAGAAATTGTCTTCAATTCGAGTCCAGCATGACCGGAAGCCTTCAAAGCTATATTTGTTGATTGATTCTTGCGCTCTGATTGGCTGAGCTGGACCACATGACCACACCGTAGCATATGTAGTTATGTTACAGAGCCAGGCAGCATACTACAGAGGGGAACTGCGAAAGCCAAGCACACAGACATCTGGAGGGAAATTTCATAAATATTTTACAGGTGTTTTACAGGGAAATAGTTGGTAATTTATTAGCTGAGAATGCACCAGAAGGCATTTCAAAACTTTCTGGGGGGGGCATGCCCCCAGACCCACTAACTTCGCTGCCGCAAATTCCAGAGCTGCCTACTACTTTTATTAAAATTTTTTTTTTTAAGCCAGCTACTTCAGATTTTCTGGAGAACCCTGCTTCTTATTTTTTTTTATTTAATTTATATAACTACTTTTGTCTGTTTTTAAATAATTTTATCTTAATTGTTCAAACACGAAAAGTGAATTCCTTATATATGAGAACGTGTTTGGCAATAAACTTGATTTGGGTTGGTTTTTATAAGTAGCCTAGAGCAGTGTTTCTCGACCAGTGGGCCGTGAAATTTTTTCAATTTGAAGCCAAATACTAAATAGTTCAGGGTGTTGTAGGGTCCCAAATCTGGTACCTGGTTTGTTATATACTTTTTAAGTGGAATAAATACATTTGTGGGTAAATTTAAGAGCAACAAGCCTTTATTTTGTCACATTTAACCCGTGTGTACATGCACACAGAGAGCGAGAGCAAGTGCAGGGGGCTGAATAAATAAATACACTTGTGGGTAAATTATATGGCTCTGTGATGCCTGCTGGAAGAGAAGAGCAGGGAGGACTGGGAATCGAGCAGCTGTGGTTTGTTTACACCCGAAACTAAAACTTCTCAAAGACGCATACAAAAAGCCCAGAAACTCCTATTTACCCGGGCAAAAACAATACAGGATTTATCTTGCCCAGATCTTTAATGCAGCCACATATAAAAAGTTGTTCTCCTCCATGCTCTTCCAGTTTTTCATCTGTATCCCCGTGTAGAACGATATCTACAGCACCAGGTAGCTTGAGATGTCGGGGAACTCAACGGATAGATAATTTTCCAACTCAGAATGAATGAATGACTTTATTTCAACACAATAAGTTGATCAGTAGAGCTGGTGGGGTCGTGCATGTACAGATACAAATACAAAAGACTAAAAATATCCACAGTCTTTAAAAAAAACAACCAACTTAAATCTGTCGATTATCTGTTAATTATCTTCACAGTAAGTTAATTAATAGTATGCATAACTATTGTCTTTGTATTTAGTTACGGCTACAATAGGATCAAATTTAATTCTACTGATGTCAAATTTAGCTAGTAAATTTTTCTTCCATAGGAAAAATCCTTCTTTGTTAGCGTGTAAGGATCTAATCCTACTGAGTGGCTTCTATATCCGCTTCTTTTGAGCGTACTTCTTGGTTTTAAAGGGATAGTTCGGGATTTTTGACATGAATCTGTATGGCATCCCCATCAACAGTGTCGTGCAAACACACTGACTTACCCCTGACAGCATCCTGCGAGTCCAGTTCTTGTCCAGTTTTGGTCCAGGCGAAAGTAGTCCGGCAAGTTTGTTGGGGTCACGAAAGTAAAACGTTTTTCGTCTCAAAACAGTGTGTGTTCAAAAGAGTGATATATTTGCATCACAAAACCGTTGCCAAATAAAAAGTCAGACCTCGAAATCGCTTGGCACTATTTTCTCTCCCTTCTTATCACTGCGCGCTGCCGCCAGGTGACATCCACGGCTGTTTCATTCATTGTTTTAGTGATGGGAATTTCGGCTCTTTTTCGGGAGCCGGCTCTTTTGGCACTTCTTACGATAAGGAGCCGGCTCTTTCGGCTCCCAAACGGCTCCTGAGATTTTATTTTTGATTTAAAGGAATACGCCACCCCCAGGTGAAATTGAGGCAGTCCCTAGAGTTGGATGAGTGAGCCAAAGCGTTTTGTAGCCGACCCAGCCATTGTCCTGATCTGGAAACGTCCCGGTTAGCTTAGCTTAGTCGCTGTAATCCGGTGTGTCCAGATAGCATTGTCGTTGCAAAAGTGAATTAAATAACTCAAGATTTTTTATAATTATTTCTCATGACCTGTACATTCACATCGAGTACACACATCAATGCAAATTAACACGAAGGGATTTACTAGACCAATTTATATCTGGAACTATTTTCAGCCACAGCACAGGCAAAGCATCGCTACAGGCGCAAAGACCCCGCACAGCGCCTGAAAACGGGTGCGCAGCGCCTGAAAACCCGTTTTCAGGCGCTGCGCGGTGTCTTTGCGCCTTCCTTTTCCTACCTATTCCTTTAATTGCTGCAATTAACTAGTTAATTCTGATTCTATTTCTCCTCTCAGTTATAATCTGTCCTGCTTTTGAAAAGATCCTCTCTGAGGGGACAGATGCTGCCACTATACACATCCTCCGTGCCGTCACGTGTGTAAGCCGTGGATAGAGTGCAGCCTTGGTCTCCCACCAGCTTAGCGAGTCTGCGTTTCGCTGTAACAGGGGCTCCTTTGAATGGTAATAGACAACACAAAGACGCAATCGGATACCAACTTTTTTTTGTGAAAGTCTGTCTCTCTCTGAGGCACCTAAGGACAAAAAACTAATTCGGCTCCCCAACTCGGCTCCCACCGAAGAGCAGGCTCCCGTCGTTCACTTCAAAGAGCCGGCTCTTTGAACCGGATCGTTCGCGACCGACACATCACTACTGTTTACTGCTAGCAAAGTTAGCGACAACATGTCTGACTACGACAGCGACGTTGAAAACATTGACTTCATCTCACAGCCAAAGGGATATCTTTATGAACCCGAATATACAGATGAAGAAGTTCGCCAGATGGAGTTAGAACGGGCAGAGAGAGAAAGGGTGGACAAACAAGTGGAAGAAGGTGAAGCTGGAGCCGCAGCTGGAGCCGCGAGACACAGGGTGACAAATGGTGGTGTACTTGTTCCAAATGTGAAGTAATGCAGACAGAGGTGGAGTGCTACTGCTGCCACGAATGGGATCTCATCATGCCACAGATGCAAGACCTTTCAATTGACGAGGAGGCCAGCGTGCCAGCTGTCAACATGACAGCGCGCAGTGATACCGAGGGAGACAAAATATAGCGCCAAATAATTGTGAGGTCTGACTTTTTATTTGGCAACGGTTTTGTGATGCAAATATATCACTCTTTTGAACACGTACTGTTTTGAGAAGAAAAACGTTTTACTTTCGTGACCCCAACAAACTTGCCGGACTACTTTCGTCTGGACCAAAACTAGACAAGAACAGGACTCACAGGATGCTGTCGGGGGTAAGTCAGTGTGTTTGCACGACACTGTTGACGGGGATGCCATACAGATTCATGTCAAAAATCCCGAACTATTGCTTTAATAACTTGCCTGTTTGTTGTACACAAACATGGCAATAAGTTCTTGTGTTAATGGACCAGACTCCACTTTTGGATCATTAATCCCTTTTGACTGAGAATGCCCTGCATGCATGATTTGGCTTCTGGCACATCCATACAGTTTTAAATACAAAACCTGCAATTAAAAACAGTTTGTTACGTCTGCCAAGGAGGTATGTTTTCGGTCGCGTTGATTGGTTTGTTTGTCGGTTTCTCTGTTAGCAACATTATGGAAAAAGTAATGAACGGATTGCTCTGAAATTTTTTCCAGAGGTGTGACTGGGCACAAGTAACAATCCATTAAAATTTGGATCACCTTCTGGATCCCGCATTTTTTTAAAGGATTAATTTTTTCCCCATTGAAATGAACGGGCGCTCGACGCAAAAAACAGATTTTTCCTTCTGTGGGCCAAACCGTAAGGTGTAAAGTCATGAAACTTGGTACACTAATAGAGGAGTGGACCCTGATTGATTTCAAGTTTCATGTTGGTGCGTCTCACGCTCTAGCGCCACCAACTGATCACAGTCTTACATGTGTTCATGCACGTAACTTTTGATCCATATGTCTGATTTTCATAAGTCTGGTGCCGTTGGAATCCTTGCAGCTAGACTATTCCAACGCACCCTATGACGTCATTCTCCGCCTAATTAGATTTTCCGCCATTTTGAATTTTGTCCAAAGTGAAGGTAGTGACCCTGGCCGCATGTTTTGTCCGATCATCACAAAACTTGGCACACATGATCTCCAGTCCATGTCTAATGAATGATATTCGTTTCGCTCTCGTACATCGAAGCGTTCGCCCGTGGCAGCCAATCAAATTCGATGGTGAAGCCACCAAACTGGAAGTGAGCTCATATCACGGAAACGCTTTGACATATCAAGACCATATTTACGCTACGTTCACACTGCAAAGCTTAATGCTCAATTCCGATTTTTTTGTGAAATCCGATTTTTTTGTGAGGTCGTTCACATTAACAAATATATGCGACTTGTATGTGATCCTCAGTATGAACGAAAAGCGACCTAAAAGTGTTCCGCATGCGCATTGCAGGATACGACGACGTCACACGCAGTGAGCATGGCCAGTGTTTACGGAAGTAAAACCGCCCGGTTGCGGTATGATCCATCCAATCTAGCTTGAATAGCTGCATCCCCCCAAATGGAAATCAGCTCCCTAACCTCTGCGTCCTTCCATTGAGAAGATTCAGAACCTTCACAGCCCGAAGCGTCCCTCGCATTGATGTCATGCGCAGGGGCGCAGATACGTTTTTTGAACTGGGGGGGACAAAGCTGCCAGCAAACCAACCCTGATATGCCTGTCAAACTTGTTGTGGGTTACCATAGCAACCAAGCTCGAGCTCGCAACCTGTACAGTCTGCGCAGCTCAACCAACCGAATATCAGTCTTTGTTTTGTTTTATGTGAGTTGTTGCAACTATGTATACACTGCTGTGCACCTCAATAAACCGAATGGTAATTAGTCTTTTGATTTTTCCGTGAGGTTTGCCTTATGCAAAGAAAGACAGCATAGACGTTTTTTCCTCCCTATAAGTGGGGGGGACCGAGCGAGGTGAATTTAAATCTGGGTGGGACTCGTCCCACCCTCTATCTGCGCCCGTGATTATGCACCATGTTGTTGTAACTTTTTTTTGAGAGACCCGCCGCCTACTTCAGCGCAGAATAGTGACGTTTGTGGCTTGTTGATAACATGTAAGTCGGATGAATGCGACCTGGCGGTTCAGACTGAAGTTACATATGAAAAGAGCGGATAGGAATCGGAATTAGGACCACATATCCAAACGGCCTGGGTCGGATTTGAAAAAATCGGATCTGTGTCGTTCATATTGTCAATAAAAGATCGGATACAGGTCACATATGGGCGAAAAGATCGGATTTGAGTCACTTCAGCCTGCAGTGTGAACGTAGCCTAAGTGGCATAACTTTGGACACCATCCAAACTACCCTCATCAAATATGGTGTCATTTGGCCACTAGGGGGCATCACAATTGGCAAAAATGTATTTTGGCTCATATCTCAGAAACGCTTTGACGTATCAAGACCATATTTGTTGAGATGACTTTCGGCAACAGTTCATGTACCCTCATCAAATTTGGTGTCATTTGGCCACTGGGGGCGCCACAATGAGCGAAAACGTGTTTTGGATCATATCTCTTGACGGATTTAGAATTACATCTACATTTTCATGTTTGTGATGCTCTGGGATGTCCCTGTAAAGAACCTTTCCAGCCTGTCATCTCCGTATGAGAATTCGCCTTGTGTCTTGGCCAAACTTTCGTGTGTTGACACAAAACTTGTCGTGTGGGCGTGCGGTCGCCTCTCTTGCCGGGTCGCCATGGCGGCGCATCTGAGCAAGCACGCTTTCGCATTTTCTCCGGAAATGCATTCTAGTTATTATTATTACCTCCGCCAAGGAGGTTATGTTTTCGGTAGCGTTGGTTTGTTTGTCTGTTAGCAACATTATGGAAAAAGTAATGAATGCATTGCTCTGAAATTTTTTCCAGAGGTGTGACTGGGCACAAGTAACAATCCATTAAATTTTGGCGGTGATCCGGATCAGCTTCTGGATCCCGAATTTTTTTTAAAGGATTCTTGGCGGAGGTCTGCGCTCTCGGAGTGCTTTTCTAGTTTTTGTTGCATTTATTTAATTCCTGGGCTCCCATCTGTAACAGGGAGTGAGGTTGCATCCCATTAATGCACTTTACAATAGATTATTAGATTCTAATAGAATAGATGAGCCAAAATAATTGGGGATCTTTTTTAATGGGCCCCGACTTGTTTTAAGTATGAATAGGTGGGCCTCAAAGCAAAAAAGCTTGAGAACCCTGGCCTAGAGGGTTGTCATTGGAGTATGCCAACCTATCTAAATTTGTGACACTCACTAGATTGTAAACTTGACAGAATAATTTGGTATTTTTATACAAAAGCTTTCAATTTCAAAGAAAACCAGTTTGCCTGGAATCATTTGAATACACCTCAGGTCAGAGGTGTGGCCAAAATGCCTGACTATGCATTGTGTGTAGTTTTATTTCTGGCAAATTGTCTTGAAAAATGGTTAGACCTGGCATTATCATTGGACTTGTAACGAAAAGCTAACTTCCCCTGAGCCAACCTGGTGTGCGTTTAATACAGTGAAAGGTTGGGGGAAGTTTTTCGTATTGTAGTCACTTCTGTAATAAATGAAGCCACTGCATGCAGCTGTTTAACAGCTTGTTTGCTTATTCATCAAGGTGCCAGTAAGTGCGACCACAGTGTTGGGCTACATGAGCCCTGTTTATTTACACTTGTACCACAGTGCTATTGAATTCCTGAAATGGCTGATCAGAAGGTGTTGTTTGAGCTCTGACGGACTTGTTTGACAAACGCGGCACATAATTAAGTTGAATAACAAATGGATGTTTGTATTTAGTATAGGTGATCATGTGGGGCCGAGTAAAATTAAGGATTAATTTCACGAGTGATTTCGAAGTTTTGAAAATTGCGACGAGGGCAATTTCAAAACTTTGAAATCACGAGTGAAATTGATCCTTAATTTTATGAGGAACCATATGATTACTTGTTTATAATATCTAGGGCCAAATTCATACTTCGGAAGCTGTTCAAGTTCACATTTGTCATTCATGTTTTCTGAACCAAGACTATCTTGCACGTTTGAATCAGTTTCTAAAGCGTCTTTCATCATGACATGGCGACGCGACACGAGGATTTTGAAAGTGGTTTACAAAATTTTATTGGAACTTCTTTACAAAAGCCATTTTGTTGACAAAATGTGCTAATTTTTGTAACCGTAACCAAGCAACGAACTAGCCAATAGCATTTCAGAAATACGGCCCCGTGTTAAGGAAAAAAATAGCCTGGGCCCACCCATCCTAAGCGTGATGCAACACGAGGGCCTGTTGCGAGCTTAGTCTGGCCAGGCAAGCTATCTACAGCTCTTCCAAGCTCCCGAAAAATCGGGAACCAATCAACTTTGAGCATCTCCAACGGCCCTGGGTAGAGGCGTGTTCAAGGCAGTGACGTAGTAGAACTGCGACCGGAAGCCATAGATTGTTTACAGAATCTATGCCGGAAGCGCTTCATTCACGCTTCCGCATCTATTACGCATAGATGCTGTATTGAAAGCATTCAACGGGAAGTTCTCATTGAAAACGGAGCAAAGAGCAGCCCTGGAGGTATTTATTGAAAGGAAGGACGTTTTCGCCTTGCTCCCGACCGGCTTCGGTAAGAGTTTAATCTACCAGTTAGCTCCGTTGCGTCGCATACGTCAGAGGAAAGAGTGATGTGATTGGTTTAAGCTTCGTCACAGCCTTTTCTGGCTTCGACCAGTAGCAAACTGAGGCATTTCAGGGAGGCGGGTCAACCACGGGCTCTGGGAAACGGTTGGGCTTAATATCTTGGCCAGACCAATAGCTCGTAGAGCTTTGTCGCGTTAGCCAGACTAGGAAAAAAAGCCCTCCTTGATTGACCAATCCAAATTGAGTAATTTGGCCCTATGTATTATAAACAAAGAAAATGCGCATGTAATATGGTAACCTGATGTTTGAAATTAATCAAAGCGAGCTGCATATTTTTTTTTTTTTGAGAAGAAAAATAGAGGCTGGTGAGGGGACAGCGATTCTTTATAGTGCATTTGAAGTTAGTTGATAACAGGAACCTTTCAGGATATTCCGCAGCATTAAACTTGACTATAAATAATAAACAATAGTACCACGTTATTTTATTTATTTTTTTTTAATACGTGCAAAATTGTAATCGTTGGTGAATTTCTGTTGTGTAAAAGGATTTAAACCACTTTGGTATGTGTGGTTGTAGGAAATTGATCAACTCCAGAGTGATAACGGTAACTGCTCTTCGTGCCGTGCTGCATTACACCACTGCATCATTGATTTTCCTGTAACGGCTCACTGTGTGGTGTTTTGTTGCTTCCTTGCAGCACGGTGGTCTGCCACAATGGTTGCGTGGTACACAGTGAGACCTGAAACAGAGAATAAACAAAGTGCGACTGTTTTTCCATTCCTGTAGGCCTACATTCAGTGTCCGTCCTTCGCAGGGGCAGTTTTGAAATGCCAGCGAAGATCAAATCTGATATAAAGAACAAAAGAACTCTATGGTCATGCTTGTGTAAGCACAAAACTGCACACAGGATGGGTGGAAGAAACCGATAGCAAGCCAGAAGGTTTTTTTTTTTTAAATAGGAAGGTTAGAAATCAAACATTAGAATGAAAAATGCTGTTTTGCAAGTGCACCAGTAACAACAAAAGGTTGCGTATCACATAAACAGATCTGTTGTACTCTGAAAAGGTAGGTAGTTGGTAATTATCCAATTGCATCCGCCTACTCCGGACTGTTACATTACGTTAATCCGGGTCCAGTTTGCCCTTCCGGAGCGTATAATTCACTTAGTGCGCCAGACAATGTAATTCATGGCCATTTTTGAGATATTTGACTCTGTTGCCATGGCGATGTGATGTAGGCTGAAGAGCAGACAGCACAGGCCTCCATCCACCGAGTGGCATAATCGGGTTAGTTCAATATGACTGCTCGAAATACACCGCATACTCGAATAAATGGCCTCATCTTAGGAATACAATATAAAATCACAACGTTTTTATTTTACAATTAAAGCCATTTTAGCATTTTCGAATAAGTTATTGACATAACGTACAGGTGTTACGATTGCTAGGCTCTTTCACAGACATTCGTAGCTTGAATTTTAATCATACCATTAAAAGCGTAACTCACGTTTGACTCAAATGATCCAATTTGTTGTACGATTTTTAAACATGAATAAGCCAGCCGCTTTAAAATGTATTCAGCTAAAGTACAGTACTGTGCAAAAGTCTGATGCGCATGTAAAGAAATGCTGTAGACCAAAATGGCTTAAAAATAATGGGGGGGGGGCTATAAGCAGTAAACCATAATAAATGAAACAAAGTCAATAAATAAGTAGTCTGAGGTCCAGTGAGTGCAGTTTGATAAGGAAATGAGCTGTTGGTTTTACTGAGCATCTTCCAGAACCAGACACAGTTCTTCTGGACACTCTGACTGTCACACTCGCTTCTTCATTTTGCACCAAAACCCAGCAGCCTTCTTTTTTTTTTTTTTTTTTTAATCTGAAAAGTGCTCTCTTATGGAATATGCTGCTCGGATAAATTTTTTTTTCTTTTCTGTAACATTTAATTTTGTGCTGGAAAATGAATGAACGTTTGGAACGCTAAAATGTTTTCGTAATGTTTTGACTCTATAATGTAGAAGTCATAAAATAGGGGGCGTCGTGGCTCAGGTGGATAAGGCGCCATACCATAAATCCGGGGACCCCGGGTACGATTCCAACCCGAGGTCATTTCCCGATCCCTCCCCGTCTCTCTCTCTCCCGCTCATTTCCTGTCTCTGCACTGTCCTATCCAATAATAAAGGTGAAAAAAGCCCAAAAAAATCTTCTCATCTCATTATCTGTAGCCGCTTTATCCTGTTCTACAGGGTCACAGGCAAGCTGGAGCCTAGCCCAGCTGACTACGGGCGAAAGGCGGGGTACACCCTGGACAAGTCGCCAGGTCATCACAGGGCTGACACATAGACACAGACAACCATTCACACTCACATTCACACCTACGGTCAATTCAGGTGGGGTTTACATTAGACCGTATCAGCGGATCATCAGATTAACGTTTTTAAAAACGATTAGCGTGCACACAGCAACGCCAATACACGATTCGCGTGCACACAGCAACGCCAATACACGGATACGCTAATCACATGACTAATTCGGCACGTAAGTTGAAATGTGTCAGTGCGGCTCATCGCTTCCTCCTCAGCGGCTGCGCTCCAAATCACTCCGCCCTGAACAGCGAGTGCCCTCTGGAGGGTGCGCACTCCGGCCCTGCGCAGCTCACAGAGCGCGTGAGTGAAGTGCACGAGCAGTGATTCGGGACTGAGCCGCTGTGCACAAGTCACTTACCACTTGCAAGTGGAAGGATGGCAAGCCTAAAGACAATCATAACTACACAATGGGCAGTATTTGCATCAGTATTTGCAGTATTTTCATACTTTTATACTCTTTAATGAAAGGTGATACAAGGCGGAAGTCCGCGCCGTTTTTCAGCAGTCGCGTCACATGACCAACGCCAGCGAATCAGGAAGGTGGATGTCACAGTGACGTTGTCCAATGACGACGCCAGCTAGAGCTCAGCACAGCGTATCCGCGTATTCTCAATGTTTACACAGCACCGGACCAGACACGATCTGGATTGAATACGTGGACCCTGGCGGATTCCCGTTTCCCCGCGTTTCCAGCCGTTTTAATGTAAACGGACAATGCATCCGCGAAGAAAACGAGACAGATACGGTCTAATGTAAACTTGGCCTTAGAGTCACCAGTTAACCTAACCTGCATGTCTTTGGACTGTGGGGGAAACCGGAGCACCCGGAGGAAACCCACGCGGACATGGGGAGAACATGCAAACTCCACACAGAAAGGCCCTCGCCGGCCATGGGGCTCGAACCCGGACCTTCTTGCTGTGAGGCGACAGCACTAACCACTACACCACTGTGCCGCCCACCCAAAAAAAATCTTTAAAAAAAAGTCATAAAATAGAAATCTATAACAAAGTTTGTATGAAAAAACAGGGGACATCACAACCAGACAGGGCCAGCTTTAGAGGCGCGTGTCGAGCATTTCTAAACTTATCTCGTGCTTTATTTGGCTTTCTGTTGGTTGGCATTTTGTAATTTGACCTTGTGGGCTGTAAAGTATTTCCCATCAGGCTTGGAGCACTGGAAGAAGTAACCTAACATTTAGAACTAGTCAGCCTTGCTGTAACTGACCTGCTGATGGTCTGAAAGCAGATGAAGAGCCTGTATTTAATGCTCAGTATTGCATGTTTGAGCAGAAAGGAAGGAATTTTCTACTAGAGCTGAGGGAACAGTGCAGCCACTATAACAATGGTAACAAAACCCAGCTGCCCTTTGGCTCACTTCCCAGATCTCTTTTGGAAAGCACTGGCTTTTAATCATGTTTGTTTTCAATGTCACAAGCTTGACTTTTTTATCCTGACTGTCTTTCCATCCTTTATTCAAGAGCAGGTTATTGTCTGCAGGGAATACCTTTTAATGAAGGAGTAAAGGATTTGTTCACGTTGCTGCATGTGTTGTAGGAATTTTGGTAAGTGTTTGGTTGAAAATTAAAAACCCTTCAGTAGGTTCAGCGAACCATTCCTTTAAAAAGTTTTAAACATTTAATCATGTTTTTATGTCACTTTAGATCATTTTCCAATACAAGTCTGCTTGTGAGGAATGTGAGCACACTTGCTTGTCATTTGCTAGCCTTGATTTATCCGATAGGAATTTATTAAAGATAGACAAGTTAGCACTTAGCATGGGTCTGTGGGAATTTAGCAGTGTGCAGGGACTCGCATTTGATTGTAGGTTTATAGCTGAGAAAGAATGAATAGATAAAATTAATATTTAATATGTATGTGTTATTTACCAGCTGGGAGGTCCGTATGGTGAAATACTGTGACCAAGGTCTTGAAAGTACTGAGCGAGGCCTTCTGGGCTGAGGTCAGTATTCAAGTAAGCTGGTAAATAATATATTTTTTTTCTTTACCAAATTCTAACAGAAAACGAGAGCGCCTGAAAGGGAAAACCGAGCCAAGCCGCCATTTTGAATCCTCATTCATGGCTGTAATGCAAATGGCTTCCTCCTCGGTATACAAGTGCACTTCCATGGCAGGAAAAAAATTACATTTTGCCACCTATGTAGTCCCCTATTTATACAAAATTGAGTCATTCAGGATTCAGCCATGTTTTTGCTCGGTGTTAGCAAATTACAGGTTTTTAGCTTTCTCCTGAAATGTTTTCTTTTATTTCTTCTTCCTCAGGGTCGTAAAACTCGCTCTCGCTGTGAAGACTGTCGTTATCGCTATCCATGCTGTAAAATTAATGCTATTCTCCTGAGAAATGCCGGCAAAAATGTATAAGATTTTTGATAATCTTATAAATAAATCTTATAAAAAAAAAGATAAATGTTGACAAAAAATGCTACTATGTTTGTTGTTGTGAACGAGCGAGTCGCCAGAGGTCCGTAACTGGGGTCTGTACCGTAGGATACGGACCCGCTTGCCAGCCAATCAGAGCGCAGGATTTGATGAACACCGCAAAAAAAAAAAGTTATTCCACAAAATTGAGCCATGTATGATGAGATTGAGTGGAATAACTGTTTTATTCTATCCACATTCACTGGATTTTGAGAAGCAGAGCACTTATTTTTTGCAAATTTAATAATCAAAAACTTTATACAAAACGTCCGACCAAAATCATTTCTGCTTAGAATGTAAACAAGCCAGGAAAGTGACAAGCAATTTGTGAAAAATGCAATAATAATTCTTGAAAAATAAAAAAAGATGCATTCTTACCATCAAATACTTTTATTCCATGTTTTATTACCTTCCTCAAAAAGAAAAAAAAAAGCTTTTATTCCATCCTCGGTTGGTTCAGCAACACGCGCCACCATTTTGTTTTTCTCTACTCACGGTATATGAGCTGGTAGCCTAGTCGTAGAGTAGCCAATCAGTGTGTGTGATTGCTCATATCCAGTGAATGTGGATAAAATGATATCCAGCCATTATCTGTGGCCATTTATCCTGTGCAAGGTCGCGGGCAAGCTGGAGCCTATCCCAGCTGACTATGGGCGAGAGGCGGGGTACACCCTGAACAAGTCGCCATATCATAGGGCTGACACATAGACACAAACAACCATTCGCACTCACGGTCAATTTAGAGTCACCAGTTAACCTAACTGCATGTCTTTGGACTGTGGGGGAAACCGGAGCACCCGGAGGAAACCCACGCGGACACGGTGAGAACATGCAAACTCCGCACAGAAAGGCCCTCGTCAGCCACTGGGCTCAAACCCAGGACCTTCTTGCTGTGAGACGACAGCGCTAACCACTACACCACCACCGCCAATAATATATCTGTATAAAGTTTCATGTTGTAAGTGGTTGAGGTTTTAACTCGCCAGATGTAACACCCTTTTTAGAAAAGCCTATTTTACCACTTGCGCTGAGACTCGTATGGTGGATGTTTCATAGAAAAGGAATTTAAAAGTGTGTGTGAATGTTTATTTGGTGAAGTTTTCTGTAAGGAGCTGTTTTTTTTTTTTTTTTTAATAGCATTTTGGAAGGAATTTCCTGTCTCAAAGCTTGTAACACAAAGTAAAGCTTTAAGATTTCCAACACAGGAGGTCAGAGATCACAGGAACTAGCTTGTTTTGTGGATGTTCCGACACTGGCAGATCGTTTTAGAGGAATAAACCCCTTCAGGATGTAGTTTTGGAAAATGGTTTACTTTGGAGGAGTGGTAATGGAAACTGTTTTACATTGAGCTGCATTACACGAAAGAAGCTCCAGAACCAGAAAGAGAAGCACAATCTGTGCTGAATTATTTCTTCCCAAGCAACTGCATTCTCAACACACGTGGAACCCATTTTGTGGTTTTAACCTGGGAGACTGTGGTTCCTTGCGAATCTTTTGCTAAATGCTTGAATGAGACTAACATAGAGTCTGATAGACTTTTAGACAGCACGAAGCACACTCACTACGTTTACATGCACATAGAGAGAATCGAATTTCTGCCGTTGCTCGACTGAAATCGAAGTTCAAAATGCCATGTATACACCTTAATCTGGCTGAAATTGAACCGAACTTGATTTCTCGGAATCGAGCTACACGACCTAGTTTATGTGATTTCTGCCGAGCTACTTTGTGCATGTATACCCTATCGAGCTAGTTGTCGAGCTACTTCCGGGAGTGACGAGACCACAAGCGGGAAACACAACAGCCTCGGTCGGCATGACAACGAATCATGACAACGGCATGAATCTTTTCTTTTTGTGGCATTGTTTGCACTGTTAAAATTTAGCTCACTTACTGTATCACCAAATACATCTGTACAGCTGTTGCATAGCTGTGAATTGTGTACATAAACAAGTCATTGTATTTGTGTGTGTGTGTGTATGTGTGTATATATATATATATATATATATATATATATATATATATATGTATATGTGTGTGTATATATATGTCCAACATCTGAAGAATGTCAATAAAAACAATTGAACTTTTTGTGTGTTTATTAAGACATAAGTTAACTTGTAAGCAAAAAAAAATTTTTTTTTGTAAGCAAAAAATGGACTTTAGAAAAATATTATTGTGCAAAACAAGTTGTCTTACAAAACAGTGGTCTGCGCCAGACAGTTTGTAGCCATAGTCTGTTAGAGCAAGCCTAACAGCTTGAACACGGAACTGCTATTGTTGCCAGATTGGGGGTTTTAAGTGCATTTTAGCGGATTTGAACATGTTTTGGGCTGGAATACGTCAGCAGTATCTGGCAACACTATAGCTCTTCTTCGTGACGACAACAGGAAGTGTACCAACACGATGGGGCATGTAGCGCCACGTGTGGCTCGGGTGCACAATGCACCTTGCACAATAGCCCAATTTCACTTGTGCATGTAGGATTGGATTTCTCTGGCACCCCTGCTGGGACCCTTTGCTCGATTACCAACAGCAGCTCGATTTGGACGTGCATGTAAACGTACTGACTGTCTTAGTTAGTGTTATGTCTGATCCAGTTACACCCAGTGCTTTAGTGTAATTAGACTTATTTTTAGTTGTCATGTTCTGATGATGCAATTTACTGTAAAATCTCAAGTCACTTCCAGTAAGTGTTCAGTGTGGTGAAGGTGGGTTTATTCAGTTTAAAATAAACAGGAAACCCTCTTGTCTAACACAGTTATGCATCTGTTGAGTTTGTCACAGGTTCTGCTGAGTATTAAGTTGACTAACAGGCATGTCTTTGTTTTCTGTTTTTGTATCTTTGTCGTCTTGTGTGTCGTCATTATCCTGCAGGTCTTTTCTTTATACTGCCTTGTACAGACAGCTTCATTAATGTTGACATGCGCACCATTTCTTTCGACATACCCCCTCAGGAGGTGAGCTGTATATGTATGTGTATGTATGTACAGTATATGTATCCATACCACTATAAATGAGTTACAAAAAAAAAAATTAGTGTTGTTCATTGATAGTGTAATTGCTGGCAAACACCACCATGTGATTTGATTAATTGATTATTTTCCTGTAACAGCACAACAGTATTCAGCACATTTACCTAATTTTTAATGACTCTGTATCAGTTTAATGTGTTAGAACAGGGCTTTTCAAAGTGTGGGGCGTGCCTCCCCTGGGGGGCGCCAGAGTTCTTCAGGGGGGGCGCAACGTGAGGAAACATAAACCAGAGTAAGTTACTATTGCAGACATTTAGCGAACTTCAGCTAGCCTTTGCCAGAGACAAAATGGATCGATTTTTAGTACCTAAAGCTACAGTGAGTGAGGAGACAGAGTCTGGGCCAAGCAAAAAACCAGAGCCTCCAGGATTTCACGATGTTGCGATTCAACCAATCCCTGCGAATTCAGGGCGGTGTTGCAATTATATCCAATCACCGCAACCTTCCCGCAAATTTGACCAATCGTTGGCGTCGTCTTGAGGTGACGTCGACAAACTACCTTCCGCCTTACTTCCGTGTATACGTTCAAGAGAAGCAGCATGCGCACAGTGTTGCCAGATTGGGCGGTTTTAAGTGCATTTTGGCGGGTTTCGAACATATTTTGGACTGGAAACCGTCAGCAGTATCTGGCAACACTGCATGTGCGAGACAGTGTTTATATAGGCTTAAATTCTGTTACTGAAAGTGTGTTATATTTACAGTGAAGGACTGTGTGCACTTTACATTATTTTTTTACTTAATACAAGAAATTAATGGATGCCAACATTTTTGCCAAAATGGTATTTTATTTTCCATTGTTTAGGCAGCTTCAGCATCATACTGTGAGATTCTGTTCAAATTGTTTTTTTTTTTCTTCAATGAAGCCTGAGCCATTTATTAGTACTAGTATTAAATAGTGTTTTTTTCTTACATGAAAGCTGAGGCATTTATATTATATTTTAAGGTAACTTCATGTTGTTCTGTGAGGTTCTCTGCACTTTAACTTTTGAACCAACAGGTGCATTTGGATAAGTAAAGCCTATTTTTCTGCATTTTTGTAGTCCTGGTAATCTTTTATATTGGTAAAGTTGTTTATAGGACCATTTCTCAATGTCTGTTTTTTTTAATCAATAGTTTTTCAGTAATAACTTAATATTTAACATATCACTCAATTTTAATCACAAAAAGAGAAAATCGCAACAATTTCTCGCAACTTTCACTTCCTCCCGCAATGTAATCTCAACAAAAACCTAAAAAACACCACAACCTTCATCGCAATTTTTTGGAAAACCCCCCGCAACATCAGACATTTTAGCCGCAACAATCACAAAAAAGGCCCGCGGAATCCTGGGGGGACTGAAAAAAGAAGGAAGTATGACCACGATTATTTAAAGTTTGGATTTTCATGGACTGGATCTGAAGATGCTCCACTGCCACAGTGTGTTGTTTGCCAAGAGGTGCTAGCTAACGATGCTATGAGATGTTTAAAATGTGTAAAACAAGATGTTTTAAAAAGATAAGCACAGATGTTTAAAATGTGCAAAAGAAAAAAATGTGTACAACAACCATTTTTTTTTTTTTTTTTTTTTAAATATGAATGGAACATTAAGTATAGCAACAACAAAAATTGTGAGGGGGGGGGCGCTGTTGTTTATTTGCTCTCTGAGGGGGGGCTGACTCTCCCACACTTTGAAAACCCCTGCTTTAGAGGATGAGTTCAGGCAGGAGAAAACTCACCCTGGATAGTGGGCCGCCATTTGTCATTATGACCCATCCATTGTGCGTGTGTCCGTCCGTCCTCAGGTGCTCACTAAAGATTCGGTGACAGTGAGTGTTGACGGCGTGGTGTATTACCGTGTGCAGAACGCCACCCTGGCCGTTGCCAACATCACCAATGCAGACGCTGCCACTCGCCTCCTGGCACAAACCACTCTGAGGAACGTTCTGGGCACCAAAAACCTGTCCGAGATCCTGTCTGATCGTGAAGAGATCGCCCACAGTATGCAGGTAAGATATTCACACACACGTTGTGGTCGATTTACTTACTCTCAAGGCCAAGTCTCAAATCAGCGGCTTTTAAGTCCAAGCTGAGTTGAAGTCATCTCTCTAGATAGAAATGGTCGGCTCTGGATACCCTAAGGAAGCGCGATTAGTTGTTTTTCTGTAGCTTATTTACAAATCAGTGTGTCCAAAATACAGTAATAGTATTCAAGGACTCTATGATCAAAGTGTAAAGACAAATATGGTCAGCTTGCTGCATTGTACACGCCCACTTTAATAGGAGCAACTGCACATTCATGCAGTTAGGTAATCAGCCAATCATGTAGCAGCAGCACAGTTCTTATAAAATCATACAGATACAGGTCAAGAGCTTCAGGTAGAGAGAAGAAGAAGAAACCTTTGTTTGTCACAAGCGCAGTGAACACACACAAGTGAGCAGCGACCACATGCACATACCAGAGCAGTGGGCAGCTATGCTACAGCACCCAGGGGAGCAGTTGGGGGTTAGGCGCCTTGCTCAGGGGCACTTCAGGCCATGGCTGCCCCATGTTAACCTAACCGCTGTGGAAAATGTAAATAAAAACAGACCGTGGTGATTTGCAAATCATGGAAACGCAGCAGTCCACACAGAAGCTGATGCAGGACATCAGTTAATGCTCACATCAAACATCAGAATGGGAAAAATCGTGATCTCTGTGATTGGGCCAGATAGGCTTTTCAGAAACGACTGATTTGGGAATTTCACACATACAGTCTCTCGAGTTTACACAGAATGGTGCGAAAAAACATAGAATGACCGTTCACTAAAGGCCTCTGCATGCTCTTGCGACAAGGCTTTCGCAGATAGCTTTTCGCAGACAGTTGTAATTTATCGTTGAGCGGGGAGTAATAGGCGTGCGCGATGTTATTCACCGCCACAACGCAAGGGGGCGCAAAGTCGCGAAATCGCTAGGAGTAGTTGGTGGGTGTGGTTAGTGGAGTGTTTATCCTCCGGTTACTTATAATGACTAGAACTGGAGTCGTATAGATGTACGTACTTCCTCACTTAACCGCTCTTCGTGCTGCTCCATCTTCGCTCGTGTTTTTAAAAATGGCGGTCGTGAAAACAAACCAAACCGGGAAAGTAGGGAAGCGGAAGTGCGTGTACAGCGGATGTAGAGTGGACCAATCGGAGCCCTCTTGTCTACGACGCTGTCTGCGAGGCTTCTGCGGTGGTCACAATTTTTTTCGGAGGTGCGCGCAGAGCGTCTGCGAAGGGGGGGAGGCTACGCAGACGCCATCTGCGACGCCATCTGCGAGGACTGTGTTGTCAGCATAAATTGGCCTCAAGAGGTTAGAAGAAAATGGACAGATTGGTTCGAGAATTTTTGTCAGGAAGGCTATAGTAACTCATATAATCTCTTTTTACAACCGTGGCGAGCAGAAAAGCATCTCACCGTGCACAAAACGCAACACTGAAACTTGAAGTGGATGGGCTACAAGAGCAGATGATCACATTGGGTTCCAGTCCTCTCAACCAAGGACAAGAATCTGAGCATATCATGGACCCAAACTGGACAGGTGAAGATTTAAAAAAAAAAAAGAAAGGGGGGAAAAAAAAACACTGGACCATTTTACAGTCTGTAGTATATAAAATGCCCTGATCTCATGATCTCGCTTTCTGAAAACGTTTTGCATTTGTGTAATTCGAGATCCTTTTATATTTAGTTATTTTACTCGGCTATTTTGGATTTTAATTTGTAGCCAACGGCTGCTCTGCCACCCTGTTGTTGTTGTTGTTGTTGTTGTTATTTTTTTAAAAAAATGCCAAGTCTAGTGTTCATCATTTTTACGTAAATATAACAAGTGAAATAAAAATGTCTCTCTTCTCCAGTCCACTCTGGATGATGCGACTGATGACTGGGGCATTAAGGTGGAGCGGGTGGAGATTAAAGATGTTAAACTGCCCCTACAGCTCCAGAGAGCCATGGCTGCTGAGGCCGAGGCTGCAAGAGAGGCCAGAGCTAAAGTGAGAGACACACACACACACACACACACACACACACGGGGCAGGCTTGATTCAGAATATTTGGACACCCTTTCTGCTTTCCATAACGTCCATTCCATGAAATTTTACATTTTTAATCATTACTGTTTGTTGATTTCACTCGCTTAAATCCTTAAACCTTTTTTTTTTTTCTCTCAAATACCATACGAAGCTATAGCCTTAGTTCAGCAGCCATAGATATCTTTAAAAAAAAAATAAATCCCAAAATATGAGTAGAATACTGCTGTTTTTATTGCGGAGGTCTTTGTTTTCCTTCGTGGTTTTAACACAGGAAGGCAAAGACAACAGGATGTGGACTTGCCCTATCCTCAGTGTACGTTTTACTCCTTATATTTAGAACATTCTTGGCTTTATCATTCTCCCTTTTGTCAGCCTGTTGCTCTCAAAGACCCTTTCCCATAGCCATGGAGTACTATGTTTATAGGAGGCTACCCAAGAAACCACTGTTAAATAAATAAACCATGAGCAGCTGACTCAGGGGTCAGTAAAGGGGAATAGAGTAAACTAGGAATGGTAAGGGAATAAAGTAGGAAATAAAACACTCGTACCATGACTGATTATACCGCAGCGATTTGCAGGTTATAGTATCATTTTAATGTGGTGGACCCTCTCAAAGTTAATGAGAGAAAAAACACAGCCTGTCGTGTTACTGAGAAAGTGAAATGAGTAAACATGCATGTTCTGGAGACTTTCCCCACGATGGAAAACTTACTGACTGTTACAAAGCACTGACCCTAAAGACCTACTTACAGAAAACCACTTTACTATAGCATTGATTCTACATTTTATTTTATGACGTGCTGTTATAGAAACCTAATTATATTGAGTTTTATCCTACTACTACTACTACTACTACTACTAATAATAATAATAATAATAATAATAATATATTTAATTTATGTAGTGCCTTTCTGACACCCAAGGTTGCTTTACAAAGAACAAACAGAAACGCCAGAATAATGATTAACAGACAGGCCAAAAGCGTTCAGACACTACACTCGGTCCACGCGCGTTGAATGGACGAACGCAGGTCATGCATGGTGGGTCAAGGCCGTTGCAAGGGAAATCCGCCGTTCAGACTTTGGTCTGGACCTTTGCTACAATCCGACAAGAAAACAAACCCCTCAGTCATACAAACGCAGAAATAAATGAGAAACAAAATGCTCCAATGAGATGTAGCAGTTAAAACGCACACAGTTTACTCTCAACCAGAAATGGGAGGAAATCCCATTATAACAATTCCCCTCACAGGATCGGTAACATGGGCGGCACGGTGGTGTAGTGGTTAGCGCTGTCGCCTCACAGCAAGAAGGTCCTGGGTTCGAGCCCCGTGGCCGGCGAGGACCTTTCTGTGCGGAGTTTGCATGTTCTCCCCGTGTCCGCATGGGTTTCCTCCGGGTGCTCCGGTTTCCCTCACAGTCCAAAGACATGCAGGTTAGGTTAACTGGTGACTCTAAATTGACCGTAGGTGTGAATGTGAGTGTGAATGGTTGTCTGTGTCTATGTGTCAGCCCTGTGATGACCTGGTGACTTGTCCAGGGTGTACCCCGCCTTTCGCCCGTAGTCAGCTGGGATAGGCTCCAGCTTGCCTGCGACCCTGTAGAACAGGATAAAGCGGCTAGAGATAATGAGATGAGATGAGGATCGGTAACATCTGTCTAAATCTAATTTATTTAATAAATAATTAAAATTATTTATATTTGAAAGGAGCTGCAGGTATGCCAAAGACGCATCAAGAACACCTGTCTGTCTTGCTGCCTCTCTTCTCTCTCTCTCTTGGTCTCTGTCTTTCTTTCTTTCTCTCTGTGTATGTGTGTGTGTGTGTCTTTCTGTCGTCTCTTCTCACTGTGTCTCGTTCACTTTCTCTGTGTCTGTCATCTCTCTCACTTCTGTCTCTGTCTCTCGCTCCCTTTCTTTCGGCTCTGTCTCACTGCATATCTCTCCCTTTCTGTCGTCTCTGTCTTCTGTCTCACTGCATCTCTCTCTCTCCGTTTCTGTCATCTGTTTCACTGCATATCTCTCTCGCTCCCTTTGTCGTCTTTCGCTGTCTCTCTCTCGCTCCCTTTCTGTCGTCTGTCTTCTGTCTCACTGCATCTCTCTCTCTCTCTCTCGCTCCCTCCCTCCCTTTGTCATCTCTCACTGCGTCTCTCTCTCCCTCTCACTGCGTCTCTCGCTCCCTTTCTGTCGTCTCTCTCACTGCGTCTCTGTCTCGCTCCCTTTGTCGTCTCTCTCTTGTTCCCTTTCTGTCGTCTCTCACTGTCTCTCGCTCCCTTTCTGTCGTCTCTGTCTCACTACGTCTTTCTCTCTCAGGTGATCGCCGCTGAGGGAGAGATGAACGCATCTCGAGCACTGAAGGAAGCCTCTATGGTGATCGCCGAGTCTCCGTCTGCGCTGCAGCTGCGCTACTTGCAGACCCTCAACACCATCGCCGCTGAGAAAAACTCCACCATCATCTTCCCCCTGCCGATTGACATGATGCAGACGTTCCTGAAGCACTGAGCTGCGTACGCATCATATATATACACACACTGATACAAACACACAGCTATACACTTCAGATGTAATGCACGTAAATACAGAGTAAATTACACATACACAATCTAAAACACACACACACACTCTTGCTGTACTGCAGTGATATTTTTACCACTTGAAGTCAGTGGTAGTCTGACAGCAGCATCACTGATGACTGTTTCTATTAGGGCTGGGCGATATGACAAAGATATATCACGATACATGAAGGCATTTTGTTATTTAGTTATCAAACTGCCAGTAAAGCAGGAATATTGCATCTAAAAATAAACCTTTAAATAAGTCATACAATAGTACGTTATTTAATGTCTACACAAGTGAATAAATACAAAAAGGAAACTGATAAAAATGATACCTAAATATTGTATAAACATAGTTAAACACTGAAATCTGGAAGAAGTAAAGACTTTGCTGTTCGGTGTTGATGATGTTCTTTCAGATAACCCAGCCCTAATTTCTCTGTGCCTGTTACTTTCTCTGACGGAGCTGCTCTAACAGCCATATCTATCCTTAGAAAGCCTTAACCATAAATGTTAAACATACACGTGAATTTTATGCACATTTAGCATTTGGTAATGTATGTACTCATCTGCTGCCTCCCCCCCCCTTTTTTTTAAAAAAAAAAGGTTTCCTAATATCTATTTCGTATTTTCTTACATATTTTTAAACATTAAATTTAAAAGAAACCTGATATAAGCATCTTTGGTTAAAGGTTCTCATATCGAGCTTATTAAACGCAATAAATAGAGATTAAACGCCAGACTGGCGTTTTGTATATTCATGCTGATCAGTTTTTTCAATTTTCAGCGGCAAAATCGTTCACCCCATCCTTAAGAGATTGCGAGGTTGAATCTCGACGAAGCCATAGATATCCAAAATTGGCCACGCTTTCTGGGTGGGAGGGTCGGCACGCTCTTTACTCTGTCAATCACAGCGACGCCGGTTAACAGCATGCAGTTATGAGCTCGTGTATGCAGAAGAGGGCCGATAGCGCTTTCCTTCGAGCGCGTTGTGCTTTATGCAGCATGAGCAGGAATTTGATACAGGATGCACTTGGTTGGCTTCACGTGTCTTGGAGGAAACACGGACGCTATTGTGGGTGGGAATTGTCAGGTGACCAAATTGGGGGGGGGGGAACAATCCAATATTTAAAAAAAAAAAAATTTAATTCTGTTCTGTGTTTAATAAATAAATAAATTACTTTCTGCAATGCTTGACAATTTTCAGTTGTATTCACTTTCACATTTTGTTTTTTGACGTTTGAATATTTTGGTTCCAGGAAGGAATACAGTTCAGCTGTTCAGTATGCGTTTTGTGGACATTGCTGCCATTTTGTATTCCTGTTTCAGAGAAAATCACTAATGTGCCATAGTTACTGTTCAATATCATCTTGTTTGTTTGTTTTTCTTTCAGCAGGCCTCAATTCATACTCCTCGACACCAGTTCTGCTCTGGTATTGTATTGTATGGAATTGTACCGTGTCCTTCATCTTAAATGTATGTAAATGCAAATATATCAGAATCATTTACCTCGAAGTCTGTTTTTGTTCGCTACAATCCAACCCGAGTAAACACATCACACGACTTGGAAATGATGCACAGAGCAGTTTTATTGTAACAAATGTAAAGCTGTTTGGTATCTGTGTAACAGGGTTTAGAAAACAGAAGCAGCAAAGACTGGAATCTGTCACTACAGCACACAGTGTTGCATTCTGGAAATGTCTCTCTCATGCTGTTCCAGGATGACGCTATTCTAGAGGCATGGAGACCACCGGAGGCCTGTTCTTCAAAAGAGGATGTCAGTTTTTCTTATTCTAACTGCAATTGCCAGCGACATTTAGAAATATTTTATGATCTACACTACGTTCAGACTGCAACCTGAAACGACCCATATCCGATTTGTTGTGAAATCCGATTTTTTTTTTTTTTTGTTAGGCCGTTCACATTACCAATTATATGAGACTTGTATGCGATCTCCAATATGAACGGAAAACGACCCAAAAGTGTCCCGCATGCGCAAATTGACACGTAATAAGCACATCTACGTAATACGTAAACAAAAAAAAAAAAAGCGCACTCTTTAAGTTTGCAAGTAAAGCATGGAGATGAGGCGAGGCGAGACCTGGCGATGTGGTTTTTGTGGCGGCGGCGGAACTCGCACAATAATCTGATTAATGTGGGCAGCAGACTAATGAGACCGAAGGTGTCAAATTACTGGAAATTTCCAGAACAATCTTATCTTGTAATACAGGATGGTTTAAGTTATAAATCAGTTATAGAAACTGTTTTATTTAATCAGGCTAACAGATCAACATCCAGGTCCCTACCAAATCCACCATTAGCTTGATCAATTCTATAAAAGTCTATTTAAATTCTGAAAACTGTACAAATGTTGTTGTTTTCCACCAAAGAGGCGGGATTAGCCAACGCAGAATAGTGACGTTTGTCTCTTGTTGATGACGTGTAGGTCGCATGAATGCGACCTGTCCGGTCAGACTGCAGTCGCATGTGAAAATAACGGATATGCATCGGAATTAGGACCACATATCCAAGCGGTCTGGGTCGCATGTGAAAAAAATCGGATCTGTGTCGTTCAGATTGTCAATAACAAATCGGATACAGGTCACATACGGGCAAAAAAAATCGGATATGGGTCGTTTCAGGGTGCAGTCTGAACGTAGTCTTAGTGCTTTATATAGAAAATCACTTATTACTAAATGTATTACACAGTTACTGGAGGTCATGCAATTGATGATAAAAGCAGTTTGAACAGCTATAGCTGCTTCAGAATTCTGCACGACTTAGTATTAGTATGCGTATGTCAGACCAAACTTAAACCAACAAATGGGCACAATTTCATTAGCGCAAGTATCCTGTAGCTGCACTGAACTAAACTCCATGTCTGATTATAGCCTATTTATAAAGCTTTTTCGCAGCCTCTCCAGACTTCTGTTGCCAGTCAGTGACTTAATATTTTTAAGTCTGGATTTTATATCTATATCTGCCGTTTCCTAGTATAACAGGAGCATGGAGTTATCCCAAAGCAACTTAATCCACCTAAAATAATCAATTTCAGGTGCTGTTGAAAAACCAAATCTCATGGAATGATCATGATTTTGCAGCACACTGCAAAAAATGATCTCTTGTTGAGAGAAAATATCTTTAATATGGGTGAATTTATCTATTATTTCTTATTAGAAGTTTACTAGAACTCAAATATAAGATTATTTAGCTTACTTTGAGACACTTTTACTAATTTCAAGCCTTAAAGTTTCTTATTGGCAGATAATTTTGCTTCTTTCTAGAATTGAATGCTTAAAATGAGAAATTATCTGCCAATAGAACAAGAAAATTTAAGGCTTGAAATTAGTAAAAGTGTCTCAAAGTAAGCTAAATAATCTTATATTTGAGTTCTAGTAAACTTCTAATAAGAAATAATAGATAAATTCACCCATATTAAAGATATTTTCTCTCAACAAGAGATCATTTTTTGCAGTGCATTTTTATCATACAGCAGGGAAAATAAGTATTGAAAACGTTAACATTTTTCTTAGTAAATATATTTCTGATGAGGCTGTTGACATGAAATTTTCACCGTATGTCGGTAACAACCCAAGTACCATAATTCACGTATACAAAGGAATCAAAACGTACAGTACACGTCCATAAGTGGAATGAGACGGAATAAGTATTGAACACATGAAGAAAACGAGGTGCAAAAAGGCATAGAAAGCCAACAGCTGTCAGTATTTAGAAAGCAATCCTGCTCTTAATCAGTGCAAATTAATATCCACTGGTTTTGTCCTAATTGATGGCGTATAAAAAGGTTCATCATTACCATTCTGATGATGGGTAAAAGCAAAGAGCTCTACCAAGACCTTCACAACCTTATTGTTGCACAACGTACTGATGGCGTCGGTTACAGACTTATTTCTAAACTTCTGAATGTTCCAGTAAGCACCGTTGGGGCCGTTATCCAGAAGTGGAAAAACATAATTTCACCATAAACTGGCCACGATCAGATGTTCCTTGCAAAATTTCTGACCGAGGAGTCAAAAGAACAATCCGAAGAGTTGTCCAAGAGCCAAGGAGCACTTGCAGAGAGCTTGAGAAAGACTTGGAATTAGCAGGTCCAGTTGATTCAAAGAATACAATAAGTAATGCACTCAGCAAACCGCCATGGCCTCTATGCACGCTCACCACGCAAGACTCCATTGCTGAAGAAAAAGCATGTTGAAGCTCGTTTAAAGTTTGCTGCACAACATTTGGACAAGCCTATGAAATACTGGGAAAATATAGTGTGGTCAGATGAGACCAAAATTGAACTCTTTGGATGTCATAGCTCACACCATGTTTGTTTGAAGGAGAAATGGCACTGCACATCACCCCAAAAACACCATACCACCAGGTGGGAACATCACGGTGTTGGGGCTGCTTTTCAGCATATGGTACTGGCAGACTTCATAAAATTGAAGGAAGGATGAACGGAGAAATGTACCGAGATGTTCTTGAGAAGAATCTGCTGCCATCTACCAGGAAATGATGGTATGGTGGATCCCAAACACACAGCCAAAGAAAATAAAGCTGCTAGAACGGCCCAGTCAATCATCCAACTTGAATCCGATTGAAAATCTATGGAAAGAACTGAAGATCAGAGTTCATAGATGAGACCCCTGGAACCTTCAAGATTTGAAGACAGTCTGTGTAGAAGAATCGGCCAAAATCACATCTGAGCAATGCATGCAACTAGTTTCTCCATACAGGTGTCGTCTTGAAGCCGTCATTACCAACAAAGGCTTTTCTACCAAGTATTAAATTTCATTAAGCGTGTTCAGTATTTATTCCCGGTCATTCCACTTTTTATTACAGTTAATTTATGGACATTTGTTGTAATTTCTTTGTATGTGTGAATTACTTGGGTTGTTACCGACATTTGGTGAAAATTTCATGTCAGTAGCACCATGTTTACTGAGAAAAATGTTGACGTGTTCAATATTTATTTTCCCCGCTGTATGTTAAGGGATGTATGAAGAACAAGGCCCTGGTCATACGCTCTGTGGTCTTTATCAGTCCCAGAATGTCATCTGGATAATCTCTGTAGCTCTTTGATTTCATTTCATTGGGTTAATGTCAAACTGCTCTCTGGCGCCCTCTGGGAGCAAACAGAGGTAACTCATCAAATCAGACAGCATCCCGATGAATGAATAGCTGCATGATGGAAAAATTCACGGCTATAGCGCTAATATTTTAGATGTTGCTGTTTTTGAGGCACTACGTATTCAAATAAATTTGAACAGCTACAATTTATTTGAAATGTTCAACAATGAGTAAAGCGACAGGAAAGTGGACGCTAGGGAAGATTAGTATTGCTGTTAAACGCATTTAAACACCTGCTCATACAAAAAACAAACTATATGAAAACGTACAGGAAGAACCAGGCTGTGTTTTATTAAAACCCACTTTCAGGAATTTTTGCATTTGTCGAGGCAGTTTTTGTTCTGATGAATGACAGTATTCTGAAAAAAAAACAAAAACCAACCTCAGTAAACAGTCATGATCATTCTTAATTCCTTGGCGATTCCTAATTTGAGATTTTTTTCCTCCGTTCCTCCATTCTAGAAGGTTCAGAAAACATCTCAAATTATGATCCGATTTGTTTTGGTCTTTACGGAAGCACTGAAACTGCACTATTGGATAGAAATTTCTGGAATACCACCTCAGATTGCATGATCTACCATAAAACCAACAACCTGCTGCTTAAATACAGTTAGAAATGTGATGCCTACACTTAACGCAGTAAGAAAAAGTGCAATTGGAAATTAAAGCATGGCTTTACTTTGACTACAGACAAGGCTTGGTGTGTACAAGTTGCCTTTTTACACTGATCTCTCAGCACGTCCCAAATACTCCAATGGAAACATGTTAATCAGTGGCAAAGGGCAACTCCAACTGCAACCCTACTAAGGCAGTGGGGGTTTAAAGGTCAGGGTTCAAATCTCCAGCTCAGCCATTGCGCGGTCCAGAGGGTCGCTGCTCCAGTAGTCGTGGTCCCAGCCCAGGAACCAGCCGGTGAACGTAGGAGGCTCAAAGCCCTGCTTGATTTTCACAATAGGAGTACGGCGGTCTCGGTTGGCTGGGTCCGTCTCAATGTAGCGGGCAGCTAAAAGACAGCACAGAGGTTTAGTAATGCACAACACGTTCAGCCGTCCCTTACTAGCCTCTTTTCTCTCAAAGCCAAAAAAACCCCAGCTTGTCATGCCTCAGAGAAAAGAAAGACAAAGCACCAAATCCGCTCTCCATGTCCGATCGGAAAACAGAAAAAGTTACAGCTTTATCTTTGATTCTTACAAAGCACTGACACTGGAGACTCCTTCCATAAATAGGAAATGAACATACTTTACTGGATTATATTTTGCATCGGTGAACGTCTTTATAACAGTTAATCTTTATTCATTCTTAAAACAATACTCTTGCAACTATATACTGTACCTTTCCTATTAATTTTATTATACTGGATATTATTCTATCCATCCATATTCATTGGATATGAGCAATCGTACACTCTGATTGGCTACTCTACTACTAGGCTATCAGCTCATATACTGTGAATAGAGGGGGAAAAAAATGGTGTGTGTTGCTGAACCAACCGAGGACGAAATAAAAACTCAAACAAAACCCAAAAAAATACAAAAAAGCAACAAAATATGGAATGAAAGTATTTGATGGTAAGAATGTGTTTTTTGTTTTTTTTCCAAGAATAATTATAGCATTTTTCACAAATTGCTCCTGTCATTTTGCCGGTTTGTTTACATTTTTCATCTTTTAATCATTAAAATTTGTTGAATTTTTTTTTTTTTTTTTTTTTTAAACTGGTTCAAAACTCAAAGTAGTTTGAAAATTACTAAACTGAAATGTCCAAGGAAGAATTAAATAAATGTCTGAAGCTGTTCTATACCTCGGCACGACAGCAAGACGGTACTTTCTACAAAAAAAACAACACTAAAGTCAATTCATGCTGCCATCGATAGGTTTTTAAAGGAACAGTCCACCGTACTTCCATAATGAAATATGCTCTTATCTGAATTGAGACGAGCTGCTCCGTACCTCTCCGAGCTTTGCGCGACCTCCCAGTCAGTCAGACGCGCTGTCACTCCTGTTAGCAATGTAGCTAGGCTCAGTATGGCCAATGGTATTTTTTGGGGCTGTAGTTAGATGCGACCAAACTCTTCCGCGTTTTTCCTGTTTACATAGGTTTATATGACCAGTGATATGAAACACGTTCAGTTACACAAATTGAAACGTAGCAATTTTCTATGCTATGGAAAGTCCGCACTATAATGACAGGCGTACTAACACCTTCTGCGCGCTTCGACAGCGCATTGATATCTGAGCTCCGTATCAATGCGCTGCCGAAGCACGCAGAAGGTGTTAGTACGCCTGTCATTATAGTGCGGACTTTCCATAGCATAGAAAATTGCTACGTTTCAATTTGTGTAACTGAACTTGTTTCATATCACTGGTCATATAAACCTATGTAAACAGGAAAAACGCGGAAGAGTTTGGTCGCATCTAACTACAGCCCCAAAAAATACCATTGGCCATGCTGAGCCTAGCTACATTGCTAACAGGAGTGACAGTGCGTCTGACTGACTGGGAGGTCGCGCAAAGCTCGGAGAGGTACGGAGCAGCTCGTCTCAATTCAGATAAGAGCATATTTCATTATGGAAGTACGGTGGACTGTTCCTTTAAGAAGTCCGCCTAAGCGGAAATTATTTTGTCGGACGTTTTGTATAAAGTTTTTATTTATCGAACTTGCAAAAAATAAAAATTGCTCCGTTTCTCAAAATCCAGTGCACGTGGATAGAATAAAGCAGTTATTCCGTTCAATCTCGTCGTACATGACGTATAGCTGACTCGGTGCTACGCGCCTCGTCAGCTATCAGCTCATATACGACTCGATTTCGTGGAATAACTTAAATGTATAAAGGCTTGAAAACAGCTATTCACGTTAAAATTCAAAAACATACATAATGAGGTACTTTCCACACACGAGTCTGTTACTGTACATACTGTATATCCCTCATTAGTGAGAAATTTAATGAGCCTCACCTGAAGCCATTGCCTCGGTCTTTTCCTCCTCATGTGCCTCATTACCGATCCATACAAACACCTGCAACACAACCACAGCAGTCAGAAAACCCAGGAGACATCAACACACCTGGTGTGCATGCTCCTCTAAAACGATCTGACGGAACGTTCAAGCCCAGTACTGTGTGCAGGTTTCAATTGTCTCCCAGGTAAAATAAGATCACTGGAGCAATCTGTTTGTTTGAGTCACAAGAGAGAATCTAATGTTACCTGGTCCCAGGTATCCAGGATCATGACGTCATCTGTGGCAAGATCTTCCTGAGTCAGTTCCCCAGGCACCTCTTCAATCTACACAAACACAAAATGTACTGTTAGTTGGTTGCTGCAAATAACGAAGGATTATTTCGATAAGTAACTGATCCGTGGTGGGTTTCCCAAAAGCCTCAACGCTAAGAGCGTCTTAAGTAGGAGAGTGTTCATTGTGCTGCTCGCTCTACCATTTAACAAAGATCTTTGTGCTACGATGTTTTTGTGAAACTCTGCCCTGATTTGTTCAATTCTGGCCAATCAAATTCAAAATAAAGGCCGATACCCACTGGATGCTTCACTAACCGAAACGCTCAGATGCTAAATAAGTTTTAATTGCCGTGTTTCTCTGTGGTGAATTATTTTTGGTATCATTTTGGAAACGTCTCCAAATCTATATGATTGAATTTTAGTTTTCAATGCCTGGAATCGGTGAGTCAACTCAAGTCAAACTTGTAATCGACTCCTATCCAACGGTCGAGGATAATGAGCAAAAAAACTACTTATCAGCTAATTGATTCAAGCTATTTGTGGCTTGATGTGATCTGATAATGTGTGTGCAGTAGGGTGTTTCAAGCCACAGACCAAGTAATCATTAATTAAATTCATGGCTAACTATTTTATTATAATAAAATCCTGTTGATTAGTTATTGCAGCAGTAAATAAATTTCATAAAAATGCTCACGATGAAGCGTCCGGTTTTGTTGGAGCAAGCGAACAGTCTGGGTGGGTGAGTGTCCATCTTATCCTTCAGCCTGGTGGATGTGCGATATGCCGTCTTTCCTCCCAGAGCTGCCCAGAAGTCACCTGCAAACCAACGAGCAGCACAAATTGTTATGCAGGGCATGTTTAGATTTCTAGCATGTTCCAGAAACAAACAAATGAGCATGACTTGGACATCTTAGATAAACGTATATACAATGTAATATGTAACGTAGATGTATGAGGATATGACACGGTTGGGCGAAGATATGAAGTTTATCTTCGAGTGGTGAATGTACAGTTAGGTCCATATATATTTGGACACTGACACAAGTTGTTTTTTTACCTGTTTACTGAAACACATTCAAGTTATAGTTATATAATGGACATGGGCATAAAGTCCAGACTTTCAGCTTTCATTTGAGGGTATCCACATTAAAATTGGATGAAGGGTTTAGGAGTTTCAGCTCCTTAACATGTGCCACCCTGTTTTTAAAGGGACCAAAAGTAATTGGACAGTTGACTCAGAGGCTATTTCTTGGGCAGGTGTGGGCGATTCCTTCGTTATGTCATTCTCAATTAAGCAGATAAAAGGCCTGGAGTTGATTTGAGGTGTGGTGCTTGCATTTGGAAGATTTTGCTGTGAAGAAAACATGCGGTCAAAGGAGCTCTCCATGCAGGTGAAACAAGCCATCCTTAAGCTGCGAAAACAGAAAAAACCCATCTGAGAAATTGCTACAATATTAGGAGTGGCAAAATCTACAGTTTGGTACATCCTAAGAAAGAAAGAAAGCACTGGTGAACTCATCAATGCAAAAAGACCTGGATGCCCACAGAAGACAACAGTGGTGGATGATCACAGAATAATTTCCATGGTGAAGAGAAACCCCTTCACAACAGCCAACCAAGTGAACAACACTCTCCAGGAGGTAGGCGTATCAATATCCAAATCTACCATAAAGAGAAGACTGCATGAAAGTAAATACAGAGGGTTCACTGCACGGTGCAAGCCACTCATAAGCCTCAAGAATAAAAAGGCTAGATTGGACTTTGCTAAAAAACATCTAAACAAGCCAGCACAGTTCTGGAAGAACATTTTTTGGACAGATGAACCCAAGATCAACCTCTACCAGAATGATGGAAAGAAAAAAGTATGGCGAAGGCGTGGTACAGCTCATGATCCAAAGCATACCACGTCATCTGTAAAACACGGCGGAGGCAGTGTGATGGCTTGGGCATGCATGGCTGCCAGTGGCACTGGGTCACTAGTGTTTATTGATGATGTGACACAGGACAGAAGCAGCCGGATGAATTCTGAAGTATTCAGAGACATACTGTGTGCTCAAATGCAGCCAAACTGATTGGTCGGCGTTTCATAATACAGATGGACAATGACCCAAAACATAAAGCCAAAGCAACCCAGGAGTTTATTAAAGCAAAGAAGTGGAATATTCTTGAATGGCCAAGTCAGTCACCTGATCTCAACCCAATTGAGCATGCATTTCACTTGTTAAAGATTAACTTCAGACAGAAAGGCCCACAAACAAACAGCAACTGAAAACCGCTGCAGTAAAGGCCTGGCAGAGCATTAAAAAGGAGGAAACACAGCGTCTGGTGATGTCCATGAGTTCAAGACTTCAGGCAGTCATTGCCAACAAAGGGTTTTCAACCAAGTATTAGAAATGAACATTTTATTCACAATTATTTAATTTGTCCAATTACTTTTGAGCCCCTGAAATGAAGGGATTGTGTTTAAAAAAATGCTTTAGTTCCTCACATTTTTATGCAATCATTTTGTTCAACCCACTGAATGAAAGCTGAAAGTCTGAACTTCAACTGCATCTGAATTGTTTTGTTCAAAATTCATTGTGGTAATGTACAGAACCAAAATTAGAAAAATGTTGTCTCTGTCCAAATATTTATGGACCAAACTGTATATGTTCACGAGTGAGCGAATGAGTGATATATTTTTCAACACGCAAAGACAAACTTCATATCTTTGCGCCACCATGTAATGTTCTTTATATTATATTGGACACACACACACACACAAAAAAAAAAGGCAAGTTAATTAAAATAATTTTAATTTTGAACTGGTTTGCCATTTTGACAACTTGTGTCTAGTCAGCAGGAAAACATTGGGAGTGACATCATCGGAGTGAAGTATCTCAAATTATTTTTTTCGCAGTCTGGTTGGCTGGTGAGCGGGTCCGTATCCTACGGTACGGACCCCGGTTATGGACCTCTGGCGACTCGCTTGTTCACAACAACAAACAACATGATAGCAATTTTTGTCAACATTTATTTTCGCATTTCTCAGGAGAATAGCATTAATTTTACAGCATGGATAGCGATTAGCTTTCTCCATGCAGGAGAAAGCTAAAAACCTGTAACTGCTGCCAACGCCGAGCAAAAACATGGCTGAATCCTGAATGACTCAATTTTGTATAAATAGGGGACTACATAGGCGGCAAAATGTAGTTTCTTTCCTGCCATAGAAGTGCACTTGCATACCGAGGAGGAAGCAATTTGCATTACAGCCATGAATGAGGATTCAAAATGGCGACTCGGCTCGGTTTTCCCTTTCGGGCGCTCTCGTTTTCTGTTTAGAATTTGGTAAAGAAAAAAATAAATATATTATTTACCAGCTTAAGGTCGGTCCGTATGGTGAAATACCGTGACCTCAGCCCTGAATACTGGCCTTGGTCAGTACTTTCAAGACCTCGGTCACGGTATTTCACGATACGGACCTCCTCCCAGCTGGTAAATAACATATACGTACAGGACACTTTTTTGATGGAAGAAAAACATGTTCTATTCCCTTCTAGCGGGTTTCATTCATTTGGTTTGATAGCATGCAACATTGTTTGTTAGCATATCGCTTATCCTACGTGTATTACGTCACTCTACCCAGTAGAGAATGAGTGTTGAATGTGGTTGACGATATTGCATGGTTGTCAAGATAACATGACGTCACACGTCGGAGATTTCCGTGCTAGCGAGTGACTGGGACAATTTGCAAACAAACATAGCTGCCAGGTTTGCTTTGTTAAATACGGAAGATTGTGAGAGAACTTTGACTGCCAGGTCGCTCTGCTGTGTGTAGCTGTCAATGTTGATTTTAAAAGTAACTAAGTAAATTACACAGGGAAAATAATAATAATAATCGGCTTGACTGTGCTAGCACTGGCCTTTGCTAACAATACACTGGCTGGAAGATAATTTGACTGCCACGTTAACAGCACTGAGTCATGGGTAAGCTAGCATTGGGCTTTGAGAATGCTGATATGAAGAGTGTATGTATTATTATAATAATGTGACTTTTTTTCATGGTATATCGGATATATTCCATTCAGCTACTTGCCTTCAACTTGTTCAGTATCATGCTAGCTTAATGGAATATATCTGATATACCACTCAACGCCAGCCAATATTATTTAATTCTTATACATACAGGACACTTTTTCGATGCAATAAAAACATGTATTCTATTCCCTTCCAGCAGGTTTCATTCATTTGGTTTGATAGCATGCTCGTTTTCGACTCGTTCGTTATCATGCTAGCTGAATGGAATATATCTGATATACCACTCAACGCCAGCCAATATTATTTAAATACGCCACTCAGAGCTGCAATGTATTTCGTACGAAAAATGTTTTTCAACACGAGAAGATAAACTTCATATCTTCAAGCCAACATGTGATTTTCTTTTTATAATATCGACACATTCACAAACAACAAGTGCCCAAATTTATCAAAATAGTTCATCGATTTCGTCACGAGTGACCTACAGAGATTTATTTCACGGTTTTGGTTCTCCGTGTCCTGAATGGAGCTCGTATGAAAAATACAAGTGGTGTATTTCTTAGTAAAACACTCGTGTCCATATAATATAAATAAATATGTATGCAGTACTAACTACACTATATGTAATGAATAAAAAACTTGGGTCCAAGTTTTTATAGGAAAATAATCGAGACGGTGTTGCGATGTAACACAAAGCAAAGTTACTGTTAAGCTCCGGTCACACTACAGCTCGCGATGTTTTGCGATGGGTTATCAGTGAAAATGAGGGGTTTGGTGGCGATGCATGACGAAGGTTCCCTACGCTTTGGGAAGTATTCCCAAACCTGTCTGCGAGTATTCGCCACTTAGTTTCCGATGAAAACATCACCACCAAATTGCATTGAAATTTTTCACGACTCACGAGGCAGAGACGCACCAAAAAACAACTCGCGAAGCTCAGAGAACATTCGCTGTCCATCACACGATTGGTGGCGATGCTATCAATTTTTCATCGCCAAGTATTCGTAAATTAAACCCATCGCGAGCTATAGTGTGACCAACACCTTAGCACAGGGGTTTTCAAAGTGTGGGAGAGTCAGCCCCCCCTCGGAGAGCAAATAAACAGCAGCGCCCCCCCCCCCCCCCCCCCTTACAATTTGTTGTTGCTATACTTAATGTTCCATTCGTATTTTTAAAAAATGGTGGTTGTACACATTTTTTTTTCTTTTTCACATTTTAAACATTTGTGCTTTTTAAAACATCTTGTTTTACACATTTTAAATATCTCATAGCATCGTTAGCTAGCACCTCTTGGCAGACAACACACTGTGGCAGTGGAGCATCTTCAGATCCCGTCTCGTCTCGTCTTCAGATCCAGTCCATGAAAATCCAAACTTTAAATAATCGTGGTCATACTTCCTTCTTTTTTCGGTCCCCCCAGGATTCCGCGGGCCTTTTTTGTGATTGTTGCGGGCTAAAATGTCTGATGTTGCGGGGGGTTTTCCAAAAAATTGCGATGAAGGTTGCGGTGTTTTAGGTTTTTGTTGCGATTACATTGCGGGAGGAAGTGAAAGTTGCGAGAAATTGTTGCGATTTTCTCTTTTTGTGATTAAAATTGAGTGATATGTTAAATATTAAGTTATTACTGAAAAACTATTGATTAAAAAAAACAAAGACACTGAGAAATGGTCCTATAAACAACTTTACCAATATAAAAGATTAGCAGGACTACAAAAATGCAGAAAAATAGGCTTTACTTATCCAAATGCTCCTGTTGGTTCAAAAGTTAAAGTGCATAGAACCTCACAGCACAACATGACGTTACCTTAAAATATAATATAAATGCCTCAGCTTTCATGTAAGAAAAAAAAAACTATTAATACTAGTGCTGTGTGCAGGCAGTCTCTCCTGAAGACTAAATTAAACAATAATTATAAACTAATGAAATAAATGGCTCAGGCTTCATAGAAGAAAAAAAAAACAATTTGAACAGAATCTCACAGTATGATGCTGAAGCTGCCTAAACAATGGAAAATAAAATACCATTTTGGCAAAAATGTTGGCATCCATTAATTTCTTGTATTAAGTAAAAAAATAATGTAAAGTGCACAGTCCTTCACTGTAAACATAACACACTTTCAGTAACAGAATTTAAGCCTATATAAACACTGACTCGCACATGCAGTGTTGCCAGATACTGCTGACGTTTTCCAGCCCAAAATATGTTCGAAACCCGCCAAAATGCACTTAAAACCGCCCAATCTGGCAACACTGCGCGCATGCTGCTTCTCTTAAACGTATACACGGAAGTAAGGCGGAAGGTAGTTTGTCGACGTCACCTCAAGACGACGCCAACGATTGGTCAAATTTGCGGGAAAGTTGCGGTGATTGGATATAATTGCAACACCGCCCTGAATTCGCGGGGATTGGTTGAATTTGCATTGAAGTTGCAAATCGCAACATCCTGGAGGCTCTGTTTTTTTGCTTGGCCCAGACTCTGTCTCCTCACTCACTGTAGCTTTAGGTAGTACCTAAGGTACTAAAAATCGATCCATTTTGTCTCTGGTAAAGGCTAGCTGAAGTTCGCTAAATGTCCGCAATAGTAACTTATTCTGGTTTATTTTTCCTCACGTTGCGCCCCCCCCAAAGAACTCTGGCACCCCCCAGGGGAGGCGTGCCCCACACTTTGAAAAGCCCTGCCTTAGCACCATGAAGATGAAGTTTTTACCCTTTTAATGTTGGGGTACATCCACAAAACATGTTATGTTATGGTCCTGTTATCACCTACAGCAGCTATGAACAAATGCAGCTTATGTTACCAAGAAACCAGGATATCAAGTTCTACTCTTACCGCTCTCTCCACCCTCTGCGACCTCAGACGTAGTGACCCCAAGGATGCCACACAGCTCCTGTGCACCCTGTTTCTCAGTGTCGCTGGCACCAACGCCGACCCACATGAAGCAGCCCGATGGGGTCACCAAGACAAAGACATCGTTGGAGTTCAGGTTTGAAGAAACAGCATCAACCTGGAGAGGGGAATTTCAATAAGTACAAACTCACACTTAGCAAAACGACCAGGCCTCGAGCTGTCTTGCCTGCTAGGTCAACTTTGGCCACCAGAGGGAGACATGAGCAGTCTGCCAGCTAATCAGTCTCATCTGTCTCTGGTTCTTTTTTTAAGGGAAGCTTGCCATACACTGAGTGCTCAGTCTTGGGTGCATGCTGGCATTGCTAATTTTGAAAACTAGCGCTGTACTCTCACCTTCCCTCTGTGCCAGGTTGGTCTCGCTTCATCAACCTAGCCACCCTCTTGAGTTTTCAAGTTCCTTCTCTTGAGAAAGAGAAGAAAAACCAAATCCAAAAAAACCCCACCCCAACCTTTCCACTTTTGAGTTTCCCTTCAGCCTCTTTGAGAAGAGAAGGTTCTTTGTTTGCCGTTTTCCCTCGTTTATTGTCTTCAGTTTCACTAAGTGCTCTGTGCACTGCACCACCAGTGCTTTGGTAGGTAGCACGTGAGGTTCTGAATGCGAATGTCCTGGGTTTGATTGCTGCTATGAGCAGGCAGAAACCGGAAACCAATAAAGTATGTTTACTGGGTGGTTTAAAATATGACCAGTTGAGTTAGATTTTAATCACTCTTCCCTTTTGCATTCGTACACTTGGGTCCGTTCTTCCGTCTTTCCTACCTCATGCATTACAGCTTCCGAGAATATTAACCTGAAATCTGTCTGAAGGGAGTAAAATTTGTCAGTGTTTTTAAATTAAGGAGCTACAACTTCAGGGAACTTGTACATTACGGTACGAACACTAAGCGTTAATCTTAGTTAAATGTGCTGGACTGCAAAGTTCCCTGAAATTTTTCAATTTTTTTTTTTTTTTTTGGGTGCATGGTATTTTCCTACGTCTCGCAAGAACAATATCATGTGGACGAACAAGATGTGATCGTTTTGATGTCCTGAGGGTCGCTTTTGGTCATTTTGGGATTGTTTTCCTGCCTCTTGAGGTGAACAGGATGGCGCTACGGAAACAGGAAACAGCCAAACATGAGGAGGTTTAGCTAATTAGCATAACTGGAAATGCGTCACACTAAGATGGCGATGTGCAGGAAACATGGAGAGTATTGAGTCGCAGGGATGTAATCTGCGGTTGACGTTCGCAAATAGATCCGTGAAACAAAAGACGAATAAATAGATCTTTTCTCTGTTCCTGCTTTTGTGTTATCGTTTCTTTCTCTGTAAGCTCAAAACATTAGGTGCATAAGATAGATAAGCGCGAGCCAGAATGATTTAGTTATCTGTCCAGAAAAATAACGTCATCTATTGAACCTTGCTCTATCTTGGAGCTGTGCTCACTAATCAGGCTTTCCTTTTCCTTTCCGCTGGCGGGAGAGCCGAGTCCGCCGTGTTCGCCCATGCCAACTTGTTTTGGTTAAAAGTAGGTCAGACACGCCCCACAGTGGTCACGTGATATTGTTACTCACATACTTCGGCAATCTCCAGAACTGTAAAATGTGGGATGCTTTTTATCTTGGCAAAACATTTACACACAGGATACACCGAGTGTGTGTGCAGCAGTGAAACATCTCGAAACTCCAACAGTTATAGAAACAGAATATTTTTGCCCAGAATTCAACTTTGCAGTCAGAACCTTTAAACATGGATTCGCTGTGAATTTCTTCAACTCAAATAAGCAACAGAAATCTATAAAAACACACATGAATTGGACAGCATTAAGGAATTTTGTAATTCATGTCGTGCTCTTTGGAAGATATTTGCGTTCCATACTGACCTCCACAGCCCGGGTGCATCCTGCTGAGTTAGAGCGCACTTGGAACAGGCGAGTTTGTGCCGGTTCGGTCTGACCTCCTTCCCTGGATGTGCCTCCCTGATACACCACCATGGGCTTTCCACCAAACAGACTCATAAGGTGTGCTGGCTCCTTACCCTGAACCACACGCACCTGAGAAACACAAACACAGTTCAATCTTACTCAGATCTACTGGAGTTAAAGCTAGACTGCCTTTCAGATTTTTCAAGTGTAGGTCATAAAAATAATTTTCCCTGACACCCAGTTATTTTTGTTTAGTGGACCAAAAGCTACTGAATTTGAATGACAGACTTCCAATTTTATTAGTTTTTTTTAAAAATAGAACAATTAATGAATTTATCTCCACGTGGCGGGTGGCATGGTGGTGTAGTGGTTAGCGCTGTCGCCTCACAGCAAGAAGGTCCGGGTTCGAGCCCCTTGGCCGGCGAGGGCCTTTCTGTGTGGAGTTTGCATGTTCTCCCCGTGTCCGCGTGGGTTTCCTCCGGGTGCTCCGGTTTCCCCCACAGTCCAAAGACATGCAGGTTAGGTTAACTGGTGACTCTAAATTGACCGTAGGTGTGAATGTGAGTGTGAATGGTTGTCTGTGTCTATGTGTCAGCCCTGTGATGACCTGGTGACTTGTCCAGGGTGTACCCCGCCTTTCGCCCGTAGTCAGCTGGGATAGGCTCCAGCTTGCCTGCGACCCTGTAGAACAGGATAAAGCGGCTAGAGATGATGAGATGAGATCTCCACGTGGCCCTAAATTCTCCGCTATTTTTTCCTGCTTCACCACGACTCACTTCAAGATGCTACGTCATGCATCACATGGTGGTGGGCTTTCCCCGTTCACGCAAGGCATTGTGGGATACAAATTTGAAACAGGAGAGAAAAATGGAGGACGTGAGTGTGTGAATAAAACGTGAAAGCCCGACTACAGTAACAGAAAGAAAGTGAGAAGAAAAGACATTGTTATATACGAAGGAAAGGAAACGCAGGACCAAACTAATAAATATCGGCGCTCAGCGAGCACCTCGGTGTGATCAGCTGTTCGTTTAGCGACAGAATGATGGAACTGTCAGTGCACGCTCAAAGGTTAACCTGTAGATGGCAGTAATGCAACACTGTGGACCCTGCGCATGCGCACACGTACTTCCTCTGTCTGCTTGACTGCGCAAAGTGAGTGATTTCATGCACACTATTTGCTCGGGAATCCCTTCAAATTAAATAACTTCCCAGCCACAGAATGGCCTGATGTTTTGTGAGATATTGCAGAAATAAACATGTATCACAATGACCACATTTCAGAGGGAACTAAATTTCACCGATTTTATGAAATCGAAAGGCCGGCTAGCTTTAATTTTGCACTTTGAAACCTTTAAAAATAATATAGTGTAGAATAAACTCTTAAAATAGCCTAGGAATATCTATACACTTATCTAAAGGTGTATAGTCCAGAGCAGGATCTAGGAATTAGCCTTGTTATGCTAAAAGTCCTCCTGCCGTCCCGAACAGCTACCCGGCTAGTAACCGTCTAGCAAACTAGCTTGCATTTGTCACAAGAATGATTTCATTTATGATTTCAGTGTTGAGTCTAAATCTTGATTTGTCACATTCTTGGCAATTTATTGAACAGTAAACAAACCTGTCATGATAACCATCAATTTTTTTTTTCTCTCATCAATGATCTCTGCTAGTTAGCAAACTAACTAGCAAATAAACCATGCAGGTTCTGAGGTAAAATTTTTCAGAATACCACATAATTGTATTAAGTTCAAGCCTATTTGGTGATATTATTAACTGTAGATCCTCTCCAAATCAGTTTTTTTTTCTCCGAATTGTTTTTTAAATAGAAAAACTACTCCTAGAAAAGACGCAAATGTATACTGTGTTTAGCACAGTGTTAGCAAATATGGCACAACATGAAGCTATATAATACAGTAATCATAATCAGCCATCGAAGAGGAGCTAACCTTTCAAAATCACAGTTTAATTCACAGTTTGTCACATTTGATGAGTGATAAAATGTAATTATGCTAAAACAATTGCGTAAGGGTAATTCTATTACTAGGACACCATTTAGCCTGTGCTCTCTTAAACTTTTTAAATACAACCCCGATTCCAAGAAAGTTGGGACAAAGTACAAATTGTAAATAAAAACGGAATGCAATAACTTACAAATATCAAAAACTGATATTGTATTCACAATAGAACATAGACAACATATCAAATGTCAAAAGTGAGACATTTTGAAATTTCATGCCAAATATTGGCTCATTTGAAATTTCATGACAGCAACACATCTCAAAAAAGTTGGGACAGGGGCAATAAGAGGCTGGAAAAGTTAAAGGGACAAAAAAGGAACAGCTGGAGGACCAAATTGCAACTCATTAGGTCAATTGGCAATAGGTCATTAACATGACTGGGTATAAAAAGAGCATCTTGGAGTGGCAGCGGCTCTCAGAAGTAAAGATGGGAAGAGGATCACCAATCCCCCTAATTCTGCGCCGACAAATAGTGGAGCAATATCAGAAAGGAGTTCGACAGTGTTAAACTGCAAAGAGTTTGAACATATCATCTATAGTGCATAATATCATCAAAAGATTCAGAGAATCTGGAAGAATCTCTGTGCGTAAGGGTCAAGGCCGGAAAACCATACTGGGTGCCCGTGATCTTCGGGCCCTTAGACGGCACTGCATCACATACAGGCATGCTTCTGTATTGGAAATCACAAAATGGGCTCAGGAATATTTCCAGAGAACATTATCTGTGAACACAATTCACCGTGCCATCCGCCGTTGCCAGCTAAAACTCTATAGTTCAAAGAAGAAGCCGTATCTAAACATGATCCAGAAGCGCAGATGTCTTCTCTGGGCCAAGGCTCATTTAAAATGGACTGTGGCAAAGTGGAAAACTGTTCTGTGGTCAGACGAATCAAAATTTGAAGTTCTTTATGGAAATCAGGGACGCCGTGTCATTCGGACTAAAGAGGAGAAGGACAACCCAAGTTGTTATCAGCGCTCAGTTCAGAAGCCTACATCTCTGATGGTATGGGGTTGCATTAGTGCGTGTGGCATGGGCAGCTTACACATCTGGAAAGACACCATCAATGCTGAAAGGTATATCCAGGTTCTAGAGCAACATATGCTCCCATCCAGATGCCGTCTCTTTCAGAGAAGACCTTGCATTTTCCAACATGACAATGCCAAACCACATACTACATCAATTACAGCATCATGGCTGCGTAGAAGAAGGGTCCGGGTACTGAACTGGCCAGCCTGTAGTCCAGATCTTTCACCCATAGAAAACATTTGCCGCATCATAAAACGGAAGACACGACAAAAAAAACCTGAGACAGTTGAGCAACTAGAATCCTACATTAGACAAGAATGGGTTAACATTCCTATCCCTAAACTTGAGCAACTTGTCTCCTTAGTCCCCAGACGTTTACAGACTGTTGTAAAGAGAAAAGGGGATGTCTCACAGTGGTAAACATGGCCTTGTCCCAACTTTTTTGAGATGTGTTGTCATGAAATTTAAAATCACCTAATTTTTCTCTTTAAATGATGCATTTTCTCAGTTTAAACATTTGATATGCCATCTATGTTCTATTCTGAATAAAATATGGAATTTTGAAACTTCCACATCATTGCATTCCGTTTTTATTTACAATTTGTACTTTGTCCCAACGTTTTTGGAATCGGGGTTGTACAATAATAATAATTTTCAACACTGACTCTAAGAAAACATGCATTTAACCAGATAATAGCATCTTGTTTTATTAAGATTTCTTTGCTGAAATCAAAATGCTGCATTTTGCTCTTAAATGTAGGCGTATCAGATGCTCGCTGGTCGTGCTGTGAAAATTGTCCATGCAGACGCTCATCTAAGTTTCCAAATCTGTCATTGCTTAACTCTTGAATATTTTCTATCGTGAATACTATCATTAAAAAGCTTATAATTTCTGCTTTCCAATGAAATTTCTCTTGTTATGCTCTATTCAGTACTTTGGGAGTAACAGCAGGTTGAAGTCGGTACAACAGAGTAAAAACTCTGCTCGCGTGACGTCAGGAAACTGCCAGTGCCTTTCTTTTTGAGTCGCGGGGAAGCGGTCGGTCTCTCTCTCTCTCTCTCTCTCTCTCTCTCTCCTGATTGGTTTCTGACTGGATTACCCGTGAATATCAATCAGATCACTTGTATAGGAATGTTCTCTCACTGTTTCTGATGACGTATTCGGCAAAATTTTCCGTCTGCTAGTTTTGGTGTTATGATTCACGGGAGACTTTGAAGTGAGTTTTCATAGCTTTACCTACTTATTTTTTTCAAATCAAACTGATTCATGTAAATAAATAACTATTTTAGAATATAACTGTGGTTATTTTGATGAAAAATACTGAGATCTTAGTGGTCGAAATGAGATTTTAAAAAACCGGATGTCAGAAACGCGAGCGTCAATTTCAGTTCAGTTAATGTGAGTTGTTTACTGGATGTGGATCGGACAATTTTTTCGAGGTTCGCCTTGAAAGCTGTGAATATTATCATTTATATTCTTTAATATAAACACTAGTAGGCCTGACTTTTTGAGAAATACAGAGCATAAAGAGGGGATTAGAAATAATCTTTTATTACTTTTTATTTTGATCGAGAATGGTCGATTGTGAATTACATTCAATGCTTATTTATGCATATTTTATCATGAACATTGATTTCTCTTTGTGATGTAGAAATCAGAATTAAGATCAGCTTTATATTGCACAAATAAAACCATTTGGTGAAACTTTGAAGAAGAGAGTGTACCGATTTAATGTTTTTACCCAATGAGCATAATCAATACTAATTAAACACTAATTTGCATAATTAGTTTTTATAAATTTTTTGAACTTTGTATGGCGGCACGGTGGTGTAGTGGTTAGCGCTGTCGCCTCACAGCAAGAAGGTCCTGGGTTCGAGCCCCGGGGCCGGCGAGGGCCTTTCTGTGCGGAGTTTGCATGTTCTCCCCGTGTCCGCGTGGGTTTCCTCCGGGTGCTCCGGTTTCCCCCACAGTCCAAAGACATGCAGGTTAGGTTAACTGGTGACTCTAAATTGACCGTAGGTGTGAATGGGAGTGTGAATGGTTGTCTGTGTCTATGTGTCAGCCCTGTGATGACCTGGCGACTTGTCCAGGGTGTACCCCGCCTTTCGCCCGTAGTCAGCTGGGATAGGCTCCAGCTTGCCTGCGACCCTGTAGAAGGATAAAGCGGCTAGAGATAATGAGATGAGATGAACTTTGTATTCAGTATACAACCATCTATGTGCTGCCAACTTCCATGTAAATATCTTGAAAAATAAAGTTATGAAGAAAAAAACATTTGATCTCATTGGTTAATGAGGCCCATTTTGGATCATGTGATCCTCATACAGAATATTACGGCCGTTTTCTAAAAATTAAGCCGTTTCTTCAATCTTTGATTTATAATATCTCAAGAACGGATAAACGTACTTTTGACAGAATTAAAATATGTTCTGAATTCAATGAGAGCAGTTTCAAGCAATTTGGATTGAATTAGAATTTTCACCTGATAGGCCTATTAAATGAGTAACAGGGTTGTGGTTTTGTTCTTGTTTTAGTATAGAATTACACAATGTGGTTAGCTAGTATACATACTTCTTGCATGAGAGCATTCATAATGTCACTCAATATTTAAACTGGAATTTATCTACCTTGATTATCATACAGGGCGGCACGGTGGTGTAGTGGTTAGCACTGTTGCCTCACAGCAAGAAGGTTCTGGGTTCGAGCCCAGCGGCCGATGAAGGCCTTTCTGTGTGGAGTTTGCATGTTCTCCCCGTGTCTGTGTGGGTTTCCTCCGGGTGCTCCGGTTTCCCCCACAGTCCAAAGACATGCAGGTTAGGCTAATTGGTGGCTCTAAATTGAGCGTAGGTGTGAATGTGAGTGTGAATGGTTGTCTGTGTCTATGTGTCAGCCCTGTGATAACCTGGCGACTTGTCCAGGGTGTACCCCGCCTCTCGCCCATAGTCAGCTGGGATAGGCTCCAGCTTGCCCGCGACCCTGCACAGGATAAGTGGTTACGGATAATGGATGGATGGATTATCATCCACTCCAGTTCTGAGATATCAGACCTCAACCATGTCCATCTCCCTCTTTTTTTTTTTTTTTTGACTACTTCCCACCAGGTGGCATCTGTGAGCCAATCATATATTGAGTGTCCTTTTAGTGTTAACATTCCCAGCAGCTTTTTTCTGCTTGGCTGGCTGGCTGACTGACTGTGAGTTGTCCAACGGCTGGAAAAAACATTGCTTCATTAGGTTTCAGACAAAAAGAGCTCTTTTGCTTCCTCTCCCCTGAAAACTGGGCCTAACTGTCCCCCTTCCACTCTACTTTGCTTGAATTATACACAGTTGTTTACTGTTCAGCCTGATTCCAGCCATATTTGGACATGAATTAAGTTCCCTAAATGTGCCTCCTGAGGTTTGATATTTAAACAAGTATTCTGAAATGTAGCTTTACCCAGGATCCTGCATTTGACAGTACATTCCTGCTCATTCTTGACAGGATTGTGTTTTGTTTTTTTAGTATCTGACATGCAAGAAAGGCACAAGTTCGCAGAACAAACAATGCATTCACTAATGTGGGTTTGTTGTACAGTGAATAAGAAACCATCAGGATGTGGTGTGACACAAACATAACCAATCACGTGTACACACACGGTGCATGGAAACATACATAGACAAGCAAAGCGACAACTGACGCTGAAATGAGATGTGAAAGATATGAAAATCAGAGGTGCCAACATTGCTAACAAGAAAATTCGAGCAGGAAGAGGGGAAAACTTTACCCAGACAAAACGGCACCGTGTTAATAAATGATAAAACATGTATTGGCTAAACTGATACTTAACTGCGGGCGGCACGGTGGTGTAGTGATTAGCACTGTCGCCTCACAGCAAGAAGGTCCAGGTTCGAGCCCTGTGGCCGGCGAGGGCCTTTCTGTGCAGAGTTTGCATGTTCTCCCCGTGTCCGCGTGGGTTTCCTCCGGGTGCTCCGGTTTCCCCCACAGTCCAAAGACATGCAGGTTAGGTTAACTGGTGACTCTAAATTGACCGTAGGTGTGAATGTGAGTGTGAATGGTTGTCTGTGTCTATGTGTCAGCCCTGTGATGACCTGGCGACTTGTCCAGGGTGTACCCCGCCTTTCGCCCGTAGTCAGCTGGGATAGGCTCCAGCTTGCCTGCGACCCTGTAGAACAGGGTAAGCAGCTACAGATAATGGATGGATGGATGAATACTTAACTGCAGCAGTGTTTGGGTTTAAAACCAATCCGCTGACAGTATTAACTTACTTTATACAATTTTTTCAAAATAAATACAAGTCCATGTCCAAATTTTAATAAATCAATTTCTGTCCCTTTTTCTCCCAATCTGTGCATCCAATAGAGTTAAAATATATACAGAGCACGCTGATCATGTGACCAAGACGGGAGTCATCTACACTTGTGAAGTGACTTATAGCTCTGGATTGCAACAACAAATACACATTTAACAGTTACTCCACAAAATCAATTTGTACATGAACTGATAGCCGATGAGGCGCGTAGCACCGAGTCGTCTATAAGCCATGTACGATGAGAGTGCTTGGAATAACTGTTTTATTTTATCCACATTCACTGGATTTTGAGAAACATCCATCCATCCATTATCTCTAGCCGCTTTATCCTGTTCTACAGGGTCGCAGGCAAGCTGGAGCCTATCCCAGCTGACTACAGGCGAAAGGCGGGGTACACCCTGGACAAGTCGCCAGGTCATCACAGGGCTGACGCATAGACACAGACAACCATTCACACTCACATTCACACCTACGGTCAATTTAGAGTCACCAGTTAACCTAACCTGCATGTCTTTGGACTGTGGGGGAAACCAGAGCACCCGGAAGAAACCCACGCGGACACGGGAAGAACATGCAAACTCCGCACAGAAAGGCCCCCGTCGGCCACTGGGCTCGAACCCAGAACCTTCTTGCTGTGAGACAACAGTGCTAACCACTACACCACTGTACCGCCAAAAGGGACATTCTTACCATCAAATACTTTTATTCCACAATTTGTTGCTTTCTTTTTTATATTTTTGGGGTATTGTTTTCAAGTAGAGTTTTTATTTCGTCCTCAGACACGCTCCGCCATTTTATTTTTCTCTACTCACGGTATATAAGCTGATATCCTAGTAGTAGAGTAGCCAATCAGAGCACATGATTGCTCATATCCAGTGAATGTGGATAGAGTAATATAAATTATATTAGGTACATGACTACAGTATAACTATTAAAAAGAGCCCTTCATTAGCTTTCAAACACCATCTCCACACCCCGGTGATCTCTGGTGACTAAGAAAGAGGCCACAGAAAGCGGTCACTTTAGCCTACTTTGGAGCTCTAGTTCAGCTCATTATGTTTCAGTTGATTTTCAAATTTTATGAGAATCAAATCATGATCAGACACATCCAAGGGTGTACTACCCCGAAAACGTCAGAGGAATAGTTTTTTTGTGTTGTTTTGCTTTTCTCAAACGTGCATCAATCAACTTAAAAAAAAAAAAATCAAAGCAAAAGTCTGGTTTGATTGCTTCTTAATAATTAAAGTTTCTCTTTTTTAATTTTTTATTTTTTTTACAAACCAAAAAGCCCACAGTATAATGCTCTTGCTTTCTACTGGCTCTTAAGACAGAGGTTTGCAAATTCACAGGTCAAAGAAGATCCAGGTAAACAAATACGCCTTTTACATACACCTCACGCCCTTTCACCTTCAGTGATTTGTATTTTCCACAGAGTGAATTTTTTTTATTTGTGTTTCATCTGAGTACTGCTTGAGCTGCTAAAAAAAAAACACAAGAGAAAAGCATTGTTTTAGGGTGTGTCCTGTATTCCTTGTGCAAGAGGTCACACACAAAATGCTTTGCCTAATCCGTAAATGTTGGCACCTCTGTGAAAAGGTCAATATTAAATAGCTTTTTTTTTTTCAGCATCTGTCCTGTTTAATACAGTATCTTATACATCTATGAAAAACAGCTTTACTTTTTAGATCTTTCAGATGAAAGATCTTCGAGAAGGTAGACATTCTCGAAAATTGTGCAACATCCTGAGGAAAGTCTTTATCTAAACAAAGGCTAGAGGACATTTAGTGTCTGTAGTGATCTTTTTTTTTTTTTTTAAAGAGAGACATGCTGGTTTTAAACGAGGCTACCTGAGTAGTGACAGGAGCACCAGCCACCTAGAAACATAGACGCAGCAAATGAAAGAAGGACAAGTAAAGATGAAGATGAAGCTGAGCAAACATAAAATCTCAGACGAACAATATATTCAATATATTGTGTATAATTTATGCTGCTTGCTTGGTGAAGATTCAGTTCCAAAACTTGGACCACAGTGACAATCCACAATACTACAGTCCACTATATACATCCCATAGTCCTGTAAAACAGTATAAACCAAACTAAGTGACTGATAAATAACAAATGAGGTTGAGGTTCATTACTTACCTGCACAGGTCCTCCTCCGAGCTCATCATCCAGCTGCGTGGCCAAGATGGCAGATGCTCCAATTTCATCCTGTGAGGAGTCCAGACCTTGCCTGCAGGAAAAGATTGAGGTCTGTAAACAACTGATCAACAAAATACTCCGTCTCCTGGTGAAGCTAGCTGCCACAGGTCATTGTCAAGCACCTCAGAGTTCTCGATAGACAGTGCTAGCTTGGCTCTATTTCTATAATTCTCTGAAATCGAGTCATACATGAGCTGATAGTCGATGAGGCCCGTAGTACTGAGTTGTCTATAAGCCATGTATGACGAGATTGAGTGGAATAACTCTTTTATTCTATCCACATTCACGGGATTTTTAGAAACGGAACATTTTTATTTTTACTTTTTGCAAATTCGATGAATAAAAACTGTATATCCAAAATGTCCGACAAAATCATTTCTGCATAGGATGTAAATAAACTGGCGAAATGACAGGAGCAATACGTGAAAAATGCGATAATAATAATTTTGAAAAATAAAAAATATATATATTTTTACCATCAAATACTTTTATTTCATATTTTGTTGCTTTTTTATTTTGGGGGGTTTTCTTCTTTATGATTTTTTTTGGCGGTTGGCAAACTGACTTAAAGGTGCACTACTGCCACCAACTGGACTGGAGTGTGGAACAGGAAATATTGGGGTAAAAAACAAACAAAAACTATACTCTCTTAGCTATTTCTGTTTCTTTTAAATACTTAACATTTTCTGGGGTTTTGTTTTCGAGTAGAGTTTTTATTTCATCCTCGGTTGGTTCAGCAACACGCTCCGCCATTTTGTTTTTCTCTACTCACGGTATATAAGCTGATATCCTAGTAGTAGAGTAGCCAATCAGAGCATGCGATTGCTCATATCCAGTGAATGTGTATATATATATATATATATATATATATACACATACTGTACTCGAGTTGAGGGGGGATGGGGGGATGCCATCCCCCCGGAATAAAAAATGGTCAAAATCATCCCCCCTCTAAAACGGGCATCCCCCCTCCCTTCCCTTGAGCAATTTTATCAATAAATGTGGACATTACTTCTATTTAACATTGGAATTAGAAATGCCATTCCACGTAGCTTTGCTGAAACTGAGCATACAATGAGCTACCGCGAGAGAGGGCACGCGCAAGCGTTTGAGGAGGTGGCATTCAGTTGGGGTTCCGTTATTTTTTATTTCATTCGGCGTCAGTGACAGCAGCGGATTGCAGCATCATGGCCAAGCGGAGTGGACAGCAAGACCTAAGCAAGTTCGGATTTAAGATCGCAAGAAAAAACATTTCAGGAGGTAAGTCAAGAGTTACGAATATCAGTCACACTTTCTGTGAGCCCACTATCATGCTGTAAAGTTACCGATATGGAGCCTAATTTGTGGGCGGCGGATAACAACACAGCTATCATAATGAATGTTAGTTTGGAGTCTAGCCAGCTATCGATAGCTTACTCAGGTTCATGTTAGCTTTGATTTCTTGTATAAGGCCATTAATTTAATCAGCCTGGACGTTCGTTTGTTATTCTTCAGGCAACAAAAAGTGTTATTCAAGACAGGAAGGCTAAAATAAACGACACTAGCAGTTTTGAAGGCTTCATTGCCTCATTAGAGAGCTGGTCACAACATGTAAGGCAGAGCAGGATTGGTGTAGGACTCGACAAAGTGTCTGCTAAAATGCAGCTTTCTTTTTCTTCATCATAGGCTCTTCTTCTGTCTCCTCAATGGGCCTTTTCCCCTTTCCAAGGAAACTTTCCAAAGATGCCTGCTTTTAACTCATTTTGCTAGCTTGTATCCAGTATGTATCAAAGTGCTGCTATGTATTGAAGCAAAGTATCCAAGGCAGCTCCTTGGTAACCGTCAACGTTAAGGTGTTACGTGACCTAGATAACAGCGGGAATCAACGTTACAGAAAGAATTCGGTCATTTTTCAAAGCTCAAATCCTCATCTCATCTCATTACCTCTAGCCGCTTTATCCTTCTACAGGGTCGCAGGCAAGCTGGAGCCTATCCCAGCTGACTACGGGTGAAAGGCGGGGTACACCCTGGACAAGTCGCCAGGTCATCACAGGGCTGACACATAGACACAGACAACCATTCACACTCACATTCACACCTACGCTCAATTTAGAGTCACCAGTTAACCTAACCTGCATGTCTTTGGACTGTGGGGGAAACCGGAGCAAACCCACGCGGACAACATGCAAACTCCACACAGAAAGGCCCTCGCCGGCCCCGGGGCTCGAACCCAGGACCTTCTTGCTGTAAGGCGACAGCGCTAACCACTACACCACCGTGCTGCCTGCTCAAATCCTTGTTCAGATAATAAATAAATCAGAAATAACATTATAAGTACTTTTCTTTTCTTTCCATTAAAATAATAACCGGTATGGACATGTATAATTTGCGTTACTCATAAGAATAAACACAATAATAACAAAAAGGAAAAAACAAAAAAATGCATAATACCTCAAACATCTTTTAGGAAGTTTAGTCTGATTTACAATTTACTGTTGCTTGTTTTAGCTTATTGGTTCCCTACCTACCTCTGTATTTAACTCAATGTTCCCAATGTTCAGCTTTGAATAAAAATTCTATTGACTTGATATGAAAAGATTCAGTTGTTCATTTACATTGCCTGCTGAGGTTTTAATAAATTATTTACCAAACGATTTAAAAGGAGCCTACCATGACTATGAAGTTACACTTCAAATTTGTCATCTGCATTTCACCTTAATATGGAGAATGTGGTCGGTATGTCAGCCAGGAGACTGACTAAATATGACACATGACATCCACACTGTGCATGTTTTACAGTAAAATGCCAGTGTATTATGTTTTTTACAACAATAAAAAGGGTACACCGTGTGTACTACACACTTTATCAGCACAAAATACTGTATGTCTGGTAAATGAACAAGGTCCACAGACCTACGTTGTGTGCAAACCCTCCTAAAAGCAAACCAGTTTCCCACCGATGGACCGACCGATGGGTCGACATGCGACTAAAAATTTCACCATCCCCCCTGGTTTGATTTTACAATTCGACCACTATATGTGTGTGTGTGTGTACGGTATGAAGAGTTTGGTTCCAAAACACGATAAACACCAAATTTGGAAAAATTGAAACTCCCGCCACCAAACCATCAGCAATTATCATATCTCACTCGTAGCATATTCAGTTTTCGCCAAAACACGATATCTGCCATCGATTTACACACTGCATAACGGCCTTTCATTCCAAAATGCAACAAGCGCCATCAACTATTTTTCTCAAAACCAGACATATCCATTTGGCCAATCAGAGGCTGCCATTGGCGTGAAATATTCTAAGATGGCTGCGCCCATGAAGTAGGAAATCGCTTCAGCCCTTCTCGCATTTATTGGACAGTTTCACGCTGAATTATGAATAATTTCGATAAAATAATCTAAAAAAAAATCTATAAAATAATCTGTCATGAAAGAACACGGTTAAATGCACTTCAAATAGAAAGGGCTATGTAGCATTTTGGGGGGAAATGCCGTGGCGTGGATATGTAGCGACTTGGCAAAAAAATAATTACTTGGTTCAGTTAAAAGCTGTTAATTAGTTCTGGATTTCATTTTTGAAGTTTATCATCATTAAGGAGTTAGTCAATAAATTTTAAAACAGGATACAGTGGTTTTCCTTTTATCACTTCCCTTAATCAGAAAAAGTGATTTTTCTCGAAACAATGGAATTGGATATATAGCGTTTTGGAACCAAACTCTTCGTATACATTCAGTGATGGTGTGTAAGAATTATAAACAAAATACTTTTAACTGTGACATTAAAAGTAACTCTGCTTCATATGCTTTATTCCTTATACAGTATATCAGATCCATGATACACTTTGCATTTGATAGTACACGTTTATAACTTGTCGCGAAGTCTTACCAAATATAGATGATGTGTCCCTGTCTGCCGCCGTGTCTGTAGTTGTAAAGGATGATGTAACTGTCTCCGCCGTAGAACTGACCGTAAGTGGACGGGTCAACAGGAACCTTGTCAGAGCCTTCGATACGCCAGATCTGTAGAGAAACAATCAGATGCTTTATTGTTGCTCGGAAACATTAACTTCACAAACCTGCTGAATGAATGTGATCATATGAGTTGTCATTATTCATTAAATTGCTGCAGGTGTTGGGCTCTAACCTGTTTCTCTCCACTGCCGTCATCAATCATGCCGTGCTGTGCTGCCATGGCAGGCGAATCGTGCAGCGTGGCAGCATCGAATGGCACCTTCTCAATCTTGGCGATGTGGTTGGAAACGTACGCCACGCCCATGCCGTCTGTCTGGTCCACATCACGCCAGTTCTTGAAGAACTGCTTGAACAGTGGAGTCTCGCCCATCTCGGGGAGGACCTGCACCTGAGTGTGCTTCGCGTAGCCCATCTTCTTAATGAAGCCATCTGCTCCTTTCATGGCTGCCTTGCGCTCCTCAACATTGGCGTCCTTTCCTGTTTGGCGGAAGCCATCGGATGGGAAAAGAGTTGTCAACAAAACTTTTATCGTATACAGTAGAACTCTTCTAGTTTTGGAATCCATGGGATTTTTCAAACACTAATGTTAGTGATGAGCAAAATTATGATATTTTATGTTGTACTGTATTTTCACAAGATTGGCTGGCTACTATTTGTGATGGCAGGAGGACATGAGGGTTTTTTCATTTTATGACGGTTATTGGTTACTGGTTTTAGTTTTGCTTGCTCACCTTTCCAGACAAAGATCTTGCCATCTGAACCATGGTCCAGAATAAAGCAATCCGTGGACTCCAAAGCACTTTGAGTAAAAGGGTTCTCATCAGCCACCAAGGCCATGGACATGGTGCCGCTAGTGTCTGAAACCTGTGGATTACAAGACCGTACTTCAGACAAGGAATTCAAGAAGAGTGTGTTTTCCGTCTTCACCATTCCATCTGTTTGAATAGTCAGAGCACCTTGTACAGTTTAGCCAGTTTCCTGTTGGATGCGTCTGCTTTGAGGTCCTCATCAGCTCCTTCAGGCAGGTCTGGCTTTTCTCCTAGAACCTGTCATCGGATAAAGAACATTTGTACAAAGTCCTGTTGACTAATGCCATGTACACACGTAGCCGGGTATTTTTAAAACCGAACATTTTCCCCCCCTCCGTTTATAAAAATGTTTTATCCACACCACCTCGTCTTCGAAAAAAATCCCTTCCACACATAACCGAACATCTGCGTTTTCAATCACATTCATAAGCATTCCAAACCTGTAGATGGCATTATTTCCCCAAATCCTACCCCCTAATCACATCGCCTGTGCTCTTGGAGCAGTACTTGGGCTTCTAAAATTAAACATGTAAATAGCACCTGCACAATAATTAACGCTTTCAAGGCACTACTCCGATCCATTACTCTTTAGCTAGCCGCACACTACGCCGATTTTCAGCGTACCGAGCCAACTGAAGTCGCGAGTCAGGCGTAAAGACTAGTTTTCGATTGGTACCGACTCATCTCACAGCCGATTCGAAAAACTAATCGGGAGCCAGACTGATCGGCGAGAGTCGCGAGCAATAGCCAATCATATCTTTCGCATATAACACGTGACATCATTAAACACAATTTCTAGCGCGAGAAATACGTGTTGGTAGCACCTAATGCAGGTATATACTGTAATTCCATAGACTGAAGCTTTATCCATAGACACAGTGGGCTGGAAAACCACTCTGCTCAAGTTGTGTGGCTGAATTCCAAATCGCTTTAACTCCCCTATATAAGTGCACTATTTAAGGTTGGGAATAATAGCTCATGCAGCCTAGATAGTGCGCTACATATTCCGTGTTGTGTCATTTGTAATTCAGCCTGTAGCATCTTCAAGTGTTGGATTTAACAGTAACTATATCCAATAGCCAATCACAAAGCTATTAAGTTGTCACGTGTTGCTTCAATCGCGACTGCACTCGTCAACAGTCGGGGGATATGTGCGTGCCCTGTCGGGAGTCGGCTCTGAAATGGGTCGGTTCGGTACCGCGTGGATCGCCGTAGTGTGCGGCTAGCTTAAGTCCATGCTTAATCTGGCTTCTGCAGTAAACAAAGGTTGCACGTTTGACGTCAGGGCAGATTTGTTGTCATTTTTTTTGGCGCAGATTGTGACGTTCTAAAACGCAAACCTCCGGTTATCTCTGTCTACACGAAAAGGCATACATGGAGTTTTCAAAAATCTTCACTTTGCCCGGAGTTTTTTTAAATATTCGTTTTTGATGTGTTTTCATGTGGATGACAGGCCAAAACGTAGAAAAATATCTTCGATTTAGCAGATACCCGGCTACGTGTGGACGGGGTCTAAGTTGACACTGCTGTTAGTCCAGACTGAACCTTGGGTTGAGTTTTTTTTTTTTTACCTCAATCATCTTATCTCGTTCCACACCTTCATCACACACGTACAGGCGGGCTCTCCCACTACGCTCGTTATCACGGATCGCCTTGGCAAGCTGAGTAGCTTTCAGCTTCTCAAAGCGATTGCTCTTGGATCCACACCACTGGTAGATCTCCTGTAATACACAGAAATGATAGATGACTAAGGAGTAAATCACACCAGCGTGATTAGGAATGATGTTGATTTTCCTATAATAGCACGTCCAAAGTTGTTTCTCTTTCCGAATCCTTCAATAAATGGAATTTTTTGGTAGATAATCAGATAAACTGGCCACGCCCACAAACACAAGCATATTACAACGTCTGTAAATATGGCCTCTAAGGTTTCACTTAACTGCTTTATAACTTCTAATCATCAGGAAGTTAATTTACTTCTATGTACTGTATATACTGTCAAATACAAGTACAGGCCAGAAAACTTCATCTCAACTATTACACATCTGTTCATATCAAGCCTCTGCTATAAAAGTCCCTGTTTACGTTATTATAGAAACGTTAACAGATTAGAACAAGCAGATTCCTTCATTTCTGTCCCTGAGATACTCACATTCCCGAGGTCCAGGATGAAGCAGTCACCTTGGTTAAAGCTCTCCCAGCTGACCGGCACCTCGGTTGCTCGTATGGTACGGCGACCTCTGACCTGGAGCACACGCTGCACCACCACCTCGTTGGTGACAACATGCTTAAACCCTGATGCAACTCCTCCTTTCTGAGACAAATAGGATTAAAGTCAGGAATATAGTATCAAATAATTGAATCATGAAAAAAAGGACTAAGCAGTGCGTTCCTTAATGCTTTTATTAGGGCCTGAGCACCAGAGGTGCGCGGCCTCCAGTGTCCATTAGAGGGCACTCCTCCGAGGTGCAAGGCCCTATTGTTTTTGTAAGGATTCTTCTTCTTCAAGAAGACTTGGCCATTTTTGAGGTGGTTCCCATGGGCAAAAACTCATGAAATTTGTACACACATTAGTCTTGGCCACCGCGACTCAGGGATCAGTTTGTTATTAGTTAGGGTCCGAGCACTGGAGGTGCGCAGCCTTTGGTGTCCACCAGAGTCGTGTGTCTCCATAGCGCCCCTACATGTCATTGAGACTTTTGCCCGGTATATAGTTTCACCTGTCTGTGTCAAATTTGGTAGGTGTGTGGGGTGCTCCAAGATGAACAAAATTGTAATATACATTACATTAGCCATACTCAATAGGAAGGGAGTTATTTTTGGTTTTGTGCGTTTTGACACGTGTTTACATTTTGGCGTTCTCCTCCTAGGCAGTTTGTTGGATTCATGCCAGATTTGGTATACCAGAGGTGCTCGGGCCCTTCATCGCCGCTTGCGGCTATATTTTAACAGGTAGTTCACTTAGAAAATGGAAGTGAAGTGTCCATTTGACCATTTTTGAAAGGCTGCTTTGTTGCTTCATTTTCGAATGACCATAAAAATGGCACCCTTGTCACACTCCATCTTCAACATGGACCAATTCTCAAAAATTAAACCACTATGAGTCAAGGTTATTGTAATGAACCACTTGCTCCAGTTTATGAAGACCTGACATTGTGAGTGTGCGCAAAGTATTTCTTCAGTGCAAGCAAGGATACAGAGACTGTATGTTCAAACTGAGGGTTTTATCGCTGTACCATAGAGCTATTATGTTTAATGGCTGACGCGACCATTTTGCGAAGATATTACTTCACTTTTTAGACTTTCAATAACCGTGGCATGGTGGTTGGCACCAAAGAAGATGGTTGATGCATTGGAGAAACTGCTTTTCTTTTGGGATTTCATGCAGTGAATGGTGCAAAAAACAAAAAACATCCAGTGAATAGCATTTAGGTATGGGAAGCCATGGCCTAATGGTTAGAGAAGGGGTCATCAAACTACAGCTCGCGGGCTGACTCCGGCCCGCCACCCCCCTCCTTTGACCAGCCCCTCTGCCCCCCACCACTTGAACCAGCCCTATGAGGCAATCCCCAAACGTGGTCATGGCCTATTTTTTTTATTGCTTTTTGGCAAATAATAACATGTCTGCATCTTGTATTTTGTTGATTTTATCAATTAAAATTGATATTTAGTTATAAAATGAACTATTCATGTTTTCCGAATTTTCGTCATATGCTCGCGATCAAGCAGTGACAGGCAGCGCACGCGCAGAGAACTGTCAGTGTTCAGGACAGCAAAATGGCTAGCGGTAAGCGAAAAGCTGACAGAGAGTGCAGAGTTTTTAAAGAACAGTGGACCACCGATTATTTTTTCGTTCAGTGTAAGGACCGTGCAGTTTGTCTTGTATGTAAAGAAAGTGTGTCGGTTTTCAAAGAATATAATCTACGTCGTCACTACGAAACCCGCCACAAAGAGTATGCTAGTTTGCGAGGGCAAACAAGAGAAGACAGGATTCGGAGGATGAAATGCGGACTGGCTGCACAACAGAATGTATTCCTTCGCCAAACCCAGATCAACCAGGCTGCTGTCCGAGCTAGCTATAAGGTAGCTCACCTGCTAGCTACCCATGGAAAGCCGTTTACTGATGGGGACTTTGTTAAAGTATGCATGCTTGCTGTGGCCGAGGAGGTGTGTCCCGACAAGAAGGATGCGCTCAATGCGGTGAGTCTCTCCGCACCTACTATGACCAGGCGAACCGAAGATTTGGGGGACAACGTGTACTGTATGACCAGCTGAATGAGAAAGCGTCAGAATTCGAGTTTTTTGCTTTGGCCATGGATGAGAGCAATGACGTGCAGGACACAGCACAACTGCTGTGATCTATTGATCTATTGCTCATATTATAATTTCACTGTTTTTTTTTTAAATGTATTTATTTTATAGACCTATTTATTTGACCTTTATTAAGTGCTGCACACAATTATTATTAATATTATTAATAATATCAACAGACCTACCTACAATTTATAATTTTCCACTCACCTTTGCCAGTGTCAATCACCTCAACTAGGCAGATGTTTCTTACCTTGACAGCTTTGATGTTATTTTTATTAGAAAATAAATAAATGGAATATCAGTGGTATTTCAAATTAAAACAAACTGTGAAGACTCGATTACTACTTTTGCAAACCACTAGTAAAGATAAACAAATATGTGCCAGGAATCAAGTGTTGATATAGTAGTGTGGATGTAGTAGTGGGGATGGCTGTGCCAGGCTACACAATGAGGCCTGCTGGTGGTCATATTTGTCTGGGTCATACAATTCTATGTTATATAGCTGACCCGACCCCGGCCCCCCATCACAGTCAGGAACGACAATGTGGCCCCCAGAGAAAAAAAGTTTGGTGACCCCTGGGTTAGAGAGACAGCTTTGGGACCAAAACATCGCCGGTTTGATTTCCTAGACCAGCAGGAATGACTGAAGTGCCCTTGAGCATGGCACCAAACCCCCACCTGCTCCCCAGGCTGCTCTGGGTATGTCGTACTGTATGTCTCTCTGGATAAGAGTGCCTGCTAAAGGCCTGTAATGTAGACTCGGGCTCTTTTCATTGTACTCTTGTGTCAGCTACACTGTAAAAAAAGAATAGTCGAGAATACTTGAAATTTCAAGGCAACAGTCTGCATTAAGAATTTTATGTTTTGCCAATGATGTATGCCCATGATAATCCAAACTATGATAACACTGTTATCTTTATTAAGAATTCTTAATTAAGTCAATTTTCAATTCCTCATTCTGCCAACATAGATTTCTCTTTTTGCTGAACAGTGGCATTCACAGTAGTGCAAAAAGGCAATTGAGGTTCTCACAATTTTTGGGGGGGCTTTTTTTTACCCTTATTTGGATAGGACAGTGTAGAGACAGGAAATGAGCGGGAGAGAGATCAGGAAATGACCTCAGGTCGGAATCGAACCCGGGTCCCCGGACTTATGGTATGGCGCCTTATCCACCTGAGCCACGACAACATGATCTTCAACCAGAGAGAGAACCACATTGCCCAGCCCTTGCATTTGGGAGAGGAAACCCCGTGTCTTGGTCATTAAGAGCATGTGCTGAATAAACACCTGTGACAATTATGTATTTCCAATTCAGATTATTCACTATTGTATATTTACACATCATTGAGGTGCACCCTATCAGTTTGATGTGGATTTTTCTGTTTGTTAATAATTATTCATATTTTCTTGTCCATTCAATTGTGAATATGGAATTACTTGAACAAAGCATAATTCTATTTTTTAGAATTATCCACATCAAGAAAAATCCACATCAAACTGATAGGGTGCACCTCAATGATGTGTAAATATACAATAGTGAATAATCTGAATTGGAAATACATAATTGTCACAGGTGTTTATTCAGCGCATGCTCTGAATGACCAAGACACGTGGTTTCCTCTCCCAAATGCAAGGGCTGGGCAATGTGGTTCTCTCTCCGGTTGAAGTTCATGTTGTCGTGGCTCAGGTGGATAAGGCGCCATACCATAAATCCGGGGGCCTGGGTTTGATTCTGACCTGAGGTCACTTCCTGATATCTCTCTCTCTCCTGCCATTTCCTGTCTCTACACTGTCCTATCCAAATAAAGGTGAAAAAAGCCCCCCCAAAAATTGTGAGAACCTCAATTGCCTTTTTGTACTACTGTGAATGCCACTGTTCAGCAAAAAGAGAAATCTATGTTGGCAGAATGAGGAATTGAAAATTGACTTAATTAAGAATTCTTAATAAAGATAACAGTGTTATCATAGTTTGGATTATCATGGGCACATCGTTGGCAAAACATAAAATTATTAATGCAGACTGTTGCCTTGAAATTTCAAGTATTCTCAACTATTCTTTTTTACAGTGTATTCTGAGATCACTTCTGCATGTACGTGAATTTTAATTTGCCTCCAGTTTGTACTTGGTTCTTTAGATACCATTCCAATTTGCGGCAGCCGTTTCCAAACAGAAAGCAAAATGGGTTCCTGTGTTTGTTTGCATACACGTTTTTGGCAGATCATCAGATAAACTGGCCTCATCCACACGCACAAAGTCTGTAAATACAGCCTCTAATGTTTCACTCAACAACCTTATAACTTCTAATCATCAGGAAGTTAATTTACCGCTATGCACTATATATTGTCAAGTACAGCGTCTACTTACCTCACATGGTTGTGACCTTTAATAACAGAAATTGAGACAGTTTTAACTCTGTTATATGTGCACTTACCATGTACTGCAAACCTTTCTTAAAGTAGCCCAGGAAAGTTTTAGACTCGTGTCCCTGGACTTCACGGTATTGGATGGGTTTTCCACCCAGGTGATCATCCAGCTGCACTGTAAATATGGCAGCTGATCCACTTTCATCCTGCGTACAGTAGTCACCTGGAGGACAAAAGCAAAGAACAATTGTACAGGTTTATATGACCATCATACAAACGTTCTGGTTCAGTTTGCTGTGCGACATGGTGCTGAAGGAAATTTAAACCAGTGGAATCAAAATGGAGCATGGTCTTTATACACGGGCCAGATTTAATGTCAAAATGCTTCCATTGCTAATTTAATACACCCAATTTCTGTTACCGAAGCTCGCTTTAGTGCTAAAGTGCTACAAGCTTTGGGTCAGATCAGGCCACAGCTCTTACGGATCTGATGGTCTTACCCAGCCAGAAGTGCAGATCGTACTGCAGGTTCCCAGAGCGCTGTTTGATGGTGTTGAGGACCACATAGGCGTCGCCTGTGTAGAACCCTCCATACAAGTTCTCTGGTACAGGAACCAAGTCAAAGTTCTCAACCCTCCACACCTGCAGTCCAGGCTGCTGGCCTGCCTTCTCAAACTCGGGATGATACACCATGCTGTCTGGAAAGAAAAATGCACATCTCATCGAAGGGGATTGTATTCTGCAAATTCCGTACCATGTAACAGTCCAGAGCTGTGCCTCAGTGATTCATTCATTCATTCAACTTTAGTAAGTGCTTAATCCCGATCAGGGTCATGGTGGATTCGGAGCTTATCTGGGAACAATAGGTGCAAGGTGAGAAAATGCCCTCGCTGGGATACCAGTCCAATCCAGAGCACCATGCATGCACACACACACACATGCCCTCATTTACACACTCATTCACGCCTAGGGGCAATTCAGAGTCCCCAATCCACATATCAGCATGTTTTTAGGAGGAAAACCAACAGGAAACCTGCACAGACATTTAGGTGGGGTTTACATTAGACCGTATCAGCGGATCATCAGATTAACATTTTTAAAACGATTAGCGTGCACACAGCAACGCCAATACACGATTCGCGTGCACACAGCAACACCAATACACGGATACGCTCGGCTCCGCAGGCATCCTGCGCTCCAAATCACTCCGCCCTGAACAGCGAGTGCCCTCTGGAGGGTGCGCACTCCGGCCCTGCGCAGCTCACAGAGCGCGCGAGTGGAGTGCACGAGCAGTGATTTGGGACTGAGCCGCTGTGTGTGTGATCTCAGTGCATGTCGGGCATGCGCGTCACTTACCACTTGCAAGTGGAAGGATGGCAAGCCTAAAGACAATCATAACTACATAATGGGCAGTATTTGCATCAGTATTTGCAGTATTTTCATACTTTTATACTCTTTAATGAAAGGTGATAAAAGGTGGAAGTCCGCGCCGTTTTTCAGCAGTCGCGTCACATGACCAACGCCAGCGAATCAGGAAGGTGGATGTCACAGTGACGCTGTCCAATGACGACGCCAGCTAGAGCTCAGCACAGCGTATCCGCGTATTCTGAATGTTTACACAGCACCGGACCAGACACGATCTGGATTGAATACGTGGACCCTGACGGATTCCCGTTTCCAGGCGTTTTAATGTAAACGGACAGTGCATCCGCGAAGAAAACCAGACAGATACGGTCTAATGTAAACTTGGCCTTAGAGACACTGACAAAACTCCATGCAGATGGTAACCTGAGCTCAGGATCAATCCAGATCCACTGGAGTGGTGAAGCAGCAGTGTAACCTGGCCTGCCTCAGTGATGGCCAATTCCAAAACAGTATACTAAAACGAATTTGCTCAGATGACAAATTATCATTATTTTCATGATTTGGTCTAATCATAAGGTGAATATTTCCATTCAATCCAAACTGCTCTCATTGAATTCAGAACTGAATGCTAAACAACATACTTTTTCTCATCTCATCTCATTATCTCGAGCCGCTTTATCCTGTTCTACAGGGTCGCAGGCAAGCTGAAGCCTATCCCAGCTGACTACGGGCGAAAGGCGGGGTACACCCTGGACAAGTCGCCAGGTCATCACAGGGCTGACACATAGACACAGACAACCATTCACACTCACATTCACACCTACGCTCAATTTAGAGTCACCAGTTAACCTAACCTGCATGTCTTTGGACTGTGGGGGAAACCGGAGCACCCGGAGGAAACCCACGCGGACACGGGGAGAACATGCAAACTCCGCACAGAAAGGCCCTCGCCGGCCACGGGGCTCAAACCCGGACCTTCTTGCTGTGAGGCGACAGCGCTAACCACTACACCACCGTGCTGCCAACATACTTTTTACAGAATTAAAATATGTTTTCCGTTCTTGAGATATTACAAATCAAAGTTTGAAAAAAAAGGGCTTAATTTTTAGAAAGCTGCTGTAATGTTCTGTATGAGGATCACATGGTCTAAAATGGGCCTCATTAACCAATGAGATCAAATGATTATTTTTCAAGATATTTACATGGAAATTGGCAGCACGTAGATGGTTATATACTGAATGCAAAGTTTGAAAAATTAGTAAAAACAAATTGCGCAAATTAGTATTTAGTTAGCATTATGCTAATTAGGTAAAAATGTTAAATCGGTACACAAAAAAAAAAAGTAATAAAAGATTATTTCTAATCCCCTCTTTGTGCTCTGTAGGCCTTTGTAGTTCTCAGAAGTAGAGCCTACTAGTGTTTATATGAAAGAATATAAATGATAATATTCACAGCTTTCAAGGCGAACCTTGAATAAACTGTCTGATCCACGTCCAATAAACAATTCACATTAACTGAACTGAAACTGACACTTGTGATTCTGACTTCCGTTTTTTTACAATCTCATTCCGACGACTAGGTTCTCAATATTTTTAATCAAAACAACTACAGTTATATTCGGGGCGGCACGGTGGTGTAGTGGTTAGCGCTGTCGCCTCACAGCAAGAAGGTCCGGGTTCGAGCCCCGTGGCTGGCGAGGGCCTTTCTGTGCGGAGTTTGCATGTTCTCCCCGTGTCCGCGTGGGTTTCCTCCGGGTGCTCCGGTTTCCCCCACAGTCCAAAGACATGCAGGTTAGGTTAACTGGTGACTCTAAATTGAGCGTAGGTGTGAATGTGAGTGTGAATGGTTGTCTGTGTCTATGTGTCAGCCCTGTGATGACCTGGCGACTTGTCCAGGGTGTACCCCACCTTTCGCCCATAGTCAGCTGGGATAGGCTCCAGCTTGCCTGCTACCCTGTAGAACAGGATAAAGCGGCTAGAGATGATGAGATGAACTACAGTCAGGGTGCGATTTGTCAAAAAACCAGAAGGGGGGATGTTTTTTTTTTTAATCATGAAACGTCACAAAACTAAGGTAACAATAGGCTAACAGCTCAATAACATCCGATGATATCAAATGAATAACACTGTGGCAGCGGGGGCGTGGTCAAGCATCGGTCTGTGACAGGAGGGCGGAGTCAGGGAAGGTAAGTGGCAGAATCACTACACCTGTCGTTAATTGTTTGTGTGGCTTCCCAGTGACCGCGCCCTATTTAAGGAGAGAGAGCGAGAGCAGTGGGAGCTCTCTCCACAACTAGACGATTGATGTGTGTGCGTGTGTGAGAGTGCAGATAGAAGCTGAAAAGCTGAATAAAAGCGAGTTGTGTGAAATCAGTTCTGTCCTGCCGTCCTTCTGTCACAGACCGATGCTTGACCACGCCCCCGCTGCCACAAACACTAAATGAAAACGAACACTAAACCAGAGATAGTAAATTCATCTTCCTATCTCTCTGACTAAATACACGAACACTAACACACAACAAAGTTCGCATTGCTTGTCGCGTTGCTGTGATGTTTCTCTCCCTCCGGATTAAATGGGCAGTGACTCGAAAATCACTAAAATACATGAATACTAAATGAACAGTTTGCTCTGATGGCGCAGTCCATGTGGCCTTTTCTGCTTTCCCGTCGGTGCGCTATCCGTCGCGTTTCGCCCTTCTTTAATCCACATTTCTGCGAATTTCTCAGCAGGGAAGGAACGCACGTCTGGCCCACTGACAGCGAGGAAAAGAAGGCTGTCAGTGTGGATACATTCATTCTGTTGCGCTCATCAGTAAGGATGTGATTCATGGCGCTAAATCCACGTTCACACTCTGGATATTGTTATTATCTACAATGTATCTATTTGCTGGGGACGTTCATGAACATCAAAGCTACCACTTCGGGTCATTTTGAAAGTGAGTGCAATGTAGACCATAGAATACTGTGTCACAACATGCCTGTCATGTCAACTTTTTTTTTGGTTTGTTTGTTTTATTGACAGGGTTGTCCCCGAGGATTTTTTTTCAGCAGAGATAAAAACCAGAGGGGGGGATGATCCCCACCATCCCCCCCAGCAAATCGCACCCAGACTACAGTTATATTCTAAAATAGTTATTTATTTACATGAATCAGTTTGATTTGAAAAAATAAGTAGGTCAAGCTCTGAAAACTCACTTCAAAGTCTCCCATGAATCATAACACCATAACTAGCAGACGGAAAATTTTGCTGAATACGTCATCAGAAACAGTGAGAGCGAAAGAACATCCCTGTAAAAGTTATCTGATTGATATTCATGAGTAATCCAGTTGGAAACTGATCAGAAGAGAGAGAGAGACGGACCGCTTTCCCGTGACTCAAAAAGAAAAGCACCGGCAGTTTCCCGACATCACGTGAGCAGTTTTTACTCTGTTGTACCAAATTCAACCTGCTGTTACTTCCAAAGTACTGAACAGATCTTAACCAGATGCAATCCTTCGGAAAGCAGAAATTATAAGCTTTGTAATGATAGTATTCATGATAGAAAATATTCAAGACTTAAGCAGTGACAGATTTGGAAACTTAGATGAGTGTCTGCATGGGAAATTTTCACAGCACGGCCAGCGAGCGTCTGATACGCCTACTATTCTGTTTGTACAGCACTTTTAACAATAGACAGAAATCCAGAAGGAGCCGAGATTTATATTTAGATCCTTAATGAGTGAGCCAGAGGTGACAGTTGTGAGGAAAAACTCCCTGAAACAACAAGAAACTATGAAAGGAATCAGACTAAAAAAAAAAAAAATTCCAGTGCACTCATGAAGCAGAGTCAAGACAAACACTCAGTACTATGTGTGTTGAAGGCTGTTCAGTATGAGCAGATCATGTTTTAAAGGCAAATCTTTGAAATATACAATACCGTACTCGTGTCACGAGAGCACTAGCCAATAAAATCACTAGCTTAGTACAAAAACAGAATACTGTGTATCTAATGTCATGTTTTGAACTTACTGTAAATCACCAACTCTGAGTACACCCCCTTAGCCTTTAAATGAAGCGCTTTTTCTGGTGATCTTACGAGTAAATTTATTCCTATTCATTACTTTTTGGGTAGTGGCCTAAACATATTTGCTTCTTAGGTAACTACGTCCACTGTACACCACCTCGCATAGTATACAGACGACTCCCAAAACTGGGAGTCGCTATCAACTCAGGGGACTGGAAGGTTTTTTTCCTGTCCTGAAGGCCATTTAGACCAAGCCCTCATGAAGAGGAAGAGCTGTGACTCAGGCGAGCAGAATGAGAACGGCAGCTGCCGCCTGCTGAAACATTTGCTCCAGCTGCCTTTCCAAACCCCCACGTTTCCAGCACATAAAAACACTCCAAGTGCAAGCACTGAGCTTTAACACAGCTCTGTGTCAGTTTTGGCATGACATTGCAGTGAGGCTCTTGGATTGGGGGCTCATGTTGGCAGAAGCACTTGTGGTGGGTGCTTGAGGATGTTTGAGATTTTTTCAGCTCCACCCCAATCCTCTTGCAAAATTTAAAGAAACAGGCTGAAAATAGGATGAATAACTTATAGAGGCAGCAGCTACCCTGAGAAGTCTCCAATCCTCATAAGGCTTACTCTAGACCATGAAACAGTCGGTAGATTAAATGCTGGAATAATATATGTCATATACAGTGGTGCTTGAAAGTTTGTGAACCCTTTAGTATTTTCTATATTTCTGCATAAATATGACCTAAAATATGATCAGATTTTCACACAAGTCCTAAAAGTAGATAAAGAGAACCCAGTTAAACAAATGAGACAAAAATATTATACTTGGTCGTTTATTTATTGAGGAAAATGATCCAATATTACATAACTGTGAGTGGCAAAAGTATGTGAACCTTTGCTTTCAGTATCTGGTGTGATCCCCTTGTGCAGCAATAACTGCAAATAAACATTTCCGGTAACTGTTGATCAGTCCTGCACACCGGCTTGGAGGAATTTTAGCCCATTCCTCAGTACAGAACAGCTTCAACTCTGGGATGTTGGCGGGTTTCCTCACATGAACTGTTCACTTCAGGTCCTTCCACAACATTTCGATTGGATTAAGGTCAGGACTTTGACTTGGCCATTCCAAAACATTAACTTTATTCTTCTTTAACCATTCTTTGGTAGAACGACTTGTGTGCTTAGGGTCGTTGTCTTGCTGCATGACCCACCTTCTCTTGAGATTCAGTTCATGGACAGATGTCCTGACATTTTCCTTTAGAATTCGCTGGTATAATTCAGAATTCATTGTTCCATCAATGATGGCAAGCCATCCTGGCCCAGATGCAGCAAAACAGGCCCAAACCATGATACTACCACCACCATGTTTCACAGATGGCATAAGGTTCTTATGCTGGAATGCAGTGTTTTCCTTTCTCCAAACATAACGCTTCTGATTTAAACCAAAAAGTTCTATTTTGGTCTCATCCGTCCACAAAACATTTTTCCAATAGCCTTCTGGCTTGTCCACATGATCTTTAGCAAACTGCAGACGAGCAGCAATGTTCTTTTTGGAGAGCAGTGGCTTTCTCCTTGCAACCCTGCCATGCACACCAGTGTTGTTCAGTGTTCTCCTGATGGTGGACTCATGAACATTAACATTAGCCAATGTGAGAGAGGCCTTCAGTTGCTTAGAAGTTACCCTGGGGTCCTTTGTGACCGGGCCGACTATAACACGCCTTGCTCTTGGAGTGATCTTTGTTGGTCGACCACTCCTGGGGAGGGTAACAATGGTCTTGAATTTCCTCCATTTGTACACAATCTGTCTGACTGTGGATTGGTGGAGTCCAAACTCTTTAGAGATGGTTTTGTAACCTTTTCCAGCCTGATGAGCATCAACAACGCTTTTTCTGAGGTCCTCAGAAATCTCCTTTGTTCGTGCCATGATACACTTCCACAAACATGTGTTGTGAAGATCAGACTTTGATAGATCCCTGTTCTTTAAATAAAACAGGGTGCCCACTCACACCTGATTGTCATCCCATTGATTGAAAACACCTGACTCTAATTTCACCTTCAAATTAACTGCTAATCCTCGAGGTTCACATACTTTTGCCACTCACAGATATGTAATATTGGATCATTTCCCTCAATAAATAAATGACCAAGTATAATATTTTGTCTCATTTGTTTAACTGGATTCTCTTTATCTACTTTTAGGGCTTGTGTGAAAGTCTGATGATGTTTTCGGTCATATTTATGCAGAAATGTAGAAAATTCTAAAGGGTTCACAAACTTTCAAGCACCACTGTAGGTGCTAAGAATGGTCCACAAACCAAATAATACATGATGGTCTAGATGTAATTTCCATTTATGGATGAGATAAAATGAGCTGACAAATCGGGCGTATCTGTTAGGCGACAGCGCAATAGATTGGCGACCTGTCCAGGGTGTATCCCGCCTCTTGCCCTTAAATGTCAGCTGAGAATGAACGAGTGAATGAATGATTTGGGCGACAAACCAACAAAGTGCCACTGTCTGCAGTTTAGCTCTTGCAGAAGTCAGACCAAATATGAATAAAATTTTCCCAACATAAAAGCCAATTCACTGAAAAGAAAAGGATGTGGGACGTCAAAGATGGTCATGGGTATTTCTACTTCGTGCCTATTTTATCTAGATGACCTTTAACCTTTTGTCTGACAATAGAAACAAAGTGGTTCAGACTGTAGTCGGTAGAAAATGAAAAGTAACGGTTGCACCAAACTTTCGCTTTTCTGTTTTCTGATTGTTGCTTGGCACTGATTTGAAGAGGGGGGAAAAACCCAAAACAACTTAACTAGCGATCTCATGTCATTCTATCCACATTGACTGACTGGATATGAGCAATCGTGCGCTCTGATTGGCTACTCTGCTACTAGGCTATCAGCTCATATACCGTGAGTAGAGAAAAACAAAATGGCAGAGCGTGTTGCTGAACCAACTGAGGACGAAATAAAAACTCTACTCGAAAACAAAACCCCCCAAAAACATAAAAAAAGAATATATGGAATGAAAGTATTTGATGGTAAGAACATATCTTTTTTTTATTTTTCAGGAATTATTATTATAGCATTTTTCACAAATTGCTCCTGTCATTTCGCCGGTTTGTTTACATTCTAAGCGGAAATTATTTTGTCGGACGTTTCGTATAAAGTTTTTATTTATTGAATTTGCAAAAAATAAAAAAAAAATGTTTTGCTTCTCAAAATCCAGTGACTGTGGATAGAATAAAAGTTATTCCACTCAATCTCGTCATCCATGGTTTATAGCCAACTCGGAGCTACGCATCTTGTCTGCTATCAGCTCATGTACGACTTGATTTCGTGGAATAACTGTTGATTTTCCCAACATGCTCTTTTGCGTTAACTCAGTTCTGCTAGGATTTTCATGTTAGAAATTTTGGCACCCCTGCATTTGTATGGTGGACCTGAAAAAAACAGATGGATCTGAATACATGGCCACTCAATATATGCAGTCTAGTATAATACAGTTCATAGTGTATAATCTAGTCTTATCATTAAAAAAATCATTGTGTTAAGAATCAAGCCATCAGTCTGAGTAAATATTAACTTCTGTAGGCTGTAAACCCAATTAAAAACACAAGTAGAACATTTGGTAGAGTGCATACCTCTGCCAAGCCATATTAGAATATCCTGGATCCACATACATAAACTACCGTTCAAAAGTTTGGGGTCACTTTGAAATGTCCTTATTTTTGAAAGAAAAGCACTGTTCTTTTCAATGAAGATCACTTTAAACTAATCAGAAATACACTCTGTACATTGCTAATGTGTTAAATGACTATTCTAGCTGCAAATGTCTGGTTTTTGGTGCAATATCTCCATAGGTGTATAGAGGCCCATTTCCAGCAACTCTCACTCCAGTGTTCTAATGGTACAATGTGTTTGCTCATTGCCTCAGAAGGCTAATGGATGATTAGAAAACCCTTGTACAATCATGTTAGCACAGCTGAAAACAGTTGAGCTCTTTAGAGAAGCTATAAAACTGACCTTCCTTTGAGCAGATTGAGTTTCTGGAGCGTCACATTTGTGGGGTCGATTAAATGCTCAAAATGGCCAGAAAAATGTCTTGACTATATTTTCTATTCATTTTGCAACTTATGGTGGTAAATAAAAGTGTGACTTTTCATGGAAAACACAAAATTGTCTGGGTGACCCCAAACTTTTGAACGGTAGTGTATCCGGATTTATGTCAAAATCTAATCAATTGTTCCTTGGCCCACGGCCCACCTTTTCACCAAATTTCATCAAAATCTGTTCACTACTTTTTGAGTTATGTTGGGAAAAGAAAAAATCCTGGATCCACATACATATCTGGATTTGTGTCAAAATCTAATCAATTGTTCCGTGACCCATCTTTCCACCAAATTTCATCCAAATCCGTTCACTACTTTGAGTTACATTGGGAACAGGCAAACAAAACCTAATCTCTTTCAAAGTTGGTACAAACTAGGAAACGGTTTTGTTAGAAAACACCTTTCTTTAAAAATTCCTTCCCAAAAGAATGAATTGCAGAAGTCCGGGTTCGTTCCTCTTTTATAGTGCCAATAAAACTGACTAGGAATTCCCTTTTTTATTCCCTTTTAGGGAAGTGGTTACTTCAGTGAAGTGCTAGTCTTTGTTTGAAATTTGGGAAGCCCAAATACAGATCACGATGCACATACTGTAAAAGAACAACAAGCATAATGGTGTTCAAGTGTTAAACAGCGTTTCAACTGTATTATTTGGTTGCGTCATTACTATAATCATGTCGTAAATGCTTCCTTTTAATTAAAAAATAACCTCTATGATGTCATCAATAAAGCTGTTTGAAATGCTGAATAACAAACCTGTGCATAAAACAGGGTTAATAAATTACAATAGTGTCTGGAAAACACTGCTGCACTCAACACATTTCCTTTAACCTTGCTTTTATTAGATTTAATCAACACATTCTGGACAAGATGGTTTTTATGCGAAGAGATTTGTATGTGAAGAACTGTGACTAAACAGAAACACAGAACAGGGCCCTGTAGACATGCTCCAGCCACTGACGAAGCACATGAACCAGTGTAATTAGATCTTTACCAAGGGAATTAATGGGTGTGTATTGGGTACGCGTGTCGTACTTAAGCGAAGCCGGAATCTTTTCGCTGGCTTGACGTATTCACACTTCCTTCTCACAGAGAAGAGAAGAAACCGAATCGGTGCAGCCGTTGCAGTTTACTTTCTTTAAATTTCCATCCTACGTTTTCCCTGTGAGCGAGCGTGTTAACCCAAACAGTGTTATAAATAACCCAGGTCACATGACTGATGTTGTCTGCCTTGTGTGCTCAGTCGGGGGGGGGGGGGGGGGGGTGCAAGGGATTTAAAGGGAAAAGTCTCAAACAGTGAACATGCAATCAAATCTACATCACATCTGCTCACATACATTATAATTATGTCAGCAATTAAAAAAAACACTTTAGGGAGTGCTGGGATAGGAAAATAATCAACAAAAGGGTGATGTGAGGCAGCTCGAGACAAAGCAAAGTAACTATTCCCACCTGAAGGTTGATTGTTTTCTGAAAACTGCATGTCCTGGAGTGTTTAATTCCTCTTTTCCTACAGCAATTTGTCATCTATTACAACTTTAATTATTTATTAAAGAATTAAACAGTCAGACTTTGACTTCTCTTTAACTTCCCTTTTTTTCTCATTCCCCCCCCCCCCCCAAAAAAAAAGGAAAAAAAAAAAGCAGCTTGTGATATTGGCATAAACCAAAAAGAGCACGTTAAAGGAATCTGTCATAGATTCCACTTTTTCTTGGTCACATGTGTCCCTGTCTGACTCATTCTCACCATATTAACAGATCCCACCCTCTGGGCTCTTCCTTTTCTCCAAGCATCAATTTCAACCCTTTATAATGAACATAATGATCACAGTAAACACAGAAAAAACCCACTCCATGATGTGTTTACCCAGCCAGTATAGGAGGGCACCTTCACTCCGCCTTCATACAACATAAAAAATGCGAGAAGGAGACCATATAAGGGTTCAAAGTCTGCTGTGGGCATAAACGCATGCTGTAATTGCATGATATGTTCTGCAAACACTAACTGAGGCTTGATGTTGACCTGCGCTGGTTGGTAGCAAGGCTGTAATTTAATGCAGGGGTGGATCTGAATAAGGTTACGGGCAGCAGGACTGTAGGGAATAAGTGGAAGGAAAACGTTAGTGTGTGCAGCATGGGAGGATTAGGAGTGCGGTGTGAGGCAGCTGGCAATCAGACTGTGACTCGTCAGACTTCACTTCCTTCTCTGATGAGGAAGCGGAATCATTTCGGCCTGCAACTGAAAAACCTCAAGATAAATACAATGGCTGTGGCAGGTCAATGAGTACATTATCAGACGTTATACCACAGTGTTTGTTGAATTCTCTATTCTGATTGGTCAAAAGGTTTGGATTAATTTCCATACAGTGTTCCGGGCTGCAAGGAAAACCACAGCTTTAAATACACAGAGACTTGCAAACCTTATGTTCTCGTTTTCCTCACTCACCATTCATTTCATGCATTTATATCCTTTGCATTGGCATTATGGGTTAATAAGGCTGCTATAACCTATGTCATAACATATGTCTTTACACTCTGTTTCCACAAAGTGAAGACACAAAGTTAGACCATGCACTTCCTTTTGTGGTAAAGTTAGGGCACAATATTTGGTTGCTTTGCATGGGTAACCATGGTAACAAACCGGCATCTGTACATGAGACATCACTTAGTAATCAAAACAGGAAGCTGCTATACTATGTCATACTTCTTAAATTAATTCAATTTGTGTCAGAAAATCTTTTTTTTTTTTCCAAAAAAAGGTTAAATGCTTGAGTATACCCCCGTAGACACTGTCATCATTTCAAAATTTCCAAAGCTTTCCATCAGGATTCAAGACGTTAAACACTAGAGAGGGACTTAACCTGCTTTTATTACATAGTTTAGTCTGCTGCAAGCATGACGCTAATACACTACAATCTGGAGGCATGTAATGAGCATGTTTCAAATAATTTAAGACTTTGGAAACATGCCACTGAATCACCAGACTTTCAAGGTTATTTATACCCCCAAGGTGGCATCTAACAGTGCTATTGATCTATCGATTAGGAAACAATGTTGGAGCACTGGTTTGAAATGAAACAACAGCTCTCTCTGACTTCCTTTTCAAGTACTATGCATACTTTAATAACTGTATCGTCATCTTTTCTACCAGTGACTGCGAATTTGCCTAAAATGTGAAAACTGGCTCTGCAATTCATTTTAACCTTGCCATATATGGCTTGGATGTGCTGAAAGAGAAGGGGAACTGAGGATGGCTGTAAAGCATAGCTGCATTTTGACTCCGGATTGGTAATGGTTATCAATCAATCGATCAACGCCCTTCATCAGAGAAACTAGTTGAAGGAAGTAGTCATTTACAGTTGCTCATTCGGATGAGCGTTTTATCCAAAGTTATAATTCAGGAAGGATACATCTGAGCACGTGAAAATTATGGGCCTCATCCATGACAGCTGGGGTGTGAACTCACACCCTTGTGATGAAAAGCCTTAACCGGTGAGCCACCACAACCCAACCCAACCCAACCTAATCTAACATACAGCTTGTTATGATGATATGATTTATACAATACAAAATACTTTAAATTTGGACTCCCTGAACGTCTTTAAAAATCTTCTCACACAACAGTGCCATTGTTTTTCATAATTTTAACCCTTTAATTCATTTTTTTTTTCTTGTCCATAACATCTGGAATGTTGACATCTGGAATGTCTATGTGCTCAGTCTGTGTTTATTTTATTTTCTTTTTTTTTGGAATGCCTGTGTGCTTATATGTGTTAATATTGCATGTTCTATGTGTATTGAAACTTTTTATTTGCTGCCACCTTGGCCAGGACTCCCTGGAAGAAGAGATTATGTATCTCAATGGGACATTCCTGGTAAAATAAAGGATAAATAAAATAAATAAAATTTATATTAGTGATGGGAATTCTGACTCTTTTCAAGGAGTCAGATCATTTGACTCGGCTCACTGACTCGCTTGTTTTCCCCCCTCTAACTTAAAAAGAATATTCCAATTTCTATTTTCCTGATAACACCAGCACATCAATAAGCAGGACAGGAAACATGCTGATTCAATAACAGTAAGAATAACGGCGGGGGAAATGAGCTTATATGGGAGTCGACTCTCAGCGTTCACTTTAAAGAACCGGATCAATTGAACCGACTCGTTCTGGAACGACACATCATTAGTTTATGCCGGAGAACAGATCCAGTCCAGTTTGCTCGTAATGAAGTGATATCGCTTAAAGAGTATAAAATACACAGGAAAGCATCTTACCTGTCGCTCAGGGATATGGGCTGGGTGACTGCGGGTGCTGAGAGAGTCCTGTCTCGGTGTGCAGAATAAAACTAGGGCGCTTTGACTGTAATCTCGGCTGGGAGACGCCCCTCTGACACAGCGCTCAGAGAGGAGGAGGAGGAGGAGGAGAGGAGGAGGAGGAGAAAGAGGCGCTGAGCTGGAGTTTTTTATCCCCGCAGGAACATTAGAGAGGAGTTAGTCTCCATTCTGAAGGGATGGACCCTACGTAGGGCACTTAGAATAGGGACACGCCCACGGCGGCCATTTTTAGGGTCGTAATAAAAACATTTCCTGCAGAGGACTCGGTTTCCACGGCAACTACAAATGACTACTTGGCTCGCGAGAGTTGTTTTGATGCTGAAAAACAAAATGGCGGCTCTGAAACTCAGGCCTAAATGTAGACCAAGTTCAAGTAATTCATCTCATTATCTCTAGCCGCTTTATCCTGTTCTACAGGGTCGCAGGCAACCATTCACACCTACGGTCAATTTAGAGTCACCAGTTAACCTAACCTGCATGTCTTTGGACTGTGGGGGAAACCGGAGCACCCGGAGGAAACCCGGCGAGAACATGCAAACTCCGCACAGAAGGGCCCTCGCCGGTTACGGGGCTCGAACCCGGACCTTCTTGCTGTGAGGCGACAGCGCTAACCACTACACCACCGTGCCGCCTTATATTTATATTAAAATATATTTTCATTCATTCATTTTTATTTAAATATGCTTAAAACAAAAATAGCACTGTCGCCTCACAGCAAGAAGGTTGCGGGTTCGAGCCCAGCAGCCGGCGAGGGCCTTTCTGTGCGGAGTTTGCATGTTCTCACCGTGTCCACATGGGTTTCCTCCGGGTGCTCCGGTTTCCCCCACAGTCCAAAGACATGCAGGTTAGGTTAACTGGTGACTCTAAATTGAGCGTAGGTGTGAATGTGAGTGTGAATGGTTGTCTGTGTCTATGTGTCAGCCCTGTGATGACCTGGCGACTTGTCCAGGGTGTACCCCGCCTTTCGCCCGTAGTCAGCTGGGATAGGCTCCGGCTTGCCTGCGACCCTGTAGAACAGGATAAAGCGGCTAGAGATAATGAGATGAGATGCTTAAAACAAAAATAGGCTATGATTTGAGAACTCTTGGTTTTTTGTTTGTTTGTTTGTTTAGGCACGGTGGTGTAGTGGTTAGCACTGTCACCTCAAAGCAAGAAGGTTGCGGGTTTGAACCCAGCAACTGGCGAGGACCTTTATGTGTGGAGTTTGCATGTTCTCTCCGTGTCTGTGTGGGTTTCCTCCACAGTCCAAAGACATGTAGTTAGGTTAACGTGGGGTGGCCTTGGGCTGAGGTGCCGTTGAGCAAGGTACCTGACCCCTGACTGCTCCCCGGGTGCTCTAGTGTGGCTGCCCACTGCTCTGGGTGTGTGTGTGTGCGTGTGTTCAGTGCTTCAGATGGGTTAAATACAGAGGATGAATTTCACTGTGCTTGAAAGTGTGCATGTGACAAATAAAGGTTTCTTCTTCTAAAGTGCATATTCTGGACCAATTTCGTGTTTTTTTAATATGAAAGTATGTCCCTTTACACACTCATCCAGAAGGGTAATTTTGCACACTACAGCAGAAAAAAAAAAAAAAAACGCATCTGGAAAATTCCCAAGGGAGTCTGGAGCCAGATTCGTGACGTTACCTGCGGAAGCGCCAGCAGGCTGCGAGAGCTTTGCACGGTTTCAGTGCACAGCCTGTGTAGACCAAGCGCTCCCATTTCTCTCTCATTGTCCGGTCTTTTGGGAAACGATGAGTACTAATCCCATCAAGATTGGTGTTGCTACTGTACACCCTCCTACGATACATCTGTTAACCATTTTAATAATTACGTGATAACGTTGAAGAAATTTGCAGAAAACCACCAGGTCGTTTTCTCAAACAAACCAGCGCTGACGTAGGATTCAGAAGGAGGCATCCCGCACATGACGTCATGAAAATCAATGTTTGCCGGGAAATCCAAATGCCGAGTTTTTTCAGAGGCGGACCAATTCGCCTCAAATGGCTCGATTTCAACTGAATTTTTCTGGTATTGCGCAAGGTAAAAACATTGCAGAGAATGCAGAATGTTACAGATATTTGACCAAAGTTTAATATAAAATAGGAGAATTACATTGATCTTGCTCCTGAATTTACCCGGGATATGCACTTTAACATTGTGCCTGGTCCTCACATTCAGGCCCCGCCTCTTCAGCAACCTGTGATTGGTCCATATCAGAATCATCCATCCATCCATCCATCCTGCGATCCTGTCTGGGATTGAACCCAGAACCTTCCTGCTGTGAGGTGGCAGTGCTAACCACTACACCACCGTGCCACCCTTCATTCATTCATTCACTTTTATTTAAATATGCTTAAAACAAAAATAGGCTATGATTTGAGAACTCTTGGTTTTTTTGTTTGTGCTCCACCCCTTTAACATTGTGCCTCGTCCTCACATTTAGGCCCCGCCTCTTCAGCAACCTGTGATTGGTCCATATCAGAATCATCCATCCATCCATTATCTGGAGACGCTTTATCCTGTCCTACAGGGTCGCAGGCAAGCTGGCGCCTATCCCAGCTGACTATGGGCGAGAGGTGGGGTACACCCTGGACAAGTCGCCAGGTCATTGCAGGGCTGACACACAGAGACAAACAACCTCAGACACGGCGAGAAACTCCACACAGAAAGGCCCTTGTCGGCCACCGGGCTCGAACCCAAAACCTTCCTGCTGTGAGGCAACAGTGCTAACCACTACACCACCGTGCCACCCATATCAGAATCAGAAAAAGCTTTATTGCCAAGTAATTGTTGCAACTACAAGGAATTTGGCTTGGAGTTAAGGTGCTAAATAAATAAATACTAAATAAAGACAGTCTATTCTAATAAAGGAGCTACATAAGAACGATCTATTCTAAGATATTAAGAAGTAAGAACTAAATAAACAAGATAAAAATAAGAAAATAAACAAATGTGCACATCAGGTAAACAACTGGGGGGGGCAGAGTAAATGGGGTCACTGGTCTTGTTTATTGAGGTGGTGGTGGTGGGGGGCAGAGTAAGTGGGGGTCACTAGTCATTTATGTTTATGAGGCCAGCAGTGGTAGAAAAGAAACTGTTTCTATGGCGTGAGGTTTTGGTCTTGATGGACTGCAGCCTCCTGCCAGAGGGGAGTGTCTCAAAAAGGAGCTAGGTTCTGAAACTAAATTTATAGTCTATTAACTTTCATCCTACTAAGTGGGGTCCATCTGGACCCTGCACCTATATGTTTGTTTGCCGTTTTAAAAATATGTGACATACTGCCTCACCGTTTTATGAATTTGTCGGAATTTATGTCTTAATTAAAACACTAAAGCACCGGAAGATCAGCTTTTTGCATTGTGAAGGTATAATTAATTTGTTACTGGGGTCCAACCGGACCCCAGAGTAAAGTTTATCTGTCTTTCATTTTATAATTGAATAGCACACTGAAAGTTAACTTCTTTTATTTCTTTTATGTTCCATAATGAAACTACCAAGGCATTCCTTCTTGGGGTCCGTGTGGACCCCACTGCTGCAATAAGCACAGGCTGCAAAACAAAAGCTCTAAATTATTTTACAATTACTTATTTGTTTTAAATTCTGTAAGAAAAGACCTAAGTTGTAATCCAGAATGTTTTACAGCTGCACGAGCTGCAAAAATCATGTATATAATGCCAATTTTTTTTGTGGCGCTATAATTTGCTACATGTATGCTAGTTATTGCAATATTATTGGAATGTTATTGCATTTATAATACATCATTGATATTCAGCCATAGTGGATTTTGTTCTTCAATAAAGTTATGTCTGTTTGCTGCATTGAATTGGTTCTTACTGCATTGATTTCAAGGTATTCCCTCCTGGGGTCCATACGGACCCCGCCTGGTAGTTTGTGTATGTAAAATTGGCTGGTAGGATGAAGGTTAAGTGTGTTCTTTATGCCTTGGGCCCTTTAGTGTATTGCTGTTATTAATACAAGATGTTCTGAACAAAACTTATCTGGTGATTTTGTCTTTATAAGCTTTAATTTTAAAGAAAAGTATTGGGGTCCAAACGGACCCCACATGGTAAGATTAAGGTGTAAAATAGCATGGTAGGATGAGGGTTAATACACTCACAGTGGTTAACACTGTCACCTCACAGCAAGAAGGTCCGGGTTCGAGCCCAGTGGCCGGCGAGGGCCTTTCTGTGTGGAGTTTGCATGTTCTCCCCGTGTCCGCGTGGGTTTCCTCCGGGTGCTCCGGTTTCCCCCACAGTCCAAAGACATGCAGGTTAGGTTAACTGGTGACTCTAAATTGACCGTAGGTGTGAATGTGAGTGTGAATGGTTGTCTGTGTCTATGTGTCAGCCCTGTGATGACCTGGCGACTTGTCCAGGGTGTACCCCGCCTTTCGCCCGTAGTCAGCTGGGATAGGCTCCAGCTTGCCTGCAACCCTGTAGAACAGGATAAGCGGCTACAGATAATGGATGGATGGATGGATAATAACATACCTTTCAGGGTAGAACAGCTTGTCACTGGGACAGTTCCCTCTAAGATACTTATTTGTACCTTTTGTATACTGTGTGGAAACACAGATGTACTGTTTTGACCATAAAAAGGTACACATAGCTACCTTGAGGTCCAATAATGAGCCCTAGGGGGTACATTCATATAGACTGTACCCTGGGGGACAGAAATGGACTCCTACTGTAGCCCTATTTCTGACAGTGTACAAACCATCTCGTTTGATTCCAGTGAAAATCATTTCTTGTTAACGTTTTCTCTAAATGTTTCATGTGTGATGGGAAAAATTAGATTTCCACAGCAATGAGTATTTGCTGCCATCATCTGTTCATTCACTTTCAGACCTGGAGTGTGATGAAAAGGATTTGCTTGCTTCCTTGCTTGTTTAAAACGCTGATTTATTTTCTACATTAACGCAACTGCCCCAGTGCACATTACACTTTATAATTTGCATTTTATCATCTGACCCTGAATTCTGTAGTTTATAAAACCTTAAATGAAAAGCTTCATTTCTGAAGCTCTTTATAACACTCTACTTAATATTGCATTACACTGTAAGAAAAATAAGGATCCATACCCGAATACCCTGAAGAGTTTAGTTTGTGCCTCCTTGGAGAAACCTTAAAGCTAGACTGCCTTTCGGATTTTTCACGTTTAGGTAATGAAAATAATTTTCCCTGACACCCAGTTATTTGTGTTTAGTGGACTGAAAGCTACTGAATTCGAATCACAGACTTCCAATTTTATTACTTTTTTAAATAGAACAATTAATGAATTTATCTCCACGTGGCCCTAAATTCGCCGCTATTTTTTCCTGCTTCACCATGACCCAATACAAGATACTATGTCATGCATCACATCACGTGGTGGGCTTTCCCCATTCGCGCAAGGCATTGTGGGACACAAATTAGAAACAGGAGGACGTGAGAAAAATGGAGGACGTGAGTGGGCGAATAAAACATGAAAGACCGACTACCATAGGCGGTTTTAAACGGGGGCCAGGGGGGGCCAGTGCCCCTGTAAAATTGCTCCTGGCCCCTGTTGTGGCCCCTGTGCTGAACAGATAATAAGCTTTATTAATTTCGACGTGCGCTGGATCGAAGATCGGAACTGACATGACAGAGTGTTCTACACGGACTCCTTAAAGCGCTGCACGCACACTGTTACCTGCAGCAGAAAGACCAGCAGCAGCGTGAATTGTAAACTTCAGACGTGAGAGATAACAGCTGCAGCCCTGCAAGAACTAGGCTATTGCAAAGGGGCGAAGGTAAGGAAAATTATTCAATTTTGTAACATCAGTGTTTGCACATATCCGTGTTTTACTGTTGTTGTTCACTACAATAATAAATCCGTTTTATTGTGCTTTCTTAAAAGTGCGTTGCACAGCAATAAGTAGCCTAACTTAATATTTTTGGGAAATGGGTAAAATAACCGACAGTGTTTACCTTCTTGTAAAACTCGAATGGCCTTGTGATATGTAGAGGCTACATTCCTCTCCGTTTACTTTTTAGTATAGGCCTACTGTAGGCTATCATCATGGAAAGGAGCAAGAAGGACATTATGTCCTTTTTTGCCCCTATTAGCAAAAAGCAACATAGAGAGAGTAAGGAAGATGAAGATTATGAAAGAGGAGAGAGAGCCAGAGGTGGAGAGAGAGCCAGAGGTGGTGGTTGGAGAGGTGGAAAGTGAGGCACCTGAAAGGCAATCTGAGAGTGAGGATGAAGACATTCAGGATCAGATTGAGGGACAGAATGAGGGACAACCCAACGAGTCATTGGGACAACCAGATTCACCATGCATATCAAGTACAGCACCATCAGGTTTGTGATGTTGAACAAATGCGTGTGTGTGAGCAGTGTTGGCCTACAATTCATATAGCCTACCCTGAAAGTGTGAAGTCTGAATAATAATTAATAAATATAAAATATAAATAATAGATATAATAATAAATTAATAAATGAATAATGATAAATACATGTTGTTCTCAGTAGCACTCTCATATTTACTGTATTCATCTTTCTCCAGATATCAGCAAGTGCTTGGACGACACTCCAGTGCAGCCACATCTGAAGAAAAGGTTCATTGTATGCAAAAATAGAAATCTTATTTTACAAAAAAGAGAAACATGGTTTTAAGATTTATTGAGCACAATTTATTTTATGTTTAGGCTATTGAGACAGAATGTTTCTCTCATTGTATTTATGCTCAATGTATTTTGTTTTGGTTTTAAATAAACTAAACTAAACTAAACATTTTGAACGCTTAAATATTGCCATGTTTTGTCCATATGTGCCCCCCTGAAAAAACACTGGCCCCACCTCGGCCCCCCTAGTAATTTTGGTCTAGAACCGCCACTGCTGACTACAGTAACGGAAAGAAAGCTAGAAGAAAAGGCGTTATGTTATATACGAAGGAAAGGAAACACAGGACCAAACTAATAAATATCGGCGCTCAGCGAGCACCTCGGTGTGATCAGCTGTTCGTTTAGTGACAGAATAATGGAACTGTCAGTGCACGCTCAAAGGTAAACCTGTAGATGGCAGTAATGCAACACTGTGGATGCCAGCTGCCGTAAAACCCAAAAGAAGAAGACGACGACTCAGGTAAACCTGCGCATGCACACATGGACTTCCTCTGTCTGCTTGACTGCACGAAGCGAGCGATTTCATGCACATTATTTGCTTTAATCCCCTTAAATTAAATAACTTCCCAGCCACAGAATAGCCTGGTTTTTTTAAGATATTACAAAAATAAACATATATCACAATGACCAAATTTCAGAAGGAACTAAATTTCACCGATTTTATGAACTCGAAAGGCCGTCTTCTTTTAAAGATTCTATTTAGACACCTATAGCAGAAGGTTTTCTCTCAGAGATTGTTCTCTCTGAAGTACAACGTCGTCTGGAAACCTTTTTTTCTTACACTAGGTGGCACCTGGAGTATGTATAAAGTAAAACCACTGATATTACATTTACAAACATGTGTAAGTACATGGAAAGACATTTTAAACACAAGTAATGTCCTTCAAACAACCTTAGATAAATGGCATGAAAAAAATGATAATTAAACCGACAAAATGTACAGCACCTGTCCCAGTCCACTGTCACGACACTTTACCTTTGTATGAATGTGCGAATTCGTTTAACATCTCATAAAAGTTCTCATTATTTGAATTTCCTAAATGTCTTGTGAAGAAGAAAAGGTTTTTTTCCCTCGTTCCGTTTTTTCTACATTTTCAATGATCTTACTCAAATACACACATGATACAGTCCTGTGCAAAAGTCTTAGGCACATGTAAAGAAATGCTGTAGACCAAAAATGGCTTAAAAATCATGAAATGAAATGTTTCAACGTTAAAAAAATACTATGAACAGTAATCAGTAAGCTATAATAAATGAAATAAAGTCAATATTCGGTGTGAGACGATTCTTTGCTTTAAAAAAAAATAGTAGTCTGAGGTCCAATGAGTGCCGTTTTATAAGGAAATGAGCTGTAGGTTTTACTGAGCATCTTCCAGAACCAGCCACAGTTCTTCTGGACACTTTGACTGTCACACTCACTTCTTCATTTTGCCCCAAAACCCAGCAGTCTTCATTATGTTTTCTTTTTTAATCTGAAAAGTCGGAGTTTGCATGTTCTCCCCGTGTCCGCGTGGGTTTCCTCCGGGTGCTCCGGTTTCCCCCACAGTCCAAAGACATGCAGGTTAGGTTAACTGGTGACTCTAAATTGACCGTAGGTGTGAATGTGAGTGTGAATGGTTGTCTGTGTCTATGTGTCAGCCCTGCGATGACCTGGCGACTTGTCCAGGGTGTACCCCGCCTTTCGCCCGTAGTCAGCTGGGATAGGCTCCAGCTTGCCTGCGACCCTGTAGAAGGATAAAGCGGCTAGAGATAATGAGATGAGATGAGATCTGAAAAGTCGTCTCTTATGGAATATACTGCTTTGATAGATACAAACATTTTTCCTGTAACATTTAATTTTGTGCTGGAAAATGAACGAACGTTTGGAACTCTAAAATGTTTTTGTAATGTTTTGACTCCATAATGTAGAAGTCATAAAATAGAAATCTATAACAAAATTGGGGTGGCACGGTGGTGTAGTGGTTAGCGCTGTCGCCTCACAGCAAGAAGGTCCGGGTTCGAGCCCCGTGGCCGGCGAGGGCCTTTCTGTGCGGAGTTTGCATGTTCTCCCCGTGTCCGCGTGGGTTTCCTCCGGGTGCTCCGGTTTCCCCCACAGTCCAAAGACATGCAGGTTAGGCTAACTGGTGACTCTAAATTGAGCGTAGGTGTGAATGTGAGTGTGAATGGTTGTCTGTGTCTATGTGTCGGCCCTGTGATGACCTGGCGACTTGTCCAGGGTGTACCCCGCCTTTCGCCCGTAGTCAGCTGGGATAGGCTCCAGCTTGCCTGCGACCCTGTAGAAGGATAAAGCGGCTAGAGATAATGAGATGAGATAACAAAATTCATATGAAAAAATAGGGTGCCTAAGACTTTTGCACAGGACTGTAAATTAAAAGCAATTATTAATTAAAAGACTAATAAGAATTATTTTCAGTCAATCATCTGAACGATTTACTTTTAATACTAAAGACCTGTTGATACTCTCGCTAACCTTTCTGATTTTTTCTTATTTATATTAAAATATTAATAAATAAAACTTTAATTTTTATGTGGTGTTTAAACAAAAAGTAGGGATGTACTGTATCTGCATACACTTTTGAATAGGAAGATTTATCCATCTATTTTCTGTAGCCGCTTTATCCTGTCCTACAGGGTCGCAGGCAATCTGGAACCTATCCCAGCTGACTATGGGCGAGGGGCGGGGTACACCCTAGACAAGTCGCCAGGTCATCGCAGGGCTAACACATAGACAACCATTCACGTTCGCATTCACACCTACGGTCAATTTAGAGCCACCAATGAGCCTAACCTGCATGCCTGTGGACTGTCGGGGAAACCGGAGCACCCGGATATGGGGAGAACATGCAAACTCCACACAGAAAGGCCCTCATCGGCCACTGGGCTCGAACCCAGGACCTTCTTGCTGTGAGGCAACAGTGCTAACCACTACACCACTGTGCCGCCCCAGGAAGGTTTATATTTATATATTTATAATGTAAAGTCAATATTACATTATATCAATAAATATATTTATATGTGTACAATGTATAGTGTATATTATAGATATTGTACATTATTGATATTATAGATGGCACGGTGATGTAGTGGTTAGCCCTGTCGCCTCACAGCAAGAAGGTTCTGGATTCGAGCCCAGCGGCCAGCGAGGGCCTTTCTGTGTGGAGTTTGCATGTTCTCCCAGTGTCCGCGTGGGTTTTCTCCGGGTGCTCTGGTTTCCCCCACAGTCCAAAGACATGCAGGTTAGGTTAACTGGTGACTCTAAATTGACCGTAGGTGTGAATGTGAGTGTGAATGGTTGTCTGTGTCTATGTGTCAGCCCTGCGATGATCTGGCGACTTGTCCAGGGTGTACCCCGCCTTTCGCCCGTAGTCAGCTGGGATAGGCTCCAGCTTGCCCGTGACCCTGCACAGGATAAGCGGTTACGGATAATGGATGGATGGATGGATGGATATGTAATATCTGTATTGCCCATATTGTAAATTGCATACTATATACATGTATACATTTTTCCTATATTACAAATACATAACTTACATTTAACAGTTATTCCATGAAATCGGGTCGTATATGAGCTGATAGCCGATGAGGCGCGTAGCACTGAGTTGGCTATAATCCATGTACGATGAGATTGAGTGGAATAACTCTTTTATTCTATCCACATTCACTTGATTTTGAGAAACAGAGCTTTTTAATTTTTATTTTTTACAAATTCAATAAATAAAAATTTTATACATAGCATCCGACAAAATAATTTCCGCTTAGAATATAAAGAAACCGGTGAAATAACAGGAGCAATTTGTAAAAAATGCAATAATAATAATAATATTAATTCTTGAAAAGTAAAAAAAAAAAGATACGTTCTTACCATCAAATACTTTTATTCCATATTTTGTTGCTTTTTTATTTTTGGGGGTTTTGTTTTCGAGTAGAGTTTTTATTTCGTCCTCGTTTGGTTCAGCAACATGCTCCACCATTTTGTTTTTCTCTACTCATGGTATATGAGCTGATTGCTTAGTAGTAGAGTAGCCAATCAGAGCACATGATTGCTCATATCCAATGAATGTGGATAGAACAATTAAATAATATTGGCTGGCGTTGAGTGGTATATCATCTCATCTCATTATCTCTAGCTGCTTTATCCTGTTCTACAGGGTCACAGGCAAGCTGGAGCCTATCCCAGCTGACTACGGGCGAAAGGCGGGGTACACCCTGGACAAGTCGCCAGGTCATCACAGGGCTGACACATAGACACAGACAACCATTCACACTCACATTCACACCTACGCTCAATTTAGAGTCACCAGTTAACCTAACCTGCATGTCTTTGGACTGTGGGGGAAACCGGAGCACCCGGAGGAAACCCACGCGGACATGGGGAGGTATGCAAACTCCACACAGAAAGGCCCTCGTCGGCCACGGGGCTCGAACCCGGACCTTCTTGCTGTGAGGCGACAGCGCTAACCACTACATCACCGTGCCGCCCGCATTGAGTGGTATATCAGATATATTCCATTCAGCTAGCATGATACTGAGCGAGTCAAAGACGAGTAGCTGAATGGAATATATCTGATAGACCATGGAAAAAAGCCAGACAATATTATTATTATTATTATTATTATTATTATTATACATACATATTCTCTTCATATCAGCATTCTTGAAGGTCAATGCTAGCTTACCCGTGACTCGGTGCTGTTAGTGCAGCAGTCCAGTTACCTTCTAGCCAGTGTAGCGTTAGCGAAGGCCAGTGCTAGCGTAGTCAAGCTGAATGTTATTATTTTCCTTTTGTAATTTACTTAGTTACTTTTAAAATCTACACACAACTGAGCAACCTGGCAGCCAAAATTCTCTCAAAATCTTCCATTTTTAATGAAGCGGCCATGTTTGCTTACAAATGGTCACTGTCGCTCGCTAACACGGAAGTTTTACATCTCCAACGTGTGACATTGTGTTGTCTTGACAACGTGCAATATTGTAACAATATTGCATGCTCATTCTCCATTGGGTAGAGTGACGTAATACCCGGAGGATAAGCGATATGCTAACAATATTGCATGCTATCAGTAATCCCACTAGAAGTGAATAGAATACATGTTTTTATTCCAAGGAAAAAGTGGCTTGTATGTATAATAATAGATATTATATTATAGATATTTAGATTATCGAAAGATATTGCATTATAAACAGATATTTTAGACATACTGTATATAATATAGGTACTGTATATTACAGAGGTGGACAAAGTACCCAACTTCATTACTTAAGCCAAAGTACAGATCCCACTGGTCAAATGTTACTCTGATACAAGTGAAAGTTGTCCAGTCAAATTTGTACTTAAGTTAAAGTACTGAAATATTAAAAGTACATCTTCTGTCAACGCATCGTTGTATTATTGCCACAGTGCTTACAAAACCTAACGCCGTTACCAAAGACAGAAATGTGAATTCACAAAATGAACGCATGCTGTGCATCATGGTGGTTTAACGTTAAGCTAGCTAGTCAGTGAAACTCCACCTGACATGCTAGCAAACGCTTTTCAAACCAAAATCGTATTGGGCAGCTAAGGTTACTAGAAAAGAAAGATTTCTACATTCTGTTTATTTAGCAAGATTATGCTAAAACATATTTCTGAAAGGACTTCAGATAAGTTAACGTTATTCATGTTAGCATAACTCCGTCTTTACATGCTAACTAACAGCGTCCAAGTTAACTAGCTATGTGTTAACGTTAGCCGTGAACAAGGCTACGGCAACTTGACAGGCAAATCCATAGAAAGTCATTTGACTAACCAGACTGCATAGCTATTGCAACGTTATCGCTAGCTCTAAAAGCACAGACAGCTTCATTGCAAGCTTTCTCTTGGAATAAAACATTTATATACCTCAGTATGCTTCCTCAGGTCGGATGGCGAGTTTTTGTAGGCCATGATGTGGTTCATTTTAGGCAAACAAAGCAAACATTTAAAACAAAACGAATCTTTAATCCGTACAGAAAACTGAAACATGGGTTCTCAGTACCGGTATAGTCATGAGTGCGTGCATTCTCCAGAAGAACCGCCTCCTTCCGTTCTGCCATCGACTGATCGTGTTCAAATAACGCTGCTGAGAAATTGAACTTGATTTTATACAGTCTATGGATCGGGGCGATTTCTCAGAGACAACAAGGGAAGCCGAACTTCCCCTAAAATTCTCTCCCCAAACTGTGGCGTCTACGACGTTGAATTCTCATTAAAACAATAACTTGCATAACATAATATATGCCCAAGATTATATTTACGTTCATAACTATCCCTATGTCATCCTGTAACTTATTTGAGTGATGTCTGACGAACTTGCAGTTTGCTACGAGAATCACCTTTGCTGCCAGGCTGTAACCTTTCTTATTTCAATGGGCTCTATGGACTGGCAGCCGGGTATCCGTTGCAGTCTACGAGACGGCTCTGAACAGCCAATTTCGGCTAGTTGTTATTGGTTAAAATCGACAAAATCGTCACTTCCAGGGAAGCCGGGTATCTCTGGGGGTAAACGGGACATGGGCGGGCCAAGAAGCCGGCTGATAAAGGATTATTGGAGGTGGTGTTTGAAAGACATGAGGAGGGCGGTCGCTGTACTTCGGCGAGGAACACAGTAAGCATGATCAGTCAGTCCCTAGCGGATGCCGAGAAAGTGTAGTCGTGTGCCAAAGTGCTGTCCGAATTTCTTTTCATATAAACGTGTCTTCTCATTGATGTCTCTGTACATTACTCTGTAAATAAATGTAAATATTACTCGTTGTGCTCCGTTAACTTTCATCCATTCTATCAGTTTGATCATTCGTGAATTCACTCGTTTATTTCATTTGTAGTTCAATCAACGTGGTTGTAGGCTAGCTTGAGCCTTATTGGGATCTGCAGTGCTAGTTGCTAACAGCTGGTATCTATCTGCTATAATGGCAAACGTCGTGGACATGCTTTTGTCAAAAAAACGTTTTGACACTCTGCCATATGAGGAGAAAGTGAGAATTAAAGAGCAAGGCAGACCAAAGCCCAAGCTTAATCTCATTCAAAAATCAGCAGGTCATAACAGGTCTTTTCAGATGTCTTGGTATGAAAATGTGAACTGGTTGACTGGGTCTCCTGTGACTAATAAAATGTACTGTTGGCCATGTCTTTTGATGAAGCCCTTTCAGGGAAATTTAGTTTGGTCAAAAGATGGGTTTGGGGACCTGGTGAATTTCGAAAGGGCTTGCAAAAGGCATGAAACGAGCAATGAGCATGTCACTTCATGTGCAAGACTTAGCTGTCTGGGGAGGGTCAGGGTGGAACATGCCATCGATGAAGGTGCTCGTATAAATAGTGTGCATCATATAATGTTCATGAATCTGAAGTGTGTATATTGTTCAGTAATGTTAAGAGAATGGTGGGCTCTGTGTTATAGGTTATACCTGGGTATAATATTCAAGGTTCTGTGTGTTGCATAGCCTACCTGGTTATGAATTTCCAGACTGTGTTGCAGAAGATGTTCAAGGATGTGTTGCACAGCTGGGTGTTGTGTTAAAGACTCTGTGTTGCATATCAAGGTATGATGTTCAAGGCTCTTCGTTGAATAGCCAGTGATTTTTGGATGTTTGATATTTTTGATTAAGGATATGAGGCACTAGCCTGGCAAGCCAGACTATAACATGAAATGTACAAGCAAAAATACTTTCTGCCACTAGGTGGGGTTGTCTAGTTCACTATGCTAATGGGGCACACCTTTCTATGCTTTGATATCCGGCCTACAGGTTTTACGATGAATGCGTAAAATGGGCTTCCCCTGTTTTAAAAACCAGCAGCCGGCACTGCTATGGATGTGACGTGATCGTAGTGATTACTGATCGGCCATCTCAGTGTCACCTGGGAAAAAACCATCACGTTTTAGAAAAGAAAAGAAAAAAACCATCCACTTTCAAAACTGCTTCATAGTAACGAGTAACGAGGACCTTGATAGAAATGTCTCATCTCATCTCATCTCATTATCTCTAGCCGCTTTATCCTTCTACAGGGTCGCAGGCAAGCTGGAGCCTATCCCAGCTGACTACGGGCGAAAGGCGGGGTACACCCTGGACAAGTCGCCAGGTCATCACAGGGCTGACACATAGACACAGACAACCATTCACACTCACATTCACACCTACGGTCAATTTAGAGTCACCAGTTAACCTAACCTGCATGTCTTTGGACTGTGGGGGAAACCGGAGCACCTGGAGGAAACCCACGCGGACACGGGGAGAACATGCAAACTCCGCACAGAAAGGCCCTCGCCGGCCACGGGGCTCGAACCCGGACCTTCTTGCTGTGAGGCGACAGCGCTAACCACTACACCACCGTGCCGCCCGGTACATTATGTATATTGCATATAATAGTTATTTTAGATTGCATATTTATTATAGTGTGTAATGCCTATATTGTCCGTATTGTACATTACATAGACATATACACATTTTTCTTATATTACATATACAGAACTTATGTATACATATATTCACACTTTTTTTTTTTGTATTGCTAGAGAGACACCAACTGCCAGAAACAAATTCCTTGTGTGTGTCAACATACTTGGCCAATAAACAGGATTCTGATTCTGATTTAAAGGTCATAGTCTCTGTTTGTTTAGAAAAATGAATAACTTTGTTTTTTCTTTAAAAAATTTTATCGTTAGAAATCTAAGAAAGCTTGTATTTGATACAGCAGGCCTTCTTAATAATGTGTGCTTGATTAGGACGACATGAATAAACCATTCAGGCCATGGATTTCTCTCACTGAACTACTGATTTGTTTTTTTGTGTGCCATGTCCACCAGATGGAGATGTTTACTATCATCTGTTTTGCCAGAAAACTCCTTGAACTTTTGATCTTTTGGCTCGGTCATAACCCCGGCTGGGATTATCCGTAATGCAGACTGGCTCACGGGAGCCGTCTAGGGATAAAAGCAGTATATAGGTTAATAAAGGTAATAATACTAAGGTGTGACTGTTACTAATGACAATATTTCACTTATTGAGCAGTCAACACAAATCACACCTCAGCTGCACTACGCTAAGAAATGAGACAGAAAAAGAGGAAATGGAAGCATAGTACAGTATTTGTTCTATTTATGGATTTTAGTGGATGCTCTGGAGGAAAGTAGGCCATTTTGCCAGCAGGAAGAGGCTCCGGGGAGACGTGTGGCCATCATATAAAACGGCCTGGACATGTGGGAAAAGGATCAGTGGGAGTGGTTGTAAAAATTATGGGAACGTATTATCATAAACCATTTATGCCTAGTGTTTCTAAGGGACTCGTAATGCAGCATCTTGAACACTGAATATTCAAACGTGTGGGTTTTTCCCCCCGTTTTCCTTTATTGGAGCCGGACCCGCAGGCCGTGGCGCCACAGTCAACACCGACGGCTGAAAACCACATCAAAACTGCTTTTGTGGACTGCATGGAAGAAAATAAAACAGGATCTGAAAGAGCACTCTTTGTGAAATCAGTTTTGCTGCAATACTTATGGCGAGTGTCAGTGTTGGTTCCGGAGAAGAAGAAAACAAGATTTCACAAGGAAAAAAAAGGCATGAGAGCTGACTTCAGTTAAACTCTGTAGTGTTGGGGTTTAAATGATCATCCAAGCTGACTTTATTCACTAACAGTACACGTTGTACACTGCTATCAGAATGACATTCAGTAAGATTCAGGAGTGTATTAAGCCAAAGTATGAGTAATAAAACAAGCCATTGTTTACAACACGCTGTGCTGAGATGAATAATCCACTTGTCCATACACTACCGTTCAAAAGTTTGGGGTCACCCAGACAATTTTGTGTTTTCCATGAAAAGTCACCCTTTTATTTACCACCATAAGTTGTAAAATGAATAGAAAATATAGTCAAGACATTTTTCTGGCCATTTTGAGCATTTAATCGACCCCACAAATGTGATGCTACAGAAACTCAGGCTACATCCACACGACAACGGCAACGAGATGTTATTTAAAAATATATCGTGTCCAAATGGGCAACGATCAGTAAAATATCAGGTCCATATGGCAACGCAACGCTTGCTGAAAGCGATGCAATACACATGCCACACCTCTAGGGGCGCTGTAAGACGGTCCCTTCGGAGACACCAGAACAATAGAAGAAGTAACGACACATGCGCATAAACTATTATGCGCGAGACTTCATATTAGCCACAAAGTCAGGAAAATCTGTTCGTAAAATTACGTTATAATGACCAAATACAATGAAAAGTATTTTTCCAGTCTCACCTGTGAAAGGTAATCCCATGTGATCTCGTTTGGACGGCAAACCTGTTGGTACAGTTAAACGCAGCTAATCTTTATTCTCCGCTTTGACCTATCCAATATGGCGGCGAGGATGACGCATGATTCTACGCGGAAGGCGGCGTCTTTAATGGTCCGGAATAAATTGAATGCTACACGTTGATGGATTAATTTGTTGTTTCTCACCTGTGAAAGGTAATCCCATGTGATCTTGTTTGGACGGTAAACCCGTTGGTACAGTTAAATGCAGCACATGAATCTTTATTCTCCGCTTTGACCTATCCAATATGGCGGCAAGGATGACGTATGATTCTACGCGGAAGGCGGCGTCTTTAATGGTCCGGAATAAATTGAATGCTACACGTTGATGGATTAATTTGTTCTTCTACGCCCTTTTTGAGGAATGTATTGTAGGACTTAAACCATCATCTGAAGAGGTGAGATCGCTCCTTTTTTTCCCTATTTTTGCTGGCGGGATTGACTCTGCCCTAAGGGCAGAGTCTCTCTCTCTCTCTCTCTCTCTCACTTTGCACCATTGCACAATAAATATTCACAGTGAAAATATTTTGTAAGCGCGTTTCATGAACCAAGTTATAGGATTTGTTGACAACTCGCATCGAGTTCGTTACACTTCTACCCGGCGTGAAGCACTCACAGTCATGTGGTTGTGACGTCATCGTAAACAAATCCGTTCTACTCATCCAGACGACTTCACAACGGCAACGTTGCCAGATCTTTCCACTCTGGAACCCGTTCTCAAAAAGATTGCGTTTTGGGCACCCAAAACGCCGGTGCCGTGTGGACGCCAGGCCTAAACGATAAGCAATTGTATCGGAGTCACCTGAATCTGTTGCCGTGTGGACAGGGCCTCAATCTGCTCAAAGGAAGGTCAGTTTTATAGCTTCTCTAAAGAGCTAAACTGTTTTCAGCTGTGCTAACATGATTGTACAAGGGTTTTCTAATCATCCATTAGCCTTCTGAGGCAATGAGCAAACACATTGTACCATTAGAACACTGGAGTGAGAGTTGCTGGAAATGGGCCTCTATACACCTATGGAGATATTGCACCAAAAACCAGACATTTGCAGCTAGAATAGTCATTTACCACATTAGCAATGTACAGAGTGTATTTCTGATTAGTTTAAAATGATCTTCATTGAAAAGAACAGTGCTTTTCTTTCAAAAATAAGGAAATTTCAAAGTGACCACAAACTTTTGAACGGTAGTGTATAAGCTTTAAAATGAACTAATGTAGGATTATTGGTGTGCTGAAATGGCTAATGCGTCATAATCTAATGAAAGAGAAATATGAACATATTATGCATTGGATTGAATGATTTTCAGACTTTACAGGCAAAATTCAGGCAGGAGTGAGGCCCTGCTTCAGCCATCTTGGTTTTCCTACAGCTTCAGCCCGACATTGTGCCAAAGAACCCCATACCTGTGAGAAAGTCACTCACACATGCCCTCGAATGGCTTACTGCTTTTACAAAATGGTAGAAAAAATTGTTTATTTTGTAAAAGCACTGAGGGAAGCCATGGCCTAAAGGTTAGAGAAGCAGCTTTGGGACCAAAAGGTTGCTGGTTCAAGGCATCTAACCCCTGACTGCTCCCCAGGCTGCTCTGGGTACCTTGTACATCGCTCTGGATAAGAAAGAGTGTCTGCTAAATGCCATTAAGTAAGTTTAAGTTAAAAAAAATAAATAGTTAATAAGATTAGTAATAAATCCTTTCTGTGCCATGTAATGTCTGTTAACCGTAAGCTTTGGTTGCTAGGCAGCATAACAAACTAACATTAGAGCTTTCTGTGAGCATAAGAACAGCTTAGATGTAACAGGTTAATTGATTTAAAACCTGGAGCATTAATACAGAATTAATTTATTGCGATGCCGTCATGGGTGCGCGGATTTTTACAAAGGCTTGGAACACAGCTCAGCCAATCAGAGTTTAGAATTTATTTCAAGAACCCAATATGACTGTTTTGTGTACTGTATGTTTGGAGCTTTGTGCTCGTTTTGCTTTGGTGTTCAGGGGATGTGACCATGTGAACCCCAGCTATCATTTTTGGGGGACAACTATGACAACAGCAGTAAAAATAAAACAAACAAACTATATATATATATATATATATATATATATATATATATATATGCGGCACGGTGGTGTAGTGGTTAGTGCTGTCGCCTCACAGCAAGAAGGTCCGGGTTCGAGCCCCGTGGCCGGCGAGGGCCTTTCTGTGTGGAGTTTGCATGTTCTCCCTGTGTCCGCGTGGGTTTCCTCCGGGTGCTCCGGTTTCCCCCACAGTCCAAAGACATGCAGGTTAGGTTAACTGGTGACTCTAAATTGACCGTAGGTGTGAATGTGAGTGTGAATGGTTGTCTGTGTCTATGTGTCAGCCCTGTGATGACCTGGCGACTTGTCCAGGGTGTACCCCGCCTTTCGCCCGTAGTCAGCTGGGATAGGCTCCAGCTTGCCTGTGACCCTGTAGAAGGATAAAGCGGCTAGAGATAATGAGATGAGATGAGATGAGATATATATATATAGGCGGCATGGTGGCGTAGTGGTTAGCGCTGTCGCCTCACAGCAAGAAGGTCCGGGTTCGAGCTCCGTGGCCGGCGAGGGCCTTTCTGTGTGGAGTTTGCATGTTCTCCCCGTGTCTGCGTGGGTTTCCTCCGGGTGCTCCGATTTTCCCCACAGTCCAAAGACATGCAGGTTAGGTTAACTGGTGACTCTAAATTGACCGTAGGTGTGAATGGTTGTCTGTGTCTATGTGTCAGCCCTGTGATAACCTGGCGACTTGTCCAGGGTGTACCCCGCCTTTCGCCCGTAGTCAGCTGGGATAGGCTCCAGCTTGCCTGCGACCCTGTAGAACAGGATAAAGCGGCTAGAGATAATGAGATGAATTATATATATAATTTTATATACCTTTATATAATGTTAAAAACTTCTGGGTGGAGGAGGAAAAAGTTCCTCCTCTTTCTCCACCCAGAGGTTTGTAACAGCTGGATAACAGTTGGAAATGATCACAGCTCTAAGTTGTGGCAATTGAAAAGCCTAGACGTTCAAGGCTATTAATGTGCTTCTTGCTGTCTCACCCTCGACTAGTCTTATCTTGTTTGTATGAGTCTTATATAAGACAGGAAATCAGTAGACAGGTATGGCTTCCACATGAAAATATTGCTTTTGGCACCTGAGTTCACACAGAAAAGCTCTTTGTTTCAGTCAGAAATACTTCATCCAGGCGGCATTTCTGTTGAGGCTTGGATAGCTTGTAACTTGCTTCAAGTATGGCCTGTCTGAGAAAATGACAGACATTTAGAGTACTTTATTGAATGATGTGGTTTGCTAGAAGTGAAAAAAAAATCATTCTGTGGTGTTTATAAGTTTTTTTTTTTTTTTTTACTTTTACTTTAGGCTACTCCACTGATGAAAATATAAGCAATGGAACCTGTTCCTTATTCTGTCTGTCTCTTTGCTGTAGGTACTGTATGCTTTTTCAAAAATCTAGCCAAACCAGATATAAGTATACACATATTTTCACTAAATACATAAAGAATATGCACATAAGAATACAATATAAATGAAGCTGCTGTTCCAGATGATTCAGTTTAGGAACAGAAGTACTCTATCAGGCTATGTACTGTATGCCATAAGTATTTGCCACTACGTGTAAGGTTTTCACGATATTTATTGTCCCACCATCGTCTTCTAATGTTTGTGCGGTATCCCAGTTTTGGGTAAAACTGATATATATATATATAGTTACTTGGGAGAGTTTGCCAAGACCAGAGGCGTGTCTCTCGGTTATATTCAGTTCTGACCTTGACTTAAGTTGATTTTTCTTGCTATCAGCTTGAGAAAGTCTTACTGTTTACAATAAACACAATATATTACACTGAAATTTGTTTTGAGCTGTAAATGCACGAACTTCAACAACCAAGTTCTTTTGTTAATGGACTACAGTTTGAGTTGTAAGTGTTGCAGATGAGGGCTTAGTCAGCTTATCCTTCAAACCATGGGCACAGGAGAGCTCAATGATTTAACAATTTATATATATATATATATATATATATATATATATATATATATATATATATTACCGTTCAAAAGTTTGGGGTCACTTTGAAATGTCCTTATTTTTGAAAGAAAAGCACTGTTCTTTTCAATGAAGATCACTTTAAACTAATCAGAAATCCACTCTATACATTGCTAATGTGGTAAATGACTATTCTAGCTGCAAATGTCTGGTTTTTGGTGCAATATCTCCATAGGTGTATAGAGGCCCATTTCCAGCAACTATCACTCCAGTGTTCTAATGGTACAATGTGTTTGCTCATTGCCTCAGAATGCTAATGGATGATTAGAAAACCCTTGTACAGTCATGTTAGCACAGCTGAAAACAGTTGAGCTCTTTAGAGAAGCTATAAAACTGACCTTCCTTTGAGCAGATTGAGTTTCTGGAGCATCACATTTGTGGGGTCGATTAAATGCTCAAAATGGCCAGAAAAATGTCTTGACTATATTTTCTATTCATTTTACAACTTATGGTGGTAAATAAAAGTGTGACTTTTCATGGAAAACACAAAATTGTCTGGGTGACCCCAAACTTTTGAACGGTAGTGTGTATATGATATTTTACTGATTCAACAAATCAAAATAGCATGATAAAACAGATAATATCCCGTGCACATGCATACGGTATTATATTATGCATGTTTTTTCTTTTACTTTTCTCAATGTAACTCAAAAAGTAGTGAAGGGATTTTGATAAAATTTGGCGGAAAGGTGGGCCATGGGCCAAGGAACAATTGATTCGATTTTGATGCAAATCCAGATATGTATGCAGCTCTAGGATTCAGATATGTATGAAGATCAAGGATTTTTTTTTGCCTGTTCCCAGCGTAACTCAAAAAGTAGTGAACGGATTTTGATGAAATTTGGTGGACCATGGGCCAGGGAACAATCGATTAGATTTTGATGCAAATCCAGATATGTACTGTATGTGGAGCCAGGATTTTTCTTTTACTTTTCCCAACGTAACTCCAAAAGTAATGAACAGATGTTGATGAAATTTGGAGGAATGGTGAGCCATTGGCCAAGGAACCAATTGATAAGATTTTGATGCAAATCTGGATATGTATACAGATCCAGGATTTTTTTTGTCTGTTCCCAGCGTAACTCAAAAAATAGTGAATGGATTTGGACCAAATTTGGTGGAAAGGTGAGCCATGGGCCAAGAAACAATGAATTAGATTTTGATGCAAATCCAGATATGTGGCTTAGTGGGGGTATGCATTCTACCGAGTACCCTTCTAGTTTTTAACTGTCTTGCTTTTATGTTTCATCATATTGCAGTTGATGGGGGGATGACAGCACGACTTGTGTGTGAAATTGGATTTCAATGAGGGAGAAGTGTGCACCGTCAGCCTCACTCTCTCATCCAGGGCCTCCGTGTTCCAGTGGCATGACAAAGTCAAGACGACTGGAGAAGGAACTGGATGCAGTGGATGACCAGGGTGCTCTAACATGTCTCACTCTGCTCTAGGTGTTCCACAGTGCTCTGCTAGTAACATCTTCCTGACTGTTGAACCAAACAGGTGGTTTCCTCTGCATAGTCCGCTGAGTCCAGTCTTCACATGCTTATGTAGACAAGCCCTAGCTCACCATGGATTTCAGATCCATCAGCTACCCTCACCTGGTTTAGCCGGTCTGCCAAAGCTGTTGCTCGGGGTGTGGCCACTGTTGCATGCTAACAGCTACTTGGAGCAAAAGGTGAGAGCTGAGTGATAAGTGAGGATCAAGGATAGATGAGCTGTCCTGAAAAAGGACATGGCAAGCCCCCCCACCGGAGGTATTACCTCTCCATGAGTACCCCATCATGATGCGCACTTCTACTCAAGAAAAAGCTGGCAATCTCAGAGACATGAACTACACTTTGATAAGTCTAGTCATCTGAATGGTGAGCCTCTGAGTAACTCAATGCATTTGTGTAACCCGACTCCGAATATGGAGAACTTTCCAAGTATAAACCATAATGTATCATTTGAACTTAAGTCATGAAACTATGAGCATGATCCTTTATCATTAAAGCAATACAGCCTTTCAATTTCATAAAATCGGTGAAATTTAGTTCCCACTGATATTTGGTCGTTGTGATATATGTTTATTTCTGTAATATCTCAAAAAAAAAAAAAAACCCAGACCATTCTGCGGCTGGGAAGTTATTTAATTTGAGGGGATTCCCTAGCAAGTAATGCGCATGAAATCGCTCGCTTCACGTAGTCAAGCAAACAGAGGAAGTCTGTGTGCGCATGCACAGGATTACCTTCTTTTCCTTCTTCATTTGGGTTTTACGGCAGCTGGCATCCACAGTGTTGCATTACTGCCATCTACAGGTTTACCTTTGACCGTGCACTGACAGTTCCATCATTCTGTTGCTAAACGAACAGCTGATCACACCGAGGTGCTCGCTGACCGCCGATATTTATTAGTTTGGTCCTGCGTTTCCTTTCCTTTGTATATAACATAACGTCTTTTCTTCTCACTTTCTTTCCGTTACTGTAGTCGGTCTTTCACATTTCATTTGCACACTCACGTCCTCCATTTTTCTCTCCTGTTTCAAATTTGTATCCCACAATGCCTTGTGCAAACGAGGAAAGCCCACCACGTGATGCATGACATAGTATCTTGAATTGGGTCATGGTGAAGCAGGAAAAAATAGCGGAGAATTTAGAGCCATGTGGCCTTAAAGGTCCCATGGCATGAAATTTTCACTTTCTGAGGTTTTTTAACGTTAAAATGAGTTCCTCTGACCTTCTTAAGTCACCCCAGTGGCTAGAAATTTCATAATGTGTAAACCAAACTATGCCCAACATTTGAGAATGGCGCGTCAAAACAGCGCGTTGATAAGCTCTTCCCTTTACTATGTCAGCAAGGGAGATGATCCCCACGCCCGCCCTCTGGATTCCCACCCACTGTATGGATTGCCCCGCCCAGTTGTAGTGAGGAGACCATAGAGGACACAACAACATGGCATCACCTAAGCGAGCGAATCATGGAAATTGCGCTGTACATGGATGTGACAACACAGAAAAGAGTCTGTTTTTACTGCCGACGGGAGAGCCCCTGAAGACGCAGTGGCTTAATTTTATTTACTTCAATAATACGCCGTCGAGTCTACCTAAGACGGTGTATGTTTGTCGGAAGCATTTTCCTGAGGAATGTTTCCACAACTTGGGACAGTACAGGGCAGGTTTTGCACATCAACTGTCACTGAAGCCTGGGTCCGTACCAAGCATCCCTGCCGCATCAGCCACAAACACCGAACAAGTAAATGTATAACTGGTCGTTTTGCCGTGTTTTAAAATCGGTGCGTTAGCCTAGCAATGGCTACATTAGCTGTGCAGCTAACCGCTTCCTGCAGTTAGCCAGGTAATCTGTGCTACAAAACTAAAGAGCATGCAGCATGCTCTGTTAAACTGAGTTTAGTCTGGAAATTGACTGTAACTTATGAGCTTATGTTTGACTATTGCTCCGCAATGCATGTCTTCTGTTGGATAAGCGATATGTTGCTGTAGTTGCTGTTTCTATCCTCTTTGGTTATGGAGTGCGTGTTCAAGCCTAGGGTATTATACGTTCGTAAACTACCACTCCGAACACTCTCACTCTCTGTTCTCTGTGTCACGTTGAGTTTACGAAAGGAGTCCGAGGGAGAACGGGGTTTTGTCTTAGCAGCATGGCTACAGGCGCTGATAGCAGCGAGTATGTGTGCGCGCAGCTTGGTCAAGCCCCTCCCCCTCCCCCCATGGCCCGCCCCCACCCTCTACCCTTCCCCGCCTCCTGCTTCTCATTAGCAAAACGACGCACTGGGAAAAGCGCTGAAATGGGGCTTTCTCCCAGGAGGCTATATTTACGTGCCGAGGGTTCATTTCGAGAAAGGCTGCGGATATAACATCCGGAAGCCTCCACGAGCCCATTTAAAGCATCAACAAACCACCATGCCATGGGACCTTTAAATTCATTAATTGTTCTATAAAAAAAGTTATAAAATTGGAAGTCTGTGATTTGAATTCAGTCCACTAAACAAAAATAATTGGGTGTCAGGGAAAATTCATTTTTTTTATGATGACCTACACTTGAAAAATCTGAAAGGCAGTCTAGCTTTAAGTTTATCATTATCAATGTTGCATATAAACTATAATCCTTAGATTAACTGTAAAAATAAAATACAATTTAGGTTTCTCTCAAGTTCACTTCATCTTTAGTTCCATCTTGGGAGTTTTTCTTTGCCACATTCTCCCTTGACTTGCTCTCTGTCTGTAACAATCTGCTTTTCAAACAATATGCACTATAAAAAGATCACAATAAAAATAAAATACTTTGCTACGTTCCGTGATCAAGCCTTAGATTTTCAAAAAAAAAAAGTGAATGTCAGTTGCAAAGTTAACTTTCCACAGATGTTACTGCTCAAATTTTGCAGCTGTTAAGAAGAATCAGTTGACATAAAGCTAGTTTATATTTTTATTCCCTACGATCATCTTCATTATTCTCCTGTTCTATCCTCGGAGCAGGCTCATCAACACTGATATCCTGAACACGTTCAGACAAATATCCACACTGACACGTATTTAGAGTTTCAGCATGGATCAAAAGGCTTTCACTCCACATCAAAGCAATAAGAAATCTCTCAGTAGCTGCTCTGACGTTTTGTAGAAAAAGCAAAAGAAAGTTGGCAAACTGCAGAACTCTTGCAGGAGTAGATGTTTTCTTGGTTGTGTTGCTACTCCTATTTGCAACTAGCTTGACTTGTAGCCAGAATAAGCTTTAGTGTACCCTGTCACAGAACAGCTTGTTCACTTCTTTCATAAAGAGAATGAGGCTATAACTGTAGGCCATCAACCGTCCTGCCAAAGCATGCTGGAACAGCACATTGTCTGAAAAAAAAAATTCCAGTAAGAATGAATGAACGAATAAATGTGTGACTATGTATGTGGTCCGCCAAGTCAGTGAGCTCTACAGGATCAGGTCATCCATCATCCTTACTCTCTGCAGGGATGTCACATAGATGTGTATTAACGTGTGTACAATAGCGATAAGTGAAGCCACTCGATCTTCTATAACTCGGACAACTCGGTCTTCAGACTCTGAGATTAATAACAAAGAATGCAAAGCGCCAAACAATAGTATGGATTATACTGTATGTGCAGGGGCAATGCTCGCACCTCAGAATGCATAAAAGTACTTAGTACACCTTATGTTGTTTTCAAAGGCAAATACATGCATGCAATCTTAACATGAGCAAACCAGAAAAGAACAGAAAATGGATTAATATGAAACTCACTTATAATTAAGAAGAAGAAGCCTTCATTTTTGTCACATGTACACAAGCACAGTGAAACTCCTCCTCTGCATTTAACCCATCTGAAGCAGTGAGCACATACATACCCAGAGCAGTGGGCAGCTACGGTACGCTACAGCACCCAGGGAGAAACTGGGGGTTAGGTGCCTTGCTCAAGGGCACTTCAACTATGACACCAGGAAGGGGAAAGTGCTGTTCATTCACTCAACTCCCCCTCATTTTTCTTGCCGGTCCCAGGAATCAAACCAGCGACCCTTTGGAGGCAAGGCCGCTTCTGTAACCTTCAGGGCGTGGCTGCCCCCATGGGCCCCATAAAGTCTAAGGGCCAAATCAACAAGTTCCTATTGCTACAAAGTGTTTCATTCCTCTTATACAACAGCATATTGGAAAATATACAGAGTTTACAGCACTGTTACAAAATGTGGACACTGGAGACTCCTTCCAAAAATGCTACATAAATGTCTCCTGACTTAAAATTTATCCACATCAAGTCAAGTTTATTTTTATAGTGCTTTTAACAATAGACATTGTCACAAAGCAGCTTTACAGAGAGTTAAAGACTTTAAACATGAGCTAATTTTATCCCGACTCTATCCCCAATGAGCAAGCCTGTGGCACCAGTGGCAAGGAAAAACTCCTTCAGATGACATGAGGAAGAAACCTCAAGAGGAACCAGACTCAAAAGGGAACCCATCTTCATCTGGGTGATAACAGACAACATGATTATAAATAACTTGCTTCTATAACAGTGTCCTATATAGTCACAAAGTATAACTGTGGAACCAGGAAATTCATTATAGTTTTAACATGAAGGCTGTTTTGTTGAAGTTATAAACTGTTCATTGATGGAACTTGAGTGCAAAACTGTTCATGACAACTGCATTCCTAGAGTTAGCAAGTTAATTGTAGTCCTCAGACATAAAAGCGTTACTGTAAGTGTCCAGAGCGTCTTCCAAGTGAGACTTTTGACTGTCCACATGGGGCTGTCCTCCACAGGAGCAATGTGATGAGACTCCAGCTAGAAGTAAGGCATCAGGATGGATCAGGCAGGTCCGAGGAGCAGAAGAGGTCAGTATCTCGGTCTCAGGATCGACATGTAACTCAGAGGTACAGACAGAGTGAGGGGGAAGGAGAGAGAGAGAAAGAAAACACAGATTGTTAGGTATGCCCAATGTCACCTAATGAGTAAGAATAGCATCCATTTTGCGCTGAGTGCAAGCAATCAACAATTACATACATTTTTATTTACTGTAGTTACTATAGATGTTACATATTAATATATTAATACTTGAAGGGCACTCAAGTATTCTGTCATATTTGGATTTACATCTTCGGATTTGCATCAGAATCTAATCAGTTGTTCCTTGGCTCATGGCTCACCTTTCTACCAAATTTCATCAAAATTTGTTCACTACTTTGTCAGTTTTGTTGGGAACGGTAAAAAAAAAAAATCCTGGATCTGCATACATATCCGGATTTGCATCAAAATCGAACTGATTGTTCCTTGGACCATAGCTCACTTTTTCACCACATTTTTATCCAAATCCATTCACTACTTTTTGAGTTATGCTGGGAACAGTAAAAAAAACCCTCCTGAATCCACATACATATCTGGATTTGCATTAAAATCTAACCAATGGTTCCTTGGCCCATGGCCCACCTTTTCCTCACAATTTCATCAAAATTCGTTCACTACTTTTTGAGTTACATTGGGAACAGGCAAACAAACAAACAAACAGGTGAAAACATAGCCTCCTCCAACAAAGTTGGCAAAGGTAATAAACCTGTGATTTGGACTACAGGCAGCACAGAAGCTGTTAGAGCTTCTGTTGCAGAAAATTAATCAATGCCTTCAAAATCGAGGATTCAAAAAGTACTGTGGTATAAATAGTCTTATCCAGCTTTCTTACACGTAATGATACAGTAAAAAGACATTCTGGTGTTGACTGCAATTGGAGCCCATATGTTCACAAAATGGCATGAAAATGTCATCACATGTCTGAAAGAACAAATTCTACAGATTTAGCTTAATTTACATCAATTTAGCTTAGTTTACAAAGACATTTGCCTGAAAATTTCAGGAACACATTCTTCAACCAACAACTGCCCCTTGACTTCTATTATATAAATGTGTTTTGAGTAAACGGGGATTTTCTTGTACAAACTGCATAATTTTCCTTTATAGCAAAGTTAATAGAAGCTATTTAAAATAAAGTATGTTTAAATATGTTTACTAATTCAGCTTTCACTAATGTGTTTACAGCCATCTTTAGGTCATTAATTTGACAGTTTTATCCATGTCCAGAGCAGAAACAGGAAAGCCCCTCATGTCATTCAAAGAGCATGCTCTCTTGAGACTGTGTTCTCATTCCATAGTCTTGACACACTAGTCATAATGTTTTAGCAACACGCATTAACAAAAGAAATAGTCTTAAGCAATTCTGTCCTTTAGTTACAGAGAGCAGGACAGTCTGAGTTCACGTGGACTGGCAACAGAAATCAGAAATCAGACTCCGAATTTAATTGCATTATTCCAAAAGGTCTAGAGAATAAGCTTTTGTGCTCGGAAAGGAACATTCTCCCAGACTTTTTTGTTTAAAAAATTTCAGGAACAATAGGATCTTTTGATGTCTGCTGTCCCTTGTTCAAATGAACTATCTACCAGGGTTTGATGGATGGTCTGGCTCTTATCCCAGTGTGGTTTTTGTGGTGGAGCTTAGAAGTCATACACTCTCACAAGTTCTTTCCGTAATGTCCTTTCTGGGTAGAATTCGAATCACATACCCAATAATTTTGCAATCCTTAAAAGCCTCTACCTCATAATCTGGATAAAAGGCTTTATTTGCAAGTGAGACTTCAGAATATGAAGAATATGCGTGGTTTGCAAAAGAGGTGATTTACTCCTGTTTATGTTCATGTAGAAACACTAATTGCACAACTGGTTTCTCAATTTGGCCTCGTTCGACGAGAGATGTGTTCACCCCCTGAGCTTCACCAGCAGTCCTGCTCTCACAATGTTTCCTTTATAAGCATTCAATTTATGGTTTCATAAATGCGCCTAGTCTGGTTGCATTACTTCATTTGGCAATACAAAGAAGGGATTATGTAGAGCTGTAGACCCAGTAAGAACCAAGCTCTCCTCGGAGACAAACTCGACGCACATAGACAGCTTAATTGTCGTGTGGTGGATGAATTTTCTCAGAATATTCCACTTGCTGTACAAGGTGGTTAAACCTCTTTGTGTGATTATGGGCTGAGAGAACTTTTAACATGCCACTCTGATATCGCTGAAAAGATACAATGCTTTCTGATACGTATTTAGCAGAATCATCGTTACATTACAGACATTTAGGAGACGCTCTTATCCAGAGCAACATTCAACGTATCCAGAGCAGCCTGGGCAGAAGTAGGGGGTTAGGTACCTTGCTTGAGGGTACTTCAGCCATTCCTGCTGGTCCAGGGAATCAACCCGGCAACCTTTCGGTCCGAAAGCTGCTTCTCATGTGCGAGTTCAGCGTGAATGCCTTTGTTTGTGCTAAAAATGAAAGACAAGATTATTCATAGGTCATTCTTACCATATAAAGGTCATTATAAAGGCCATGTAGTGCAGCACATGGCATTATAACATGATAAGTTGTCAAATTATTTCTAGAATGTTATTAGAGCTTTATATGGCAATATTAGAGCTTGTGAAATGCTTAAGAAATCGTTCCTGTACGATCTGCTGCCTAAGAGTATAGCCACTTTGGAGATAAATTTCATTAGAATTTCTGCTCTGCTTCCAGCTGAGATCCATCCCCATTCTCTTTTCTTTTTTTTTTTTTGTCAGAGAAGGTGTGAGAAATCAGATTGAATTCACGACGGGAATAGAGACTCTTTTGTGATAGTACAGCACTGGTAGGAAGATTGAAGAGAGCTCAGTAATGTCTGACAAGAGCCACGGATCCGTTCTGAAGATGATGAAATCCAGTAAACATCGCTAATGCCAAGTGCTTGATTAAACTCAAACATCTCGATCTCCGTAACGACCAGGAGTGTTTAGTCATGTTTTAGAAAAGAAGCAGAAACCCTGAAAGTGGAAAGGGAAATTATGCCGAATAAAATGGAAATAAAGCACAGGTGGTATTAATACACATCCAGGGGTTGCCAGAGCTTTTTGAAATAGATGACTTATAATTTCCACCCTTCTAAAACTTTTACGTTTGTTGGAAACCAAATACAGCAGCCTGAGAAGACCTTCCGTATAGTGAAGCATGGTGGTGGTAGCATCACATTGTAGCCTCTTGGTTGCTAATTTCCTCAAATGTAATATTTACAAAATACATATATGTTATTTACCAGCTGGGAGGTCCGTATCGTGAAATACCGCAACCGAGGTCTTGAAAGTACTGACCAAGGCCCTCTGGGCCGAGGTCAGTATTCAAGGCCGAGGTCACGGTATTTCACCATACGGACCGACCTTAAGCTGGTAAATAATATATTTATTTTTTTCTTTACCAAATTCTAACAGAAAACGAGAGCGCCCGAAAGGGAAAACCGAGCCGAGCCACCATTTTGAATCCTCATTCACGGCTGTAATGCAAATTGCTTCCTCCTCGGTATACAAGTGCACTTCCATGGCAGGAAAAAAATTACATTTTGCCACCTATGTAGTCCCCTATTTATACAAAATTGAGTCATTCAGGATTCAGCCATGTTTTTGCTCGGTGTTAGCAAATTACAGGTTTTTAGCTTTCTCCTGAAATGTTTTCTTTTATTTCTTCTTCCTCAGGGTCGTAAAACTCGCTTTCGCTGTGAACACTGTCGTTATCGCTAGCCATGCTGTAAAATTAATGCTATTCTCCTGAGAAATGCTGGCAAAAATTTATAAGATTTTTGATAATCTTATAAATAAATCTTATAAAAAAAGATAAATGTTGACAAAAAATCTACTATGTTTGTTGTTGTTGTGAATGAGCGAGTCGCCAGAGGTCCGTAACCGGGGTCTGTAACTGGGGTCTGTACCGTAGGATACGGACCCGCTCACCAGCCAATCGGAGCGCAGTATTTGGACCGCGAAAAAAATAATGTATGTTATTAAGATGGCAGGTTTTCTTTGAAAAAAAAAGAAGTAAATATAATCTCTAATTCATACGTACAGTGTGTGCTGTACAGGCTGTGCTTAACATGTAGAGAAATGACAGGTTCAATTCTGTATCAGTAGAAATAAGGATGAAATAAAAGAAAATGTAGGATACTTTTACTGTAAGTCAGAGAATTGATTTTTGTAACTATTCTTTATTTTTTTGCAATATGTGCAATAATTTAAGGGCCTTGATGTAACGATTGTTTAGGAAAACTCAAGTTTAAATATTGCTTCTTTAAAAATGGATCATATGATGATAAATTAAGGTATATTACAATATATTATATAGAGATGATTGGGAAATAACACCACTCGTATTTTTCATACGAGCGCCATCTGGGACATGGAGAACCAAAACTGTGACATAAATCTCTATATGTCACTCATGAGGAAACTGATGAATTGTTTTGATAAATTTGGGCACTTTTTGTTTGTGAATTTGTCGATATAATAAAAAGAAAATCCAGTCCAGTCCAGTTACCTTCCAGCCGGTGTAGTGTTAGCGAAGGCCAATGCTAGCACAGTCAAGCCGAATATTATTTAATCGATTATTTGATTAAAAAGTCACAAATTTACAACAACAACAACAATAAAAACCTCTCATGCTTCTCTGCTTCCTGGCTGCAGTGCATTCTGAGAAATGTACTTGAAAATCTCTTAGTGCTTTATTTAAATAATATTGGCTGGCACTGAGTGGTATATTAGATATATTCCATTCAGCTAGCATGATACTGAACGAGTCGAAGACGAGTAGCTGAATGGAATATATCTGATATACCACGAAAAAAGCCAGCCAATATTATTATTATCCATACACATTCCTTTCGGGTGTTCAACGCGTCTTTCTCTTTCAAAATTCTCTCAAAATCGTCCGTATTTAACGACGCAAACCTGGTGGCCATGTTTGTTTACAAGTTGTCACAGTTGCTCACTAGCGTGGAAGTTTTACATCTCCGATGTGTGACGTCAAGTTGTTTTGACAACCGTGCAATGTCATACACCATATTCAACGCTCATTCTCCATTGAGTAGAGTGACGTAATACACGTAGGATAAGCGATATGCGAACAATATTGCATGCTCTCAAACCAAATGAATGAAACCCGCTAGAAGGGAATAGAACACATGTTTTCATTCTATCGAAAAAGTGTCCTGTAATTCCAGATATTTCACTCTGATGATGTCACTCCCAGTGTTTTCCTGCTGACTAGACTCACATTGTCAAAATGGCGAACCGATTAAAAATTAAACTTCTTTTGATTAACTTGCATTTTTTTTGTGCGTGGATGTGTCCATATAACATAAAGAAGATTACACGGTGGCACGAAGATATGAAGTTTATCATTCGCTTCACTCACTCGTGATAACCACTCAAGGATAAACTTCATATCTTCATGCCAACGTCTAATATCATCTATATATTTGATAGTCGTATTGGTGTTTAAGACAGAACATGGTTTAAAATTTGACTGGATTTATTGATCATTTTGCTAGTTTTGTCATGCAGATCTCACAATCCTGCACACATTACCATCCTTGATTAATAAATAAACACCACTCCGATGGCTGACGGTGTCCCTTTTCTTCCCTTTCTTCTCTGCCTCCTTTCATCAGCTTTAACATTTATTGGGTTTTTTTTCATATTTCATTCAGTCAAACAAGAGAAACCCAAGCTTTGGCATTTCACATTCCTATTGTCAGCTTCAAACCTTTGGCCTCTGCAGTGACAGCTTGCTTTAATTTTCCCCCCCTCGCTGATTCTTTAGAAATGATAGGGCAACTGCAGTGAGTGGGCATTCACACAAATACAACCACACTATCTAACGTCAGTCACGTGTAAAAAGTAAGCTTATCAGTTTTGCTCTAACCTCACTAATTGGTTGCTTGAAAGAAAAAAAATCCCCTTCTTTATTAAAGCTTTCAGTTTTAGTCAAGCACCTTTCAGTAAATGGATGATATATGCTTTTGTAGGAAAAGAGATGCCAAGGCTTTCTTTCAGGCCTGAAGGATAGTAATGCAATGCTCTCGATATATAACTGTTTAGTGAATAATGTAAATATATGGTGTTGGAGAGAATAAGCTGGTTGTTGTTCTTATGATGGGAATCATCTGTCTGCGAGGGAAAATAGAAGGGACTATTGTCTTCCTTATACTGAACCTAAATTACAACCATCTGAGGAATCTGTTTTCTTGCATGGAGAATAAAAGACGGAGATACTGTTTATCAGAGAACGATTCGAGTAGCACATTCAGCAAATGAGCCTGAGTTGAGGCTCGATATTAAAGGAAAAATCCACTCTTAATGTCTTGCATGCCAATATTTATAATATATTTGCCTGTGCGTCAGCATTTCAGTCCTTTACTCTGTCCAGTCCAGCTCTCTCACCTCCTCAAACAAACGAGCTTCCAATGCTTGAACTTCCATACTAATACCACCATCCTCGATCTCCGCCATTGTGTTTGTTATTTAGTAGCTCACTAACTAGTTGAGCTGAGTCTCTGCTGCAATTCCTTCATATTGGGGATTGCATCGCATTTTGAGGATCCAAAGTTTGCCGTCTCCACTTTCTTGTAAATATGATGTTAAACATAACCAGAAAATGGAAAAGAAGAAGAAATGAAGCCGTGCTCTTCTTTTATTTTATGACCTAACAACAAAACCTGACCCTTATCACTTACGTTTGAGATTGTTAAAATGTTTTCTCCTACTAAAAACCCATCATAACTGCGCTAATCAAGTCCTCATGATGATATCGCCATTCCGGACACCCTTAAACTTCTCATAGGACAACACTGACCAAGAAGCTGGCACCAAAATCAAAGACTTCAATATAAACATATTCAATGTGTTGCAGGTTTTCAGTCAACCGTGAGCCTTTCACATTTATGCATATTGTGAGTCAGCTATGGTAACCATGGTAACTATGGTTATATCTTTGCCAACCAAATGTGTTTGGTGTTTGTGTACAAGGTTGGCTTGATTTTGGAGCAATGCACTGTTTTTAGAGCTTCTTAACAAATCTGGTTTTGTTCTTTGAAAATTGCTCAAACATTTCCCCACTCGATGTCTATAAATTTCATCCAACTCTCTTACGAGACTGTGATTGTGTCATGTAGGCATTGGCAGCCTTAAGTTCCTGCTTTTTATTATTTTTTATTATTATTATTGTGACAGGCTGTGGGTATGGGCCAATAATCCTTTTAGGTTTTCAGAAAACTAGATAGATAAGAAGTGATAAAAATATTAGTAAGCAAGTAAAAGCCAAAAGATGAAAGAAAAACCTCAAGTGCAGATAATTAGCCAAAGACATTCCTCCAATGGAGCTTCATTACCAGTATGGGGTTACAGAAAATGTGCGGCGCTCTTCTGATGGCGAAATAGATGTAGATATGAAACAATACAGGACATTCTTTCGAAAGCTGGTGTCTGAGCTGGGAAAAGGGTTATACAGCAGAGCCTCCTGTCTCCTACAGCTGGACCTGATTTAGCTCTGTTGTTGTCTCTTGGTTTTGATGACAGAGAGTTGGGTTAAACAGAACTGGCAGTTAACTGAGCACAGTAGAAGGGTTGGTTCAAGTTTAGGCTCTGTGACCCCAAAATGCTAAGGTGAGAGTTCGGGGAAAAGTCAGGAAGACATTGTTTTTAGAAATTCTGATTATTTGGTTATTTTAGCTGGCTAGGGTTGTGCAGGGCCTCCCTTGGCCACATAGGGAGGCCCTGCACAGTGTCAGCTTATTAACCACATGTGTGCTGGCTAGATCCATGTGTGCTACTGAGACGGAGAGAATCAGGGAATGTTTAAGGCTTGACTCTGAAACTGTATCTGTCATTACGAGACTGGCTTCAGGAAACCAAAGCCTTCCAGAGGCCATACAGGTCAGAGTGTGCTGATGTCATGCTCATGTGTGTTTGTCTCTCTGTGTATGTGGGTGTCTTTGAGTGTCTGCGCTCTTGTACATTGAGTATGTGCATATGAACAGGCGTAGACCTGGATTTCACCTTTGAGGAATGTTATTCCTGTTTGTTAGAGTTGTACAGTTTTGAGTAGTAAACAAACTGTGAATACCAGAACGTAGAGCACAGAAACAAACTACACACACTTAATTAGACACATATTAGTGAATAAAACATTCAAAAACTCATAATATAAAAGTATAATACACACAAAAAAAATAGGAGTATTGTGTTATACCGTTCGGATTGTACAATACAACAATACACCATGATCAAGTATGAATTATGAAGAGTATTTGCTCAGAATTGATTGCCAAGTATGATGGAATTGGTTGTTTAGTGTAGATGATAGTAGGATATAAAAAACCCTGCTAGATAATCCATATTATTCTATCCACATTCACTGGATATGAGTAATCATGCGCTCTGATTGGCTACTCTACTACTAGGCTATCAACTCATATACCTTGAGTAGAGAAAAACAAAATGGCAGAGGGCATCAAGTACTTATAAGAAACAGACATAGCTAAAAGTTTGTTTTTTTGCTTTTCCCCCAGTATCTCCTGTTCCACACTCCAGCCCAGTCGGTGGTGGTAATGCACTTTTAAGTTGGTTTGCCAGCCAACAAAAACCACTGAAAGAAGAAGAAAACAAAATGGCAGAGTGTGTTGCTGAACCAACCGAGGATGAAATAAAAACTCTACTTGAAAACAAAACCCCCAAAATAATTTAAAAAACCCTCAACAAAATATGCAATTAAAGTATTTCATGGTAAGAATATATCTTTTTAAATTATTTTTCAAGAATTATTATTATAGCATTTTTCACAAACTGCTACTGTCATTTCGCCGATGTGTTTACATTCTAAGCGGAAATTATTTTGTCGGACGTTTTGTATAAAGTTTTTATTTATCGAATTTGCAAAAAATAAAAATGCTCTGTTTCTCAAAATCCAGTGAATGTGGACAGAATAAAACAGTTATTCCACTCAATCTCGTCGTACACGGCTTATAGCTAACTCGGTGCTACGCGCCTCATAGGCTATCAGCTCATGTATGACTCGATTTTGTGGAATAACTGTTAATTGTTGTGACCAGTGACTGAAAAAACATGGACAGCATAATGTCTTTAACCCTCATCCTACCATGCTATTTTACACCTTAATCTTACCATGTGGGGTCCGTTTGGACCCCAATACTTTTCTTTAAAATTAAAGCTTATAAAGACAAAATCACCAGATAAGTTTTGTTCAGAACATCTTGTATTAATAACAGCAATACACTAAAGGGCCCAAGGCATAAAGAACACACTTAACCTTCATCCTACCAGCCAATTTTACATACACAAACTACCAGGCGGGGTCCGTATGGACCCCAGGAGGGAATACCTTGAAATCAATGCAGTAAGAACCAATTCAATGCAGCAAACAGACATAACTTTATTGAAGAACAAAATCCACTATGGCTGAATATCAATGATGTATTATAAATGCAATAACATTGCAATAATATTGCAATAACTAGCATACATGTAGCAAATTATAGCGCCACAAAAAAATTGGCATTATATACATGATTTTTGCAGCTCATGCAGCTGTAAAACATTCTGGATTACAACTTAGGTCTTTTCTTACAGAATTTAAAACAAAAAAGTAATTGTAAAATAATTTAGGGCTTTTGTTTTGCAGCCTGTGCTTATTGCAGCAGTGGGGTCCACACGGACCCCAAGAAGGAATGCCTTGGTAGTTTCATTATGGAACATAAAAGAAATAAAAGAAGTTAACTTTCAGTGTGCTATTCAATTATAAAATGAAAGACAGATAAACTTTACTCTGGGGTCCGGTTGGACCCCAGTAACAAATTAATTATACCTTCACAATGCAAAAAGCTGATCTTCCGGTGCTTTAGTGTTTTAATTAAGACATAAATTCCGACAAATTCATAAAACGGTGAGGCAGTATGTCACATATTTTAAAAATGGCAAACAAACATATAGGTGCGGGGTCCAGATGGACCCCACTTGGTAGGATGAAGGTTAAAAAGTGAAGCAGCCACAGGTCTTGCGCCCCTGCTGGCTGGCTGCAGTATAATGTGTAGCACTGCCCATCCCCGTGTGTTTCAATGACAAACTAGTCTATTTTCCGTGTCAATTTTCTCATCTTTACTGTCGTTCCATCGACAGAGTCTAATCTGAACAGTTAGTTTTCCCCTGTTCTGATATCTGCACGTTTTATTTTCCCCCAGAAATTAATTGTTAAAACATTATCCTACTATATCATAAGAAGCCATGGATACAGTTAGAAATGAAATGATTGACAGCCTTGGTGACAAGCTGGACCTTGGTATTGGGAGAAGGGGGTGGGCCTACCAAATGAGTAGGTGTACCTGTTTTTGGCTCTTGTCCCTACTGTGCAGACGCTGGCTCCAGATAGCAGCAGAAAATCCTACTCTGCAAACCCTGGCTTCAAATTTGACAACATGGTGGATGAATTTTGGCTTCATTTCTATAGAAGGGAAAGGCATGGAGTCATGCTGTCCATGATTTTACAGTCATTGGTTGTGACCAACTACCAGCTGCCAAAACACAGGCTGAGCTAGTCAAGCTGGTGGACTCTCTTTACCAGTTGGTAAGCAATTTTCCAAATTCCTTCTGTTCAATATTTGAATAAACTGATTCATAAATATTTGAGATTTTCTACTTACCTTACTGTTGTAGTATTTTCTTACAATTAGCTTGTATATGATGTAGCATTAGTAGCACTAATTCAGAAACTGTTTCCTTCCCACCAGCACTTACCAGCTGGCAAAGGTGGTATACCAGCAGGACCAGCTTTGCCTGTGTTTTGGCAGCTTGTAGCTGGTCAGAAGAAGTTGAAATGCTCAGGGTCATGCTTGTTTTGGGTTTTTTTTTTTTGGAGTAAATAGTAGTCTTGAAGTGAAAGGTTTCTTTCCAAATAAAATTGTCACACATTGTGTCCAATCAGCAATAAACAATCCTGCGAGCCCAACTCCAGTCTATCTGACCAATATAAGGAGCTTAGGTCCCATTTACATGTGCATGTACCCATCTGACATTCTTTATCCTAGTGCTGTTTTGAAGGAGGATGTGCAATAGCCAGGATGTTATCCAAATTGTGTAACCTTACAGCTGTTGATTGCTGTAATTCACTGATTTGGTGGAGGCCTTTCCTCACTGTCTGAGATAAATTTCCTGTTCTGTCTACTTCACACCAAAATGCTTTGATCTGTACTCAGTATAACCTCTTGCCATCAGAACAACTGGCAGAGAAAAGCCAGACTTAAGCTGAACACTATGTTTCCTGTCTCTCTGGTGCCCAACATGGTCCATAACCATGTCCTCCATAAAGCAACATGCTGCTGATCCTTATTGCAAAGTCCCTGGGGAATCTCTGCAATCTTACACTTGTGCCAATGGTTCAACTGAAAGACCAGTTAACAACCTTTCCTCCTCTTCTACTTTCAAGCAAGTCAAGATCTGAACAAATCTTACTACAAGAACATCCATCATCTTTGCCTCGCTGTATGAGCTACCTGTCAGCCTGTCTTTGTTTGTTCCAACGCTGCATGCTCATTACTACTACAAAGATAGGGCTTGATGAAAAGCAGTCATGAAGAGTAGATAAAACACCACTCAGGAGCAGCTCCACCAATGCTTTATCAAAGGTAACCACAGTCCCTGTGGCTTCTGCTGTTTTCAATGCTTAGAGCAAATACCCACCTCTCCCTCTAATGTACTGACATGGATTTGTAGTGTGTATGTGGTGGCAAAACCAGTTCCGTCTGTGCAAGCTAAACTAATTGTTCACGAAAGGTCACATAAAGGTTCCTTCACCGCATTGCATATTTATACCTAAGCTGAAAACTCTCAAACACCCTTTCAACACAGTGCTCTTGTATAGATGTAAAACAGAGTGCACGTAATCGCTCAGAAAAAGCTGGGTTTCCTTTCCCTCTCAAGGTTTCTTTCTCATGTAATCTCAGGGGGGTTTTCCTCACCACTGTTGCCTCTGGCTCAGTCATTAGGGATCTGGCTCTGCATCTAGATTTCTGTTCCTTTTGACGACATCTATTGTTAAACGTGTGGTACAAATAAATTTGAATTAAACTCCTTGTTATCATTGGGCTTGGTGGTGACAGGGGAGATTTGGATTCCTACTTTAACACTGACATTAAGGCAAACACGCCTCCATAGCAAGTTTGATCATTGAGCAAGTTCGAGCAAGGATCATCAATTAGATTTGACCGGAGGTCAAAATCTGTAATTACTCTTTGGGCAAGACTCATCACCAAGAAACCCAACAAACTAAACACCTCAACACCTCATACTTGTGTTGTAGTATTTGAGACTGGTCTTGGTCTCAAGACCACTTTTTGAAGGCCTTGGTCTTGTCTCAGAATCATCCACAATTTTACTTGGGCTTGTCTCGGTCTCAGACATAGAAAACTCGGGATTTTATTTCAAGACCAGTCAAGACCACAACTGCAGGGATTTCATAAAATTGCCTGTGTATTGTCTGATTTATCTGTTTACATCATTGCTGTGATTGAATGAAAAACGTCCTGCTTCAAATGCAATCAATTATGTAACTCATTGCTAATTTTAAATTTTTTATTACTGTTAACGGCTGTCGTCCCTCCTCCACCCCCTTCACACACTAGTCTGGTCCTGGCCTTGACTCAGTCTCACCCTGCCTGGGACCTGGTCTCAACCCCTCAGAGTCTTGGTCTTGACTTGATCTCAACCCTTCAAAGTCTTGGTTTGGTTGACTAGAGGTCATAACTCACAATTCTTGACCTAAGACCAGGGAAAATCAAAAAGCATACCACCTCAACTCCTTTGTGAGAAGTTGGGATGGCCTCTTCAACTCCAAGTTCCTCCAAGTTCAGCAAGTCACATCAAATCAACATGGCTGCACATAGCATCATTATTACCACGTCTTACTTTTAAATATCTTCTTCTTTCAGCTGTTCCCGTTAGGGGTTGCCACAGAGGATCTGCTCAAATGACTTGGTGTAGGTTTTACACCAGATGCCATTCCTGACACAACCCTCCACAGTCTATCTGGGCTTGGGACTGGCACAAAGTATGGACTGGCTTGCGCAACTGGAGTGGCTGGGTATTTTACCTAATCAACATGTCTTTGAGCTGTGGGGGAAAACAAAGCACCCGGAGGAAACCCACACAGACATGAGGTTCAAACCTGGAACCTTCTTGCTGTGAGGCAACAATACTAACCACTGCACCACCATGCCGCCACCTTCAAATATGTTATGAAGTTTATATATAAGGCGGCACGGTGGTGTAGTGGTTAGCGCTATCGCCTCACAGCAAGATCTGGGTTCGAGCCCCGTGGCCGGCGAGGGCCTTTCTGTGCGAAGTTTGCATGTTGTCCGCGTGGGTTTCCTCCGGGTGCTCCGGTTTCCCCCACAGTCCAAAGACATGCAGGTTAGGTTAACTGGTGACTCTAAATTGACCGTAGGTGTGAATGTGAGTGTGAATGGTTGTCTGTGTCTATGTGTCAGCCCTGTGATGACCTGGCGACTTGTCCAGGGTGTACCCTGCCTTTCACCTGTAGTCAGCTGGGATAGGCTCCAGCTTGCCTGCGACCCTGTAGAACAGGATAAAGCGGCTAGAGATGATGAGATGAGTTTATATATAAGTATTTTCTTTAGGTCAGTCAACATATATATATATATATATATATATATATATATATATATATATATATATATATATATATATATATATAAAATAGGCATGAAGCCAAGGGCTATAGAAGCAGAAATTGGTGCTGCCCAATGCACCTAAGGGCCTGTTAGCACTGGGACAGGAGACTACCTGGGAAGACCAGGTGCTGGTATGATAAGGACTTTGACTTGATTGAATCCATAATGTTGACTGTATAAATATGTTTTTTGAGGCTAGCTTGTTTGGAGGCATTCATATTTTCCCAACTTTGTAGCTCAAATCCACAGAAGTTGAAAATGACATCACTGCAAGCTCCAACTTCCCACTTCCAAGGTAAATCAAATGCTACCGTAAGTCATATTCCTAACTCATGGGCACTCTGAACCAATAAGCACTTGCTGCTTGTTCTGAATCCCACTGCCTGCTGCACTACACATACATCAAGTGGAAAGACTGACAAATCTGTGCAAAATGCATTGCGGAATCAACATTAATACATTATTATTAAATTATTATCATGATTGCTGCTCAGTGACGAGATGGTCATCTTTCAAACTGAATTAGTGACATTCCTCCATTTTTCAGTGTCTAACTTACAGTCTTTCTCGTAAATGTTTTTCTCCCAATGCTTGGCCTGACTTATCATAGTCAGATAACTACTGCATCGTGAAATCCAGACAGACATGTTTATGGTGCCTGGCAGAAGAACTGCAGCAAACTGAAACCCCTCTTTAATGCTAGTTATACATGTACTGTATTTAATGCATGACCAGCAATATATCAGTGAAACTTTAAGCAGATGTTACTGTAAAGTGTCTTGCCAATCACCTCCCCATGAGCAGCACCATCTTGAATCTTAAAAGGAATTGATCAATCCATGTGCTGGTTGGAAGTTGACAAGATCCAGGATATGGGCTGCTACATGAAGGACTGCGTGCTGGGATGCCCTGATGATGTACAGTATATCAGTGCTTTTATGCACCTGGATGTTTATTCTCTCTTGTTTTCCAGGATACATAATTGATTAAGTGTCTATGTCTGTGTTTCACAGTTCAGCAACGCACCAGGGTGCAGCACCTGGCTAGCAAATTCTGCTTCGCTGTCTGACCGAGAATGAGAAAAGAGACATTCACATTCAGTGCAGTATCTAATGAACATTGATGACCATATACCTTATTAGCTCATCTGGCCAACAAGAGATGAGTTTATGCCATCGTATGTTGTCCGTCGTCCGTCCGTCGTCGTCCACATTTCATGAAAATTGCTTCTTCTCTTTCAATTCTTCACCAATTTTTATTCTTTTTGGCAGGAAGGTTGGTCTGCCTGGGGTGCATATAGCTTCTCCCCAAATTTGCATAATTGCAATTAATAATGAAGATATGGAGTAATTAAGCCCTAACGAGCAGTTTCCACACAAATCGCTTCTTCTCCCTCAATTCTTCACTGATTTTGATTCTTTCTGGCATGAAGGTAGGAGTACCTAGGGTGCATATAACTTCTACCCAGATTTGCTTAGTTATAAGTATTAATGAAGTTATGGACTAATTAACCTTAATGAGCAGTTCAACAAAAATCGCTTCTTCTCTGTCAATTCCTTGCTGTTTTGGATTCTTTCTGGCAAACCGATAGGTATTCCTAGGGTGTATATAGCTTCTATATATAGCTTGCAACATTTATAGTGCAAGGTGGCCCACTTTAGATCATTCCTTCTGGACTAGACAGGGCTGGAGTGAGCGATGCCATCATTCATGGTCTCATTGCTTTACACCATCTTAATCTCATCATCTCTGTACTTGCCCAAAATGATCCAGAATGTAGAGCTTGATCGCGATCCATCCATTCCATCCATTATCCATAACCGCTTATCCTGTGCAGGGTCGTGGGCAAGCTGGAGCCTGTCCCAGTTGACTATGGGCGAGAGGCAGGGTACACCCTGGACAAGTCGCCAGGTCATCATGGGGCTGACGCATATAGACAAACAACAATTCATACTCACATTCACACCTACGGTGAATTTAGAGCCACCAATTAGCCTAACCTGCATGTCTTTGGACTGCGGGAGAAACCGGAGCACCTGGAGGAAACCCACACAGACATGGGAAGAACATGCAAACTCCACACAGAAAGGCCCCCGTTGGCCACTGGGCCCCCGTTGGCCACACAGAACCTTCTTCCTATGAGGCGACAGTGCTAACCATTACACCACTGTGCCGCCCTTGAGTGGAATCTGTTGACAAATATTTTGAAACATTGACAGAATAGTAGCACTTTCCACTACAGTCATTAGTTGAGTAATTGCTTCAAAAGGTTTTGCTTTTGAAAACACAAGGCAGTTGAGGTAAAGCAGATTTCTTCAGATAACCTTCAGCTTAACATTCGATTCTGTGAGTGATGAGCCATAACATCAAGGCTTGCCTCCTGTAATCCAATCATAAGTATGCTGAAAATACCCAGACATCCAAAACAAGACATTATCTATAACAAACAACACACAGCTTAGTCATGTTACAGCTCAATTTCGACTTCTGTCTGTTGGTGGTTCACGGGAGCACTGGGATTTTCCCCTACAGCCTCCTGACACATTGATGAGTTACTCTGTGTTTCTGTTGACTCAGAATCACACTTTCTTGCTGATTTTGTTTCTCGAGAGGCCCACAGCCCTCAGGAGCCAATGTAACAAGCCTTTGGTGCAGATTGAATAAAAATCAAGCATATAAAGACAAGGAGCAGCGTGTTGTTGTGGTGTAGGCGCCTGCCACTGGGGGAAACTGCATGGCAAAGTAACTTCTTCAAAGAGAGAAGAGGTGAGGCGTTGATTCAGATGGCAGACATGTGTTCTCGGAAGACCGTGCTGCGCTGAAGACCTTGGGGAATTGCTCTATCTCTGCTGTTTTTTTCTGACATCTCTCTTTCTCTCTCTCTCTCTGCACTCGATTCCTCCCTAACTCCTGCACTCTTTCATGATTCTTTGCATTTGCTTAGTGCCGCTGACATAATATTTAGTAGGAAGATTGCTTTGTTATATTGTTCCTACTGAAAATAGAAATTCAAATGGGAAAAATGGGAGAAAGAGAACAGGGAGTAGGTTTCTAGATTTTGTCGTTGTTGTCATTGTTGTTGTTGTTTACACAATGTTAACAGTTCTGCAGTAAAACTGATGTAAGTTTTTTTTTTCTTATGCACTCATTCTAACACATCATTTCTGTAGAAACAATTTACACACAAAATTGTATGGTGGACGTGCCACATAAATGGATTAAAAAATAAAAATAAAAACTTAAATTAAACATTAAAAGTGTATTTTTTTTACATGGTAAATTTTATGCTTTGCATTGTTTATTTACCACTTTTGGAAGGAGTCTCCAATGTCAGCAATCAGAGGTAACAATGTAACTAAGTTTTCCGACACAGAAAATTCTTCAGCATGAATGGATGAAGTTTCTATTAAAAAAAAAAAAACAGAGTTGAGGTAGGGATAATATTTTGAGAAGAAAGCTTAGAATTTCTGAAATTAAAGTTATACATTTACAAGAAAAATCTCAGATACTCTCTAAGATTATAAAGTCATAAATTTGCTCAAAAATAACTCTCAGAAATTCAGAGATTAAAAAGTCACAAAATTACAGCAAAAGAAAACCTCTCATGCTTACCTGCTTCCTGGCTGCAGTGCATTCTGAGAAATGTAGTTGAAAATCTCTTAGCAGTTTATTTAATAATATTAGGTGACTTTGAGTGGTATATCAGATATATTCCATTCAGCTAGCATGATATTGAACAAGTCGAAGATGGAATATATCTGATATACCATGGAAAAAAGCCAGCCAATATTATTATTATTATTATTATTATTATTGTGCATACACATTCCTTTCGGGTGTTCAACGTGTCTTTCTCTTTCAAAATTCTCTCAAAACCTGGTGGCCATGTTTGTTTACAAGTTGTCACAGTCGCTCACTAGTGTGGAAGTTTTACGTCTCTGACGTGCGACAGCATATTGTCTTAACAGCAATGCAATATCATAAACCATATTCAATGCTCATTCACCATTGGGTAGAGTGACGTAATACATGTAGGATAAGCAATACGCTAACAATATTGCATCCTATCAATCCAAATTAATGAAACCTGCTAGAAGGGAATAGAACACGTGTTTTATTCCATTGAAAAAGTGTCCTGTACCGCTATGTATAATAATCTTTTACATTGAGTGATCGAGGTGTAAAAACGGCATTTCCTATAACTCTTGTCTGTGGCATGATGACGTTGATCCAGCCTTGCAAAATGAAGCAATCTGGTTCTTTGGAGAAAAAAACAAACAAACTATTTTTCCAAGGTTTTTTCTTCTAAATTAGTTTTAAAGTTTTTTTTTTTAATCTCAGAATTTCATTGTTCATTCAGGGCAGCATGGTGGTGTGGTGGTTAGCGCTGTCGCCTCACAGCAAGAAGGTCCGGGTTCGAGCCCCGTGGCCGGTGAGGGCCTTTCTGTGCGGAGTTTGCATGTTCTCCCCGTGGGTTTCCTCCGGGTGCTCCGGTTTCCCGCACAGTCCAAAGACATGCAGGTTAGGTTAACTGGTGACTCTAAATTGACCGTAGGTGTGAATGTGAGTGTGAATGGTTGTCTGTGTCTATGTGTCAGCCCTGTGATGACCTGGCGACTTGTCCAGGGTGTACCCCGCCTTTCGCCTGTAGTCAGCTGGGATAGGCTCCAGCTTGCCTGCGACCCTGTAGAACAGGATAAAGCGGCTAGAGATAATGAGATGAATTTCATTGTTTTTTCACACAAATTTATGATTTTATAATCTCTGAGAAGATCAAAGTTTTTTCTCGTAAATGTACGACTTTAATCTGACAAATTCTGAGGTTTTTTTTCTCAGAATATTACACCCCACCTCAATTCTGATTTATAATTTTTATTATTATTTTTTTAAACCTACAATGGCCCCTCATACGCTGTCGTAGGTTTCTCAGTAAAGTGACAGGCCACATTTTATATTTTAATGACTTAATAAGGGTGGCACGGTGGTGTAGTGGTTAGCGCTGTCGCCTCACAGCAAGAAGGTCCTGGGTTCGAGCCCCGGGGCCGGCGAGGGCCTTTCTGTGCGGAGTTTGCATGTTCTCCCCGTGTCCGCGTGGGTTTCCTCCGGGTGCTCCGGTTTCCCCCACAGTCCAAAGACATGCAGGTTAGGTTAACTGGTGACTCTAAATTGACCGTAGGTGTGAATGTGAGCGTGAATGGTTGTCTGTGTCTATGTGTCAGCCCTGTGATGACCTGGCGACTTGTCCAGGGTGTACCCCGCCTCTCGCCCATAGTCAGCTGGGATAGGCTCCAGCTTGCCTGCGACCCTGTAGAAGGATAAAGCGGCTAGAGATAATGAGATGAGAATGAGATGACTTAATAAAAATGTTGTTTTGCAGACACTTCACAACAATAAATGCAACCATGAACAGATAAAATGTATGATGTATCATTCTTTATAAGTAAAAAATGAATTAGTTGCACATTGCTGTGGTATATGTAGAATAAAACATGATGGGGCATGGAAATAATTAACGGCTTTATACCACCACATCGCTAATTTCCAGTCATGACCTGTCATGTTGAATATCTTACTGATTAACTTGGAAAAACAAACAAAAAAACATTTAAAACATTATAAAGCAGAAGGTTTTTACATTTTTGCAATGTTCGAGCCGAACCTTCTCACACGATGTTGAATATACAGGATTACTGAATGCTATGAAAACTATTAGCTGTGATTTTCCTTACACTTGGCATGGAGTCAGCTTTCAGTTGCCCAAGTTTCTTTCTGTCTTTTTCAATTTAAACCACAGTCACGGCCAATTATTTAGGAATCTGGGTTGGCCTCCTTCCATGGTGGTGGTGATGTATTCTTTAAGAATTGTCATTTGCATTCCGAGTTGTGGGTGTGTGAAGCCGTATGTTGACGTGATCTTCCTGCATGTCACATTCAATGGTGCAGGAATTCTTGATTAGAAATATAACACGTGTTACTCCCATATCCACAACCAAATACAAATTGTTTTGTGGTTTCTTGTAGGGTATGGCATGTCAGTACCATATTATATGACAAGAAGACTTTATTAGTAAAATTAATGCGCTGGATGTTTCATTTTAGTTCATTTCTTAGTATGTGTAAGATTAATTAAAGACAAACATTTATAATACTTTGTCTACTATATTCCAACTAAATCAAGTCAGAGGAGATGACTTTGAGATTTGTTTTGTGAAATTTTTATAATTCCAACTGAATGTAAATGTACTAGAATGTTTACAACAAACATTTTCATTTTACCTGTTTATTTGCGAGACACCTTCAAGGAAATTGACAGTATATTTAAGAATATCTCAGCATACAGCTGAGCTCTCTGGGTTTCTAGCAGTCCTGGGATTTGAATTCATAACCAATGAAATCAAGAGCTCAGAATCCTAACTACTGAGCTCTTACTAATCCCCATACATTTTGTTATACTGTACGTGAAGCAGCCTAGGAAAACCTTTCAAATGGTGAAATTTTACCATTTTCAGCTCTCCAGTATCACTCAGACTTTCCTGAACTGAAATGTTTGCGTTTGGATGCATCTCAAGTTCTAGCATTTACATAACCCAAAAAAGGAGAACAATTCAATCAATCAATCAATCAATCAATCAATCAATCAATCAATCAATCAATCAATCAATCAATCAGTCAATCAATCAATCAAATTTTATTTATATAGCCCTTTACAATAACCAAAAGGTACCCAAAGTGCTTTACATCAAAGCCATAAAATAGAACACCAAAACACATAAAAACACAGGTTTTGACTGCGGAAGGTGCCACCGTGCTGCAGATTACCAAAAGCCTTTCAGAAGTACATGAAATAAAACAGACGAAACGAAGCACCCCTCAAAAACAAGACTCCCCTAGTCAGGATTGTATGCCAATCTAAAAAAGTAGGTCTCCAACTTTGATTTAAAAAGGCCGGGATCAATAGTGGTGCGAATGTCGGGGGGCAGATTGTTCCACAGTCTGGGAGCAGCGACAGCAAAAGAACGATCACCCCACTGTTTATATCTCGACCTTGGAACTTCTAAGAGAAGCTGACCCGAAGAACGCAGGGCCCTACCCTGATCACGAATAGTTAAAATCTCAGACAAGTAAGAGGGAGCCAGGCCATTGATGGCATTAAAAACAAACAACAGAAGTTTAAAATCAATTCTAAAACGGACTGGAAGCCAATGGAGTGACGACAACACAGGAGTAATGTGTTCACGTCTTGTTAAAAATCGGGCCGCAGTGTTCTGTACAAGTTAACAATTATCAGTTATTCCATGGAATCAAGTCGTACATGAGCTGATAGCTGACGAGGCACGTAGCACCGAGTTGGCTCTAAGCCATGTACAATGTAGTCTGGCTAATGCGACAAAGCTCTACGAGCTATTGGTCTGGCCAAGATATTAAGCCCAACCGTTTCCCAGAGCCTGTGGTTGACCCGCCTCCCTGAAATGCCTCAGTTTGCTACTGGTCGAAGCCAGAAAAGGCTGTGACGAAGCTTAAACCAAATCACATCACTCTTTCCTCTGACGTATGCGACGCGACGGGGCTAACTGGTAGATTAAACTCTTACCGAAGCCGGTCGGGAGCAAGGCGAAAACGTCCTTCCTTTCAATAAATCCCTCCAGGGCTGCTCTTTGCTCTGTTTTCAATGAGAACTTCCCGTTGAATGGTTTCAATACAGCATCTATGCGTAATAGATGCGGAAGCGTGAATGAAGCGCTTCCGGCATAGATTCTGTAAACAATCTATGGCTTCCGGTCGCAGTTCTACTACGTCAGTGCCTTGAACACGCCTCTACCCAGGGCCGTTGGAGATGCTCAAAGTTGATTGGTTCCCGATTTTTCGGGAGCTTGGAAGAGCTGTAGATAGCTTGCCTGGCCAGACTAAGCTCGCAACAGGCCCTCGTGTTGCGTCACGCTTAGGATGGGCGGGCCCAGGCTATGTACAATGAGACTGAGTGGAATAACTGTTTTATTCTATCCACATTCACTGGATTTTGAGAAAGAGAGAGAGCATTTTTATTTTTTGCAAATTCGATAAATAAAAACTTTATACAAAACGTCCGACAAAATCACTTCCGCTTAGAATGTAAACAAACCGGCGAAATGACAGGAGCGATTATTCCATATTTTGTTGCGCTTTTTTTTGCATTTTTTTTCAAGTAGAGTTTTTATTTCATCTTTGGTTGGTTCAGCAACACGCGCCACCATTTTGTTTTTCTCTACTCACAGTATATGAGCTGATATCCTAGTAGTAGAGTAGCCAATCAGAATGTGTGATTGCTCATATCCAGTGAATGTGGATAGAATAAAATACAATACAATGCCACTATAACGAACTCCTTGTTGGATGTCCAAATAGTCCGTTATATCAAAAAGTTTGTAATACTGAAATGGATGCATTTGTCACACCAAACACTCACTCTTACATAAAAAAGACCAATGTGTGTGTGTGTGTTTAATTTATATTTATGCTTAATTCACTTACATATTTATGAAGTAAAGGAAATAAATTGCTCTTAATAAAGGAAACAAGTCACATTCGCCGTCGTTTGCTTGCCGCACCTTCTTTCTTTTCAGCCCGTCATATTGATCACAGTTATGGATGAAATCTTGGGGCTCTTGGAGAATTTTTCAGATTACCATATTCTTTAGACAAATTCGTTGCTTTCTCACCATGGCTTTAGACGTTCCAGGATATGACGTTTGTCTTCAACACAGGGTATCTTGCGTTTACAAGTAGCCATGGCAACAATGCTGACGGAGTAAAGATTCAAGTAAAACCGCTTATAGCTCATAAAATAAAGTCCTTTTACAGGATTCTTTTGAAGTCTGTGATCACCGTTCTCAATAATTGTTAGTGATTGACACCTAAGCAAGGCTTGTTAAGCCTTTGTTTAATGCCATGAACATTATTATTGTTAACTTGACTAAGGACTTGATTACTTATTGTTTGTCTCTGGAGGGAAGATGAATGCATGGTTCAGCCTTTTTTTTTTTTTTGAAGACTGACTCATTGACTCTAAGGGTGGGGAACATGAAGTTATTATGTTATATGCCAAAGTTTGTAGTAAAAGAGTTCATTATAGTGTGGTTGCAATGTATTTCAAGATTTCTATCTGATCACAGACTGAATTAGATTAGGCTTTCTTTGTAGCCTATTTGACGAGAACTTGATCAAAGCAAGACATTCACACAAGGTTTTAGACATCTGGGGCATCATCGCCATTTTCATCACAAAAACATAGCCGATGCATGGTAGCAAAGGTACATTTGCGTACAAAATCATTTCTCCTTCATTTTGATGAAATACAGTACTGTGCAAAAGTCTTAGGCACATGCAAAAAATGCTGTCGACCAAAAATGGCTGAAAAAATAATGAAATTAAATGTTTCAACATTAAAAAAACACTATAGTAAGCAGTAAGCCATAATAAATCAATATAACAAAGTCAATATTTGGTGTGAGACGACTCTCTGCTTAAAAAAAGTAGTCTCAGGTACAATGAGTGCAGCTTTATAAGGAAATATTCCAAACTGTAGGTTTTACTGAGCATCTTTCAGACCCTTACAAAAAAGAAGTTTATTCAAGTGTGTGTGTAGTATACTTCTTTTAAACTAAAAATAAGAGCATATGCTTTCAGTTTACTTTTTATTTACTTATCAGAGAAATACTTAATAAAGTTATACACTTGGCTTATACTGAAAAGTATATAGAAAAGTCTAAGTATATTCAGCTTATACTTAAACTTTTGATCAAGATATACTTAACCAAAGTGTAATAAAGCATTAAAATATTTGTGCCTTATGTGTAAGTGTACTTGCCTTGTAGTTGTGCTTATCCTTTTGATAGCAGCCTATAAAATACTTCTTTTTCACACATATCGGCTTCTTTGTGATATACGGCAGCATGTTTTAAATCCCATCTTTTAAACCTACATGGTACCATAAGTTTGTGGTCAGCTCGAAACACTTAAGTTGTCTAGTGGAAGTGTGCATGAGGTAAGAGTTAGGGCTAGAAAACTAATAGTGCACCTAGAAGGGCAATTGCAGTATACTTCAAAACTAAAAAGTGGACTAGATGTATATAACCAGTAACTAATAGTATATTTCTAATATGCTATAAAGTATACTTTTAGAAACTAAAAAGTGGACTAGAAATATGTAACGAGTAAACCAATAGTATATTTCTAGTGTACTACAAAGTATACGTTAGTAAACTAAAAAGTGGACTAAAAGTATAAAACTAGTCAACTCATAGTATATTTCCAGTATACTATGAAGTATGCTTTTGCAAACTAAAGCGTGGACTACAAGTATAGAACTAGTAAATTATTAGTAGATAAGTTTACTTGTGGTATACTTGCAGTACAACATAAAAAATACTAGTTGTATACTCAGAGTTTACTTCTCTTCAACTTAAAGTATACTTTTTATAAACTAACAGTGGGCAATTTAGTCCCAAGGAGTAGTAGATGAGTCTACTTACAAGTATACTGTAAGTACATTGATATCAGTATACTTGGTACACAAACATATACTTAAGGAAATATACTTTAACTTTACTTAAGTATACTTCTTTTTGATAAGGGGAACCAGCCACAGTTCTTCTGGACACGTTGACTGTCACACTTGCTTCTTAATTTTGCCCCAAAACCCAGTAGCTTTTCATTATATTTTCTTTTTTAATCTGAAAAAAAGTGGTCTCTTATGTAATATGCTGCTCAGATACAAATATTATTTTTTCCCGTAACGTTTAATTTTGTGCTGGAAAACGAATGAATGTACGTTTGGAACTCTAAACTGCTTTTGTAATGTTTTGACTTGATAATGTAGAAGTCATAAAATAGAAATCGATAAAGTTTGTATGAAAAAAAACCCCAGGTGTGCTAAGACTTTTGCACAGTACTGTATGGTTTCTTAAAGTTTTGTGATGAAAATAAGTTAGAAAAATCCAGTTTTGACCAAAAACCTTTTCATTAATTATTTATTTGCTTTTGCCAGAATTCCGCCGCAGCAGCATCCGAAGGGTTTTCCCAAACCGCCAGCCATATTGGAAGAGTTTAAAGCACTGCATTATTTCTCGGTTTAAAATCTGTCAGTGAGAACGTGAGCGCATACTGCAACAGTACAAACTGGGACCGAGTTTCTGACGAGTAGAGGATGAAGTCAGAGAGAGAAGATTCCTGACACCGCCCAGGTGAGGATTGACTGCTTAGGCATTTCTCTCTTGTTCTCATTCCCTCATTCTGTTTTCTTCTGCTGTCTGTGTTGCTGAGTGCTCAATACCTCTCTTACTAGCTGTATGACAGGAAAAGAGGTTATTCTTGGCTGACTCTCTCCTCCCTGTCAGGGAAAAAACAGCTTTTCCTGCATTGCTCCAGCCTGGCTGGGGCCCCATGCTTTCCACCTCTTTCCCTCGCCCTGCTTTCTTTGCATTCCCCTTTTTCTTCCTTTCATCCTTTCACAGTGACTCATATCTCTTATTGGTCCTATATCTTTCCATTTATTTATTTCCATTTTTCCTTCTGAGACATCTATTTATCGGAGATAATCGATTGATTTTTTTTTAATGTTGCACAGTGTTTAAGAGGTGTATGTATTTGCAGCACTTTTTTTTAAATAATAGAAAGCTGTAAAGAGATTCTTTCTCTACAATTTCAATAAACACACACACACACACACACACACACGTCTCACTATCCTTGTGAGGACCTTCCATTGACATAATTATTATTGCAGTTAATTAATGCTGTGCTTGCACCTAAACCTAACCCTAACTTTAACCTCAGTAATGAAGCGGAAACTTTTTGGCTCTTTTTTTTTTTAAACACAACAGCGATTTCCTTGTGGGGACCATCCAAATGTCCCCACAAGGTTGAAATTGTCAGCTTTTACTATCCTTGTGGGGACATTTGGTCCTCAGCAGTATATAAAAACATCACACACACACACACACACACACACACACACACACACACACACACACACACACAGTCCCAGCAGCTGGAAATGACCCAGGGACATCACTAGTCATGATGATATTGAGAACTTTGTTTTGGAACAAAAAAAACCCTGCTGACTGTAAGTGGATTAAGCGATCGGGGAGATAATCTTGTAGAAGTGCCTCTGGTTGAGTTTGTCTTGTCATCACTGTTATTAATAAAGATACAGTGGATTAGAAGAGTAACTAAGAAAAAACTTCAGGCATAAATTTTGTTTCTGCCACATGTCTTGGCTCAAACACTCAGGGATGAGAATTTTCCGCCAATCGGCGGATTTCCGACTTTTTCAGACCAAAATGATCGTTTTTGAGATCGATGTAAATCCGTTGAGAAATTTTCAGGGGGGGGATGGTTAATGATCTGTGGTCACCTTAAAACGTCTTGAATCTTGGTGGGCTCCAGGTTAACACACTCGAGTCTTTCGACATGTCTTAATTAACATTCACTTTTGCGACAATGTTCGACTTATTTGCGGTAGAATTTTCGGGAAATCCCATCGCGTGCAGTGTATAAACACAAGTACTGTACGCATGCTCTCCACGCGTGGCTTGCAATCGCCGTTCACTGACCGTACACACTGTTTGACGATACGCATTGGTAACATCGGAAAGACACGTATTCAGGTGGGATATTTTAGCATATCGACAACGGCAAAAGTCCTAGATAAGAAAGAAGAGGATCGAGCCAGGGAGATTGATAAAGGTGTAGGAATAAAGAACTGTTTTCGATGGGCTTGGTTAGAAAGAACACTGAATGTCGAGATCGACGAGCAGACTGTCACAACGAAGCTCGGTGGTCACACACGGAAAATAGACGTCCCAGCCCAGGAAAAGTACTTTGCTTATTGTGTTCTGACATGATAAACTACGCTAGTAGAGGGGCAAGGACTACTGAACTTCACATATACACCAAAAAACACAAAGGTAGGTCGAAAATTATTTTGCCTGTTCAATGGTTCATTATATTATTTATAATGTATATCGCACGAATCAATGCCATGGTGTATATAATATATATCTATCAAATACATGTCATATATAAGTGTGTATCTTTTATAAATGGGGTTAGCTTATCTAATGTAGCATGTTGGGGAGAATCATAGTATCATATCTATATTTCTGATCAAACTTTAGGTATGATACCATGTATAACTCTCCTACTTATTGCTCATTTCATAGGGGGACGGGGGGATTGCTGGCATGTGCTGCGCAGGAGCGTCTGCCCAGATTTTTTAGGCCGAGATGAACTTGTAGTTTCTGATTTAAAAAAAACATTTCCAATATGTAATGCCAATTGTACATGCCTGTTCTTTAATTCAAAATCACCATCTTGATCTTCAAATTGACCATATGGTATCTGTATTACATTACACAACATCCTGTCCAGATAAAACCTAGTTAGTACACACAACAGTTGAAAGGGAAGTGATAAGTGATGTTGAATGTTGCCTGCTTAATATGCAAGACCTCCTGCTACCATGATAACATCAGAAGAAAGCTTAAGAGAATTATATGATAGAACTTTTTTTCTGGTTTGCACTTCATTTTAAAGGATTAGAGTATATCAACAAAGAACATACATTTCATATGAGACTGATGATATCATTTTAGACAAACTGAAACTTCTGAGGACAAACTACCAGTTACCAGCATCACTTCAGACTGGTGATAGTAGCAGTGCATCTTATATACCGTGCATCAACCACTGGTGAAAGCACAGATGGCCACACTTCCACTGTAAAGCCTCTGATATCAGTAGCTGATCGTGTGAATAATATTGTATTGTGAAAAGTATTGTAACCTTATCACTATTATGAAAAGAACTTCAGAGAAAGCAGCCCAGTTTCCATTTGGTAAGGACTTTTATATATTTAAAAAATTATACTGTATATTCATTCATTTACATTGATATCCACATGTTAACAAAGACATGAATAGCAAAAATGCAGAAATATAATACTGTAGAGCTCTTGTTTATATTAAAAGGCGCATTGATTTTTTGAAATCATCAAATGTGAATTGATTAAAAACAAGTCTCGTGTACCATATTAATCATTTTCACCTGGTAGTCCACCAAGAATGGGAATTTATTTCCAAATAAACTGCAACTTTTTGCTGATAAATTTTAATGGTTTTGGGGTAAAAAAAAAAAAAGCCAGAAATCATTAGCTCCTGGGGCTCTGCCCCTGGGCCCCACTGGCAAGGCAAGGCAAGGCAAGGCAAGTTTATTTATATAGCGCATTTCATACACAGTGGCAGTTCAATGTGCTTTACAGAGGTAAAAGCAAAACAGTAAACAATAGAAAATAAAATTACATAAAATAAATGGGGAAGAAGAGAGAAAAAAATAAGAAGAATTAAACAATAGTAGGGGCGGCACAGTGGTGTAGTGGTTAGCGCTGTCGCCTCACAGCAAGAAGGTCCTGGGTTCGAGCCCCGGGGCCGGCGAGGGCCTTTCTGTGTGGAGTTTGCATGTTCTCCCCGTGTCCGCGTGGGTTTCCTCCGGGTGCTCCGGTTTCCCCCACAGTCCAAAGACATGCAGGTTAGGTTAACTGGTGACTCTAAATTGACCGTAGGTGTGAATGTGAGCGTGAATGGTTGTCTGTGTCTATGTGTCAGCCCTGTGATGACCTGGCGACTTGTCCAGGGTGTACCCCGCCTTTCGCCCGTAGTCAGCTGGGATAGGCTCCAGCTTGCCTGCGACCCTGTAGAAGGATAAAGCGGCTAGAGATAATGAGATGAGAGATAAACAATAGTAGAAATAAAATAATAAAATGAAGTAAAAGTTCAGTAAAAAACAGCAGAATAAAATAGAATAAAAGTTAAGTAAAGTTTAAAACATGCAGAGACTGTAAAAGTTAAGTAAAGTTTAAAACATGTAAAGATGACGATATTTATCAGTTAGCAGAAAGCATCTGAGAACAGCTTGGTCTTTAGTCTAGATTTGAAGCTGCCAACAGCAGGAGCATTTTTGATGTCCTCTGGGAGTTGGTTCCATAGCTGGACTGCATAGTAGCTAAAAGCTGCTTCACCACACTTTGTTTTAACAACAGGTTTTACCAGTAAATTTTGCTGCTGCGATCTGGTAGATCTGATTGGGTTAGGCCGCTGCAACATATCACGCTGGGTGCCTGCTACCCCCAAACCCCTGGCTTTTTTCAGACTTTTTTAATATTTTTCATTCTCATCCCTGAACACTGTATTATACTGTATGAGAGAGACTGATTTCCTTCTTTTTGTGTTCTGGCTCTGATAGTTCCTCATGCCGGGATCAGACTTCACGATATTTTTCTCTTTCACGATGGTCACCATGTTGGATTCGGCGATCATGGTGCTATAGATTCCTGCCGTGTCTTGGCTCGGTACAGAAGAAGAAACCTTTTGTGTTGCATGCAAACTCAAGCACAGTGAGATTCATCCTCTGCATTTAATCCATCTGAAGCAGTGAACAAACACACACCCAGAACAGTGGGCAGCCATACTACAGTGCCCAGGGAGCGGTTAGGGACCTTGCTCAAGTGCACCAAAGCCCAAGGCCACCCCACGTCAACCTAACTGCATGTCTTTGGATTGTGGGGGAAACCGGAGCACCTGGAGGAAACCCACACAGACACAGGGAGAACATGCAAATTCCACACAGAAAGGCCCTCGCCGGCTGCTGGGTTCGAACCCAGAACTTTCTTGCTGTGAGGCGACCGTGCTAACCACTACACCACCATGCCGCCTATGAGGTGCTATATCCTTCCTGGCAAAAAAGCTCGAACCAATCTGGCCATTTTTCTCTGACCTCTCTTATCAACAAGGTGTTTGTTTCCACCCACAAAACTGTCGCTCACTCACTCAGTGTTTTTTGTTTTTAGCACCATTCTGTGTAAACTCTAGAGACTGTTGTGTGTGAAAATCCCAGGAGATCAGCAGTTTCTGAAATACTCAAACCAGTCCATCTGGCTCAAACCAACACCCATGCCACAGTGAAAAGTCACACCTTGAGATCACAGTTTTTTCCCATTCTGATGTTTGAACATTGTGAACATTAACCAAAGCTCTTGATTTGTATCTGCTTGAATGTATGCATTGTGTTGCTGTCAGATAGTGCAGTATATCCTTTTCATTTGAAAGTATTTTCTTATTCATGTCTCACTCTCCTAATTGTTATGTACAATTACGTCCATAGCCTTTTTTTGTCATTTATTGGTTACTTTATACACATATTCCATCCTCGTTAGTTATATTATGCTGTGCAATAACATTCACTACCTAGTGCAATATTTCTATTTCTATTTCAGTTGCCAGTATTTTATTAGTGCAATATTGCGCCTTCAGATGAAGTACTACTCTTATTTTAAGTTCCTTTCTTATTTTGTTGTGTACATTATATACATGGCCTGTGTTTCTACTGTTTTATTTATTTTATTACTATTTTTTGTATATTTTTATTGCACTCTAGTTTTTTTTTCTTTTGTTAGTATATTCCTGGGGGCAGCACGGTGGTGTAGTGGTTAGCGCTGTCGCCTCACAGCAAGAAGGTCCTGGGTTCAAGCCCCGTGGCCGGCGAGGGCCTTTCTGTGTGGAGTTTGCATGTTCTCCCCGTGTCCGCGTGGGTTTCCTCCGGGTGCTCCGGTTTCCCCCACAGTCCAAAGACATGCAGGTTAGGTTAACTGGTGACTCTAAATTGACCGTAGGTGTGAATGTGAGTGTGAATGGTTGTCTGTGTCTATGTGTCAGCCCTGTGATGACCTGGCGACTTGTCCAGGGTGTACCCCGCCTTTCGCCCACAGTCAGCTGGGATAGGCTCCAGCTTGCCTGCGACCCTGTAGAAGGATAAAGCGGCTAGAGATAATGAGATGAGATGAGTCTATTCCTGACTCTTTCAAGATTCAAGATTGCTTTATTGGCATTGTGTAAGATACACAACAAAATTTAATGCACTGCCTTACGAAACAGACCTCAGTATATGCATACATAAAAGAGATTTACATAAAAGATGCAAGATTTAAAAACAAGAAGATGTATAGATATAAGGGTTTACAAATTTACAAGATATGGACAAAATTTACAAACAGGAAAGATATAAAATCTACAGACATTCACATAACATACACTGAGCACTCGGTTATTGGTTTTGCACTTGGTAACATTGTGGTAATAGATATTGCACATACTGGTAATAGATAAATAAATTGGTGGTAATAGATATTGCACATATTTTATTTTATTACTCACTTTTCACACAGGACTGTTCTCCCATGCATAACTCAAACCAAATATACAAGTTTGCAGATGACACAGCTGTGGTGGGGTTGATAACCAACAGCGATGAGGCAGCCTACAGAGAGGAAGTTCAGGCCCTTACATCTTGGTGTCAGAACAATTACTTGCTCCTCAACACCAACAAAACAAAGGAGCTTGTCATTGACTTCAGAAAACGACCGGTTAAAACAAATGCCAGCCTGGTGATCTCTGGAGAGGAGGTGGAACAGGTGGGGAGCTTCAAGTACCTCGGTGTTCACCTCTCAGAGGACCTGACATGGGGAATGAACACCAGAGAGGTGGTGAAGAAGGCCCAGCAGAGACTCTTCTTCCTGCAATCCCTGAGGAAAACTGGGCTTTCACAGAAGCTCCTCACCAACTTCTACCAGTGCACCATACAAAGTGTTCTGAGCTATGGATGCATAGTGTGGTTCTCCAGCTGCACCTCAGAGAAGAGGAAAGATTTGCAGCGGCTCATCAGGACTACATCTAAAACACGGGCGATTGCTCTAAGACAACGAGGGAGGCTCAGCCTCCTCTAAAAATGATGAACATCGTGTAGGATGAATTGCGCTTGGCTTATGTTATAGCCGACCTTATAACATTGCTATTTCAGATCCAGAATCATAGAAATATATGTGCTCAACCCACTACAGTGCGAAATCATTCCGTTATAACTTTCCCCAGTTCGCCTAAGGTGTGCGTGAGTTTTTCCCCCTCGTGACAGCACGATGCAGCCCAGCCTCAGTGGACTTCAATGGCATTTGGGAGTTCTGCGCTTTTCAATCTCAAAATGCAAGATGGTTATTGGACAAATACTGCGAAAACGCCCGCCCACAGACTCCCAGCCTCACAGTGGGAGGGACATAGCAAAGCTTTCCGCGAGGAGACTGGTGATTGGTGAAAGTGGCCGGATATTTTCTTTGATTGACAGCTCGTTTCAAATATAGACAGGCAGCGGTGAATTTTAGTTTAGTCCCATGCAGATTCGCAAGTGCTGTGGTGTATTGTAAGAGATCAGCTTACATTTCGATTTCATTCATTATATACGGTTTCTACCAGCTTTTTTAGTTTGTATATATTTTCATTGTAAATAAAGTGTACAAGTAAATATAGTGTTGTCAAGTTCGCTATCTTAGTTCCAGAAATTTCGTTTATTTGAGTGACTGAACTTGAACTTGAGGGGGCTAGTCAGCTAGCAAGAAAGCTGCGCACGGATGCCAAGCATTGCTGATTTAATTTTGGTGAAGCCATTTGCCAGTCTTCCTTTCGAGGAAAAAATTAAAATTAAAGAGCAGGGTAGACCAACGCCTCAAATTGACTTGGTGAAAAAGGTAGGGAATAATACTCGTTCCTTTCAGCTCTCCTGGTACGAGAAAGTGAATTGGCTAACAGCAAGTGACCCACATCAACAACAGTAAATAGGCTACTTTAGTAATATGTCATGGATGGACCAAAAATATAGAATCTATTTAAAATGTTTATGCTGAGTATATTATATTGGAATATATATTTTTCTGGATATGAATTAAACACAGCTACAATTTGGAAAACATTTTTAAACAAAAACACAGCCGAGAACATTTCACACTACAGACCTGGATTAAAAGTGAAGGGTTATCAAAATTGTCAATAAAACATTTCTCAGTCAAAATAAATAAAATATAGGGAAAGTGTCATTGAATGAAATCTGTGGCACCCAGCTCTATGTTTGGCTCCCCAAGGTCAGTGCTTGTGCCTATTCCAGAACACTCTGCCGTTACTGCTGAGGTTCCTGACAAAGAGCTGCTTTCAATCATGATCAATTTTTAAACAACATGCCACAATTTTAAAATGCAAAATGTTAAAATATCACCCCCCAACACCACCATCATGTATATTGGACAGTAGGCTAATGGGCCAAAAGAACCTGTTATTTCACAGTTTGTGACCCTGCCAACAATCAGCCAGATCAGAGGCAAGAGTATGGGCAAAATTGATGTGTTTTTTCTTTTAAAATCTGGAAATATCGTAACCGACCAGCCTCCCCTGTTTGAAAGACTACCAGCCGCCACTGAATTGGTGGTAATAGATATTGCACATATTTTATTTTATTACTCACTCTTCATACAGGACTGTTCTCCCATGCATAACTCAAACCAAATATACAAGTTTGCAGATGACACAGCTGTGGTGGGGTTGATAACCAACAGCGATGAGGCAGCCTACAGAGAGGAAGTTCAGGCCCTTACATCTTGGTGTCAGAACAATTACTTGCTCCTCAACACCAACAAAACAAAGGAGCTTGTCACTGACTTCAGAAAACGACCGGTTAAAACAAATGCCAGCCTGGTGATCTCTGGAGAGGAGGTGGAACAGGTGGGGAGCTTCAAGTACCTTGGTGTTCACCTCTTAGAGGACCTGACATGGGGAATGAACACCAGAGAGGTGGTGAAGAAGGCCCAGCAGAGACTCTTCTTCCTGCAATCCCTGAGGAAAACTGGGCTTTCACAGAAGCTCCTCACCAACTTCTACCAGTGCACCATACAAAGTGTTCTGAGCTATGGATGCATAGTGTGGTTCTCCAGTTGCACCTCAGAGAAGAGGAGAGATTTGCAGCGGCTCATCAGGACTACATCTAAAATCATTGGTACCCCTCTCCAATCCCTGGAACAGAATTACTCGGCCAGGCTGAGAAACAGAGCCACAAAGATTAGGACTGACTGCACTCATCCCGGGCAATGTCTTTTTGACACCCTTCCCTCTGGCAGGTTTAGGGTCATAAAGTCACAAACAGCAAGACACCAAAATAGCTTCTTCCCCAGGGCTGTAAAAGCTCTGCTGGAGGCCTGATCTGGACTTGGACTCACACTCTGCACCTTACTGTGTTTGGTTACATTGTATAATTACATACTGCAATTTATACTGTTGCTTATATGCCAATATGCTGCTTTTTAAAAGGTTATTTATTGATTTATTTTTATTTTATTGATATGCTGTTGTGGGCGGTATGGTGGTGTAGTGGTTAGCACTGTCACCTCACAGCAAGAAGGTTCTGGGTTCAAGCCCAGCGGCCGGCGAGGGCCTTTCTGTGTGGAGTTTGCATGTTCTCCCCGTGTCCGCGTGGGTTTCCTCCGGGTGCTCCGTTTTCCCCCACAGTCCAAAGACATGCAGGTTAGGTTAACTGGTGACTCTAAATTGACCGTAGGTGTGAATGTGAGTGTGATTGGTTGTCTGTGTCTATGTATCAGCCCTGCGATGGCCTGGCGACTTGTCCAGGGTGTACCCCGCCTCTCGCCCACAGTCAGCTGGGATAGGCTCCAGCTTGCCTGTGACCCTGTAGAACAGGATAAGCGGCTACAGATAATGGATGGATGGATATGCTGCTGTGATCTGAAGTCAGTGCGTTTACATGCACATCCAAATCGAGCTACTGTCGGTAATCGAGCTAAGGGTCCCAGCAGGGGTGCCAGAGAAATCCAATCCTACATGCACACAAGGAAATCAAGCTATTGTGTGAGGTACATTGTGCACCCGAGCCACAGGTGGCGCTACACGCCCCATCGTGTTGGTACACTTCCGGTTGTCATCATGAAGAAGAGCTATTCAAGAGTATAAACAAAGTTATCAGTTCCGTGTTCACAAGAAGAACGACGACGAGGACAGCAACATATATATATATATATATATATATATATATATATATATATATATATATATATATTCAACTCCTTAAGCTGAATGAGCATGAACTCTATCTCCTCATTGCTCCAGAAGTGCACGTTTCTACTACTGTTGTCATGCCGACCGAGGCTGTTGTGTTTCCCGCTTGTGGTCTCGTCACTTCCGGAAGGGGCAGTGCTGAAGTAAGTAGCTCGACTACGTATGGTAGCTCGATAGGGTTTACATGCACTAAGTAGCTCGGCTACAATCGCATAATCTAGGTCGCGTAGCTCGATTACGAGAAATCCAGTTCGATTCGATTTCAGCTGAGCTAAGGTGTTTCTATGGCATTTAGAACTTCAATTTCAGTCAAGCTACGGCAGAAATTCGATTTTCTCTATGTGCATGTAAACGCACTGAGTGTTTCATTGTATAGTAATGTGCAGTGACAATAAAGAATCTATCTATCTATCTATCTATCTATCTATCTATCTATCTATCTACAGTATATTGAACAAATGTTTCTATCTGTGAGCTGCTGAAATGTAAATTTCTCCACTGAGGGATGAATCAAGTTTATCTTATCTCATCTCATCTTATCTCGTCTTATCGTGTTGTTGTCAAGGGATTGGCTGATTAGAAAATTGCATAAAAAAGCAGTTGGATGGATGGGTGTTCCTAATAAAGTGGCCATATTCATCAACATCATCATTGGAATGTCCTCAGACAAACATCATGAACTACTTGTCTCTGGAATCTCCTCTCTTCCATTGCTTTTGGCAGGTCATTCTTCATTATTTCAGAGTCTTCGACCAGTTGGTCAACAAACGTTCTTGCAGGACGCCCTTTTGGTCGCTTTCCATGTGTTGGTTCCCATAGCAACATTTGGCGAACCACCACATTCTTGCTATGGGCCCTGTCACACTATAGCGTTTTGTTCGACGTTTGGTTGCGTTTTTAAAAATTTGAGAAACGCCGGGGAACGTCGACGTTCTTCAAATTAAGTTTCTAGGTCAACGATGTTGTAACGTTCTTGTAACGCTTGGGTAACGCTCAGCCAACGTTCCCTCAGTGTCAGGCGACGTTTGTGGTCCAAAATAGCAGCAAAACCTAGCGTTCTCATAGCGTCCACAGCGCTTTGATAGCGTTATCATAGCATTTGGGTAGCGTCTGCCTTGTGTCCAGGTAATGTTCTGGACGTTACACAGACGCTGGAAAAATTCAGAACGCTGACAGACGTTAGAAAGATGTTGAAAGAGCGTTACATGAGCGTTAAGAACGCTCGGCGAACGCTGACGAACGCTGAAAAACGTTAGCGACACGCTGGACAGACGTTCGATGGACGTTACACAGGCGTTAGGCAAGCGTTACCCAAGCGCTAGGCACGCGCTGGACACTCGACCCTGATGGGCCGGCGTCCGCCTAGCGTCCAGGGAACGTCCTGACTTTCGAGTAACGTTCGAGTAACGCCCGCAAACTTTCGTGTAACGTTCCTCTAACGTGTAAGTAGCGTTTTGATAGAACGTCCTGAATTTTTGTGCACACCCAAAACTATTTTTCACCCTCAGCGTTCGCCGACGTCCCTCGACGTTCCCCAACGTTTGCCGACGCTCGTCTAACTTTCTTGTAACTTTTTTCTAACGTTCTCGACGTTCCTCTGCGTTTCGCAACACGTTACTCGAACGCTGGTGAGAACGTCGTAGTGTGACAGGGCCCTATGATAGCAATGTCCATAGAATTGTAGTCTTCTTTTCTTCCAGGATTTTACTACTCCAGGATTAAGTACCTTTACGTGGTGGAGTGGCTTGCGTGCCCCTACGACTCAGAGAGCTATACTGGTGGAAGAGAAGAGAACTCTCCTGGTAGGTCCAACCAAGCCAGTCAGGTCAAAGGGTAGGGGACTGACGAAAACATAATCACCTAGAGGAGTAAACCTCAATGACACAACTGAAAAAAACTATGACGACAGTCTCTGATGACCCAGAATACCGCCATATTCATATGTGTTTGCATAGAACATATTATCTGTTCATTCTGAATAAGAACAAACCTGTTCAGTTACGTGCCTAATAAAGGCCGAGGAACACAGAATGTTCGGAGAAGCTTTTATAGTAATAGTTTACCTGTGATACACTGGGAGTGATGGTAGAACCATCAGTGTAACCGTTAAAGGAGAACTGAAGGCAAATTTTTTATTATCAAAATTCTATATCTCATTTTATTTAATATAGGAATACATTTTGATAGCTATTTTGTCACTTCTATAGCAAGTTATGAGTGTTCGAAATATGCTATATAATATATCAGTCCATATGTCAAAGTGATGGCCATAAACGAGGTTCGTTAAGACCTGTGCGAGACATCGTAGGACGGAAGTAAAACGTTCAGCGGAAATCAAAGCAACCAACATCTGCCAATGTTGTCAAAAGACGTGCACGCCCTCTTTTGAATGCTGATGTAATTAAGCCGGAAGTTTTGTTTCTTTTGATAGCAGTCAGGAAAGTTTGAAAAAAGTAGGCAGTAATCATCATTTAAATTTGTTTTTGTGCAATATTTTGTTTGGAAAACAGTTTTCAAAATGGCGGCACTGACACCTGGCTGACACTTCTTCACATTTCAAAGTCTCGCACAAGTCTCGTGAAGATCGCGCGGATAAGCGACGCCTGCCATGGACCAAATGAACTACATTCAACATGACTAAAAACCTGCAATTACTTGCCAATACAAGTCACGATATAAGGTTACTAAAACCCAAAACGTAATTGAATAACACGCTGTTGCATCTGACCAGGTGGGTGGAGCACAGAAACACGGCAGGCTAGAACTGAGTTCACAAAAACTCTTTTTATTCTTTAGCTTTTCAGCTTTCCACACTCTCTCAGCCACACACGCATGCACACAAGTGTTCTGGTTGGGGAGAGAGCTCCCTTTCTCTGCTCTCTCCTTTTAAAGGGCACGGTCACTGGGGAAGACACACAAACACAGGTTTCACACCTACGGTCAATTTAGAGTCACCAGTTAACCTAACCTGCATGTCTTTGGACTGTGGGGGGAACCAGAGCACCTGGAGGAAACCCACACGGACACGGGGAGAACATGGAAACTCCGCACAGAAAGGCCCTCGCCAGCCATGGGGCTCGAACCCGGACCTTCTTACTGTGAGGCGACAGCGCTAACCACTACACCACCGTGCCCCCTAGAAAAAAAGTCAATATTTTTAATTGTACGTTAGTAGTACCACCACAGACTTGAAAACAGAAATGTTTAAATATTTGCTGCATTTATGAAAGGTTTTATTTTTCTCATCTCATTATCTCTAGCCGCTTTATCCTGTTCTATAGGGTCGCAGGCAAGCTGGAGCCTATCCCAGCTGACTACGGGCGAAAGGCGGGGTACACCCTGGACAAGTCGCCAGGTCATCACAGGGCTGACACAGACACAGACAACCATTCACACTCACATTCACACCTACGCTCAATTTAGAGTCACCAGTTAACCTAACCTGTATGTCTTTGGACTGTGGGGGAAACCGGAGCACCCGGAGGAAACCCACACGGACAGAACATGGAAACTCCGCACAGAAAGGCCCTCGCCGGCCACGGGGCTCGAACCCGGACCTTCTTGCTGTGAGGCGACAGCGCTAACCACTACACCACTGTGCCCCCTAGAAAAAAAGTCAATACTTTTAATTGTACGTTAGTAGTACCACCACAGACTTGAAAACAGAAATGTTTAAATATTTGCTGCATTTATGAAAGGTTTTATTTTTCTTTTTTTTAAAATATATATATAATTTTCAGAATGACCCTTAAACACCGAAAATGTTAAAAGCATCGAAATGAAGGATGTGAATGTGCCAGAACACACAGAAGCTAATTCGATACAAAATAACATCACACTGTGTGCCTTTACAAATGCTAAAAGGTTATCAGTTCACAATATAAGCAATTAGACAAAATGTACTTTGCTTTGCCTGTAATGGGATTTATTAGCCATTTTGGTTCTCCTGTTCAACTGCTGGAAATTAATGGCACTCCATTTCTTTTTTTCCACCACACTTGCCAATTAAGTCATAATGACCTCTGTCTTTGTAATTTTCTGTCTTTCTAGGCCCCCTTTTACATTAGCCTTGCAGGTAGAAGTGAATAAATGTTGCTATTAACGGAGAACTGAAGGCAACTACCTTTTGCAAGATGAGTGATGATTATGTACAGTAGTTCCCTTCCTTTCCATTTTCCTCAGTGATAAATGACGTACTCTTATGGGCCAAGAGTGGTCCAAACCATCACTTATGCTACGAGTGCCAATCTGTTTACGAGACGAACCCAATTCCTATTCCTCACAGTGTGTGTGAGTTTGATCAGTCAGGGTGTGTCCTGTTTTTGTTCAGACCTGTCATTAGTGCCCTGTCCTTGGATTTGAGACATTCGTCTCTCTGAGTAGACTGGCATGGCCAAGGGAAGATGTTGTAATAGATGAGATGTCATGGCATAGCAAGGTAATGCTATCCTTCTAAGGAACAGTGCTTACTAAAGGGTGAGGAAGGACTGCAAAGTGCCGTACTTACTCACTTGGACTAAAGACTTTGCATGGTGCCATAGTTTTGATGGCACGATGATGATGATGATGATAAATATGTCTGCGGTCTACTGAGACAGCCATCTTTCAGATTAAGAATATTTACAGATGCAGATTTGGCTGTGACTGATGAACGAATGAGAGGGTGTTGTAGACGCCAAAATGATCTAAGTCAGGGGTTGTCAACTGGTGGACCAACAAGGTAATTGCTGCTTTCACCAGACTGAACCAAGTGATTCAAGATAAACCATGACCAGGATGAAGTAGTCACCTGTCAGAAGGTCTGTTCAGTCTGTGTCAGCTTGTTTGCTCAAACAGAGTTGAGCTTCATGCATATCCCTTACGAAAATCTACCATGGTTTACTATGGTTTTACCATGGTTTTTATGTAGTAACCATGATTCTACCATGGTATCTCATGGTGATTCTAAGTACTATGAACCAACCATAGTATTACTATGGTTCATCCATGGTAGTAACCATGGTTCTACTATGGTATTTCATGGTGATTCTAAGTACTATGAACCAACCATAGCATTACTGTGGTTTATCCATAGTACTGCAGTAGCTGTGGTAGCATCATAGTTGTATGTGTAATAGGTCATAGTAACTACGAAATTAGTTTAAAAAGGGATAGTATGGTTTTTAAAAGGATGCACTAACTGTAGTATTACCATGCTTTCGTCCAACAGTCAATGCTGTAGAGAAGGATCTCGATTAACAGCCCAGATACATTAACATTTACTTAGAACCTAAAAATTTAAGTGAACATTGAGGTAAAATGCACCATGGTTTTCATGGTTACCCAAAAAACCATGAAAACCATGAATAACTATAAACAATGGTAAAACCATGGTTAGTTTTCATAGTAAAACCATGGTTAATTTTCGTAAGGGTATGCAATCTCTGAGGGTTCCCAATGATTACGAGTATGGGCTAATTATACACTCACCAGCCACTTTAATCGGAACTTGTTCTTGATTCTAAGATCCCTGTTCTTGGCTGCAGGACTGGAACCCAATGTGGTCTTCTGCTGTTGCATGCTGAGATGCTTTTCTGCTCACCATGGTTGTAAAGAGTTGCTATGAGTTACTATATCCTTCCTGGCAAAAAAGCTCGAACCAATCTGACCATTTTCCTCTGAGCTCTCTTATCAACAAGGCGCTTGTTTCCACCCACAGAACTGTCGCTCACTCACTCGGTGTTTTTTGTTTTTCACACCATTCTGACTGCGTAAACTCTAGAGACTGCTGTGTGTGAAAACCCCAGGAGATCAGCAGTTTCTGAAATACTCAAACCACCAGTCCATCTGGCTCAAACCAACACCCATGCCACAGTGAAAGAAAGTCATACTTTGAGATCACAATTTTTTCCCATTCTGATGTTTGAACATTGTGAACATTAACTGAAGCTCTTGAATTGTATCTGCATGATTTGATGTACTGTGCTACTGTTAAGGGATTGGCTGATTAAAGAACTGCATAAAACAGCAGGTGCATGGGTGTACCTCATAAAGTGGCCGGTGTGTATGTGTGTGCATGCACAGCCTCCTATGGCACACATCTTTGTCCACTTTAAATTTCAAACTACTTCTCCTCAAACACTCTATGCACTCTTTTCTGCTCTGTGTGAGAAGAGTGAAATCAGCTCCCAATGAAAAATACGAATCCCTTTTTTTCCCCATAATGCCCTATAGTAATGTAGAATTGATCCTTCCAGATGGTGTGCCTTTGATGTCCTTCTTGTGTCTGTACATCTCGACGTCTGTGGTGCCTGGAGTATTGTGAGGAACTGATGGATCATTGCAGGATGCAGGGATGAAGTGAACTCAACAGGGACTACAGCTCCTTGATCCTATAGCATTTTCATTTGTATTCCATTAGTATCACTATTCATTTATTGCAAGAGGCACAAATACAGTGGTGCTTGAAAGTTTGTGAACCCCTTTGAATTTTCTATATTTCTGCATAAATATGACCGAAAACATCATCAGATTTTCACACAAGTCCTAAAAGTAGATAAAGAGAACCCAGTTAAACAAATGAGACAAAAATATTATACTTGGTCATTTATTTATTGAGGAAAATGATCCAATATTACATATCTGTGAGTGGCAAAAGTATGTGAACCTTTGCTTTCAGTATCTGGTGTGACCCCCTTGTGCAGCAATAACTGCAACTAAACGTTTCCGCAAACTGTTGATCAGTCCTGCACACCGGCTTGGAGGAATTTTAGCCCATTCCTCCGTACAGAACAGCTTCATCTCTGGGATGTTGGTGGGTTTCCTCACATGAGCTGCTCGCTTCAGGTCCTTCCACAACATTTCGATTGGATTAAGGTCAGGACTTTGACTTGGCCGTTCCAAAACATTAACTTTATTCTTCTTTAATCATTCTTTGGTAGAATGACTTGTGTGCTTAGGGTCGTTGTCTTGCTGCATGACCCACCTTCTCTTGAGATTCAGTTCATGGACAGATGTCCTGACATTTTCCTTTAGAATTCGCTGGTATAATTCAGAATTCATCGTTCTATCAATGATGGCAAGCCGTCCTGGCCCAGATGCAGCAAAACAGGCCCAAACCATGATACTACCACTACCATGTTTCACAGATGGGATAAGGTTCTTATGCTGGAATGCAGTGTTTTCCTTTCTCCAAACATAATGCTTCTCATTTAAACCAAAAAGTTCTATTTTGGTCTCATCCGTCCACAAAACATTTTTCCAATAGCCTTCTGGCTTGTCCACGTGACCTTTAGCAAACTGCAGATGAGCAGCAATGTTCTTTTTGGAGAGCACTGGCTTTCTCCTTGCAACCCTGCCATGCACACCATTGTTGTTCAGTGTTCTCCTGATGGTGGGCTCATGAACATTAACATTAACCAATGTGAGAGAGGCCTTCAGTTGCTTAGAAGTTACCCTGGGGTCCTTTGTGACCTCGCTGACTATTACACGCCTTGCTCTTCGAGTAATCTTTGTTGGTCGACCACTCCTGGGGAGGGTAACAATGGTCTTGAATTTCCTCCATTTGTACACAATCTGTCTGACTGTGGATTGGTGGAGTCCAAACTCTTTAGAGATGGTTTTGTAACCTTTTCCAGCCTGATGAGCATCAACAACGCTTGTTCTGAGGTCCTCAGAAATCTCCTTTGTTCGTGCCATGATACACTTCCACAAACATGTGTTGTGAAGATCAGACTTTGATAGATCCCTGTTCTTTAAATAAAACAGGGTGCCCACTCACACCTGATTGTCATCCCATTGATTGAAAACACCTGACTCTAATTTCACCTTCAAATTAACTGCTAATCCTAGAGGTTCACATACTTTTGCCACTCACAGATATGTAATATTGGATTATTTTCCTCAATAAATAAATGACCAAGTATAATATTTTTGTCTCATTTGTTTAACTGGGTTCTCTTTATCTACTTTTAAGACTTGTGTGAAAATCTGATGATGTTTTAGGTCATATTTATGCAGAAATATAGAAAATTCTAAAGGGTTCACAAACCTTCAAGCACCACTGTAACTCTTCAGAAACAGACTGCTAACAGTGGACATGAAAAGGGATAGAGAGTGAAAACGAAAGTGATGATTTGATTAAACAGTCCCCCGGGCAGGTTTTAACACAAAAATTCTCACTCAGGCATGGCCACTTTGTTCTCCTGCAACAGCCAGGTATGCCAACATCAGACCTGTCAGAATGAAATATGATGCTTTTTTTTTTTAAATCAGAGGGCATTTAGGGAAAAAAGATACAGAAACAACACTATCATTAATGTACTCACATACAATATGGCTTGTTGAGTCACAGTAGGTGAAATCTATTAGAAATCACTGAGAATACTTGGTTCATACATCAGCACATCTGGAATCAGCAGGAAGTGCAGGATTGCTGTTCATGGTAAGACTCAAATGTTATTTTGCAAGGCCGCTGGCTGAACACGTGCACGACACACCAAGTGTTCAACCTCTGCATGAGAACAACAAGCCCTAGTTCCTTTTTGGAACATGAGCCAGACAACACACTGATTTAATTGAAGTGGGACGTATGAGGATGGAAATATGCGCGCGCACACACACGCACAAACATATATGAATGCATAGACACATTCATGTGAGTTTATGGGATGGGCCAGTTTTATGGAAGAGCAGCTGACTGGGTTCTTCATCAAGCAGAGGTAAATAATTTAGCTCTAGAGAGGTTGTCTCCAAATAATTTAACAGGCTGCCTGAAAAGCAAGTCTTTTAAAAAAAGAGAGGAAAAAAGACTCTTTATTAACTCGAGGTATATGTTTAGGCAGTCTATAAACTAGAAACGTATTCCTTGAAATGTCAAAATACCTCAAAGCAATGTCTAAAAGTAGGAAAGAAATGGATCTCATCCCCCTCACAGCTCAGCATCTTGCTTACATCTCTGCAGTCAGCTCCAGTATATCATCAACATATAACTCAAAATGCCAATGCTTAGGCATCGCAAGAGGAGATCTATGGACTTTCAAACACCCTATGATCTCCAAGAGCTGTCAGAAACTCCTCATTTCTCAATTTCATGAACCATGAAATTCAAACTGCCACTCTCTCCAACCTTGGCAGGGAATTCGCAGGGAATAAACTGACATAGCCACATTCTACTCTCAAGGCCCTACTAGGTTTCATCATAGTCAAGGAGGGAAAGTTTATTCATTCATTCATCTTCAGTAACCGCTTTGTCCTGGTCAGGGTCGTTGTGAATCTGCAGCCCATCCCAGGAACACTGGGTGTGGCACAATGCAACATTCGGAATGGGATGCCAGTCCATTGCAGGGCACCATGAACACACGGGCAATAAGTATATTCCAGTCCACCTACTGGCATGTTTTTTAGAGGTAGGAGGAAACTGGGAAACTCAGAGGAATCCCATATGGACATGGGGAGAACATGTGAAAGGCCACTGGCAGTAATCCAAGCTCAGGATTGAACTAGGGAACCTGGAGCTGTGAGGCAGCAATGCTACCTGCCAAGCAACCCTGCCAGCCAGGTGTTAAAATTGCATCAACTAATTGATTGCATGCCTCAAGGATTTGTGCTTGGGCCTTTTTTTCTTTTCTTGTAAATACCCATTGAAATGCATGACTTCTTGCCACATTGCTATGCTGAAGACACTCAACTCTCCTTCTAATTCCTTCAGTAGAACCCAGAAGCAATCCATGCAGATACAGGGAGAACATGCAAAATTCTACACTGACAATAAGCTGAGCTCAGGTTTGAACCAGGAGCTATGAGTCAGCAATGTGGTGCTGTGCCATCATACTGCCTAGGAGTTAAAGTTGCAGCTGGTATATCCCAAGGATCTGTGCTTGGGCCTTCCCTCCATTTTCTGAGCAATAGCTATCTAATTGCAGCACTTCTCATACCATCGTCGGCTGTCCATCGCTAGTGATGATGACTGCTTCATTAGGATGCACAGAAATGCAGATGGGCCATGAGGCCTGCACCAGAGTGACAGGTATGAATGGCCCATCTGAGCCACCATAGAATGTCTGGCCTTGTGAGCTCTTGCATACTATTCTCCTCTCCTAATGCCTTGCAAAGTAAGGTAAGACAAATAATGTCGTGCCTCCATCACGTTATCTCTCTGGACCTCCAGACCTGATGCCAAGTGGTGCACAAAAGTGGCACAGACCTGACGGGTATGGAAGTTGTCCTGCAGTGCCAACTGACTTGCTGAGTGATGCCATCTGTTGGCCATTTGAGTGGCTCTTCCGCATGCCATCTGGTGATGTGACATTGACCCTGTTGGGTTCATCTGCCACATTGCACCGTAAAGCGCCCTGCTGCCAGCACCTTATTGGTGATGTACTATTTAACCCATAGCTGGAACCCAGGCAGGTGCTACCACTCCAGGTCAGAGCAGACCTGGGAGCAATGGTGATTAAGGGGTAACTCCATTTTCCCCAATACTCGAGTCCTCCCAGACCTGAGACTCACTATCAGTTGCAGTTTAAAGTCATACCCAGGACTTTGTAGTTCTCATACCATTACTATGCTGCTAACACTCAACTCCAGTTGTCATTCCTTTTGGAGGACACCTTGGTCTTGGCTTGCCCCATGACAGTTCAACTTGAATGAAAGATCACCTACTCCAGCTGAAGCTATTGAACAAAAGCTCTCTTTCTAGCTAGTCCTTCAATTCAGTCCATCTCTGTCCATTTTGTCTCACTATCTTTATTACCACTGAGGTCCACAAGGAGCCTTGGTGGAACAATTGATGACCAGTTTTCCATCAGGGCAATTTTGCAAATTGACTCTATATAACTTCAGGAAGATAACAACTCTTCTGATGACTCTAAGAGCACTTGACATGAGATAGAATCAAAGAGAATACTAGGGCTCATGGTTGTTGTATAGTCAGTAATTTAATTTATGAACTCCGTGGTTGGTGCACGCTTTTTAAAAAAATATCTCATCAAGCTTAGTCATGCAAAATGCTAACAGGGTTAAGATGGAAAACAAAACTATGATTCTGTCTGGGCTTGCAATGATAACAAAGAACAATCAATACATGACATTTTGCAAAGAGACATGGAAGGAGGGCCTTGATACTGAGTCATATCTCAGTCAAAAATCACACAAAGGTGTTAGACTGAAGTCTTACAGGCATAAACTTGAGTGATTAAGGGATTTCCCCTCGCAAATTTATGAGCAAGACTGAAGCCAACAGTCTCTCAGTGTTTGTTTTCACAAATAACATGTAATTTATGATACAAGGTCAGTTTGGAAAGTTTGAAAAAAAAATGCTCATGGCTTTGCAGGTATACCATTTAAGGAAGACTCGTAAGAAAGCCCGTTAGTTTAATGGTAATGACTTCTACATTATCAACTCGGTTCAAAAACATTTTAGAGTTCCAAACGTACATTCATTTTCCAGCACAGAATTAAATGTTACAGGAAAAAAGCCTTTGTATCTGAGCAGCATATTACATAAGAGACTACTTTACAGATTAAAAAAGAAAGCATAATGAAGGCTACTGGGTTTTGGGGCAAATTTAAGAAGCGAGTGTGACAGTCAAAGTGTCCAGAAGAACTGTGGCTGGTTTTGCAAGATGCTCAGTAAAACCTACAGCTCATTTCCTTATAAAACTGCACTTATTGGACCTCAGACTACTTTTTTTTAAAGCAAAGGATCATCTGTGTTCAGGGATCAGGTCGTCGAGGCCCCTGCCTTCGACTGCCACCCAATCCACAGTGCACCGGCCCCCTACGGCTACCTCTGTGGGTGGTGAACCCACAGGAAGTCGGGCCCACGTCACCGCTTTGGGCTGAGACCGGCTGAGCCCTGTGGGTAAAGGCCTGGCCACCAAGCGCTCGCATACGAGCCCCAACCCTGGGACTGGCTCCAGGGTGGGGCCCTGGCTGCACCATACCGGGCGATGTCACGGTCCTTGATCTTTTATTATCCATAAGGGTTTTGGTGAACTGCTCTTGGTCTGGCCTGTCACCTAGGACCTGTCTGCCTTGGGAGACCCTAACAGGGGCGTAATGCCCCCGACAACATAGCTCCTCGGATCATTCAAGCACACAAACCCCTCCACCACAATAAGGTGGCAGTTCTAGGAGGGGGGTGGTGTTCCAGGCATGTCCCCCCGGGAGGAGGACCCGGGGAAGACCCAGGACACACTGGAGGGACTATGTCTCTCGGCTGGCCTGGGAACGCCTCGGTGTTCTTCCCGAGGAGCTGGCCGAGGTGTCTGGGGAAAGGGAAGTTTGGGCTTCCATGCTCAGACTGCTGCCTCCGCGACCTGGCCCCAGATAAGCAGATGAAGAAGAGACGAGACGAGGATCATCTCACACCAAATATTGACTTTGTTTCATTTATTATGGTTTACTGCTTACAGTATTTTTTTAACATTGAAACATCCATCCATTATCCATAACCGCTTATCCTGTACAGGGTCACGGGCAAGCTGGAGCCTATCCCAGTTGACTATGGGCAAGAGGCAGGGTGCACCCTAGACAAGTTGCCAGATCATCGCAGGGCTGACACATAGAGACAAACAACCATTCACACTCACGGTCAATTTAGAGCCTAACCTGCATGTCTTTGGACTGTAGGGGAAAACGGAGCACCCGGAGGAAACCCATGCAGACACGGGGAGAACATGTAAACTCCACACAGAAAGGCCCCCGTCAGCTACTGGGCTCAAACCCAAGTCCTTCTTGCTGTGAGGCAACAGTGCTAACCGCTACACCACCATGCCGCCAATGCTGAAACATTTCATTTCATTATTTCTAAGCCATTTTTGGTTTTTACATGCTCAGTACTGTATATCACTTTCTTTCTTACTCAGTCTTTTTTCTTGTTTACTTCATATTTTTATTTTCTGTCCTTCTTCCTTTTCATCACATCTTCCTTCCTTCCTTCTGACAATCATTGTGTTGATATCCATCAGTGAAATCTCATCTCATCTCATTATCTCTAGCCACTTTATCCTGTTCTACAGGGTCGCAGGCAAGCTGGAGCCTATCCCAGCTGACTACGGGCGAAAGGCGGGGTACACCCTGGACAAGTCGCTAGGTCATCACAGGGCTGACACATAGACACAGACAACCATTCACACTCACATTCACACCTACGGTCAATTTAGAGTCACCACTTAGCCTAACCTGCATGTCTTTGGACTGTGGGGGAAACCGGAGCACCTGGAGGAAACCCACGCGGACACGGGGAGAACATGCAAACTCCGCACAGAAAGGCCCTCGCCGGCCACGGGGCTCGAACCCGAACCTTCTTGCTGTGAGGCGACAGCGCTAACCACTACACCACCGTGCCACCCGCAGTGAAATCTTAAAAATAAAAAAATAAACAATTAAATGCATTTCCCCCCTTTTTCACTTTATAGGAAAATCCAGATTTTAACATGTTCAAAGTTACAAACTGAACTTAAACTTGAAAAATGCTGGACACCAATTTCATTTCCTGTCCTCTTCAATTTATAAGACTATATCGTAGAAAATCAGCATTTTTCCCTTATGAGTGGTTTTCCCAGGTCACCACAGGTTACTTTATTCTTCTTGTTGTTCTGTGTAACTATGATGTCCAAGATCATATCATTTATGTGTTTATGTGTTGAATTACTCCTCTTTCTGTTCTACATACAACATTCTTACCTTTTTTTTTGGCTCAGTAATATTTGTATTGCTGTCAGCTACTTGAACGGCTCAAGACTACATTCTGTAATACGTTTCACTTGTGTAAAAGCGTCGGCCAAATTAATAAATGTGAATGTAAAATGTAAGCATGTATTTTACAGCAGCCACTTACCGAAATGAATTACGCTGTTGTTGTTGTTGTTGTTGGGGTTTTTTTTTTTCCACTTTTTCATTCTTCTCAAATCACAGCCCAGCATGGAGCTGCATTTTTTTTTTTTTTCGGTTTGGGCAACGTGACAGAAATGACTGATTGAAATTCCACATCACTTATTCATCCCACTCAATAAGTGTCCACTCAAGAAACATTGCCTAAATGTGCTCTTGTGGGCCGTCCCTCGCTCCTCGGTCGACTCGAGAAAGCCTTTAATAACAGGCTCGAGCTGTTCATGCTGTTTGTTTTGAGTGAAAACAGATGTGGTTTCTTCACCACTTTCTCTAGCTTTGCACTCTAGCTTTGCCTTGTACCCTCTCTCTCTCTCTCTCTCTCTCTGTGGGAAAGATTTCAGTCACAATATTGCCTTTCTCAAACATCCGGCTCTCCATGAGGCCAGATTTGTCCAGGCCCCCATTACTTTCCACACGTATTAGTGAAGAAAATGTAAAAAAAAAAAAAAACATAATCATAAAGGAATTTTCACCTCCCCTATGCTTTTTGGGGCACTTTTCTTTTTTTTAAAGAGTAATGCACTCATATCCTGCAGCTGAAAACAAGAGTATCATTAAAGCCACAGCAGTTCCTCTGAGTCAAATTCCAGGCCATGCTTTTCACATCAGATTCTCTGCTTTGGCGTTGTGTAACACCTGATACATCTGTAAATACTGTACTAAGTATTAGTATAGTACTTGTAATCGTACAAGGCAATCAGTGCAGACTTGTAGCTGTTGTTTAGACGAAGGATAGCGAAAGGATATTTTTTACAAGTAAGCTTTAGGTTAACTGGTGACTCTAAATTGACCGTAGGTGTGAATGTGAACGTGAATGGTTGTCTGTGTCTATGTGTCAGCCCTGCGATGACCTGGCGACTTGTCCAGGGTGTACCCCGCCTTTCGCCCGTAGTCAGCTGGGATAGGCTCCAGCTTGCCTGCGACCCTGTAGAACAGGATAAAGCGGCTAGAGCTATTGGCTGTTCGTTTATTTCTCCTCAGCACTGACCACAGCTCTTAGCAGGAAAAGTGCCTTTCCAGCAGAGAATAAAACCAACAGTATCACTTTTATACAGTGGGGCAAAAAAGTATTTAGTCAGCCACCAATTGTGCAAGTTCTCCCACTTAAAAAGATGAGAGAGGCCTGTAATTTTCATCATAGGTACACTTCAACTATGAGAGACAGAATGGGGGGAAAGAATCCAGGAAATCACATTGTAGGATTTTTAATGAATTAATTGGTAAATTCCTCGGTAAAATACGTATTTGGTCACCTACAAACAAGCAAGATTTCTGGCTCTCACAGACCTGTAACACCTTCTTTAAGAGGCTCCTCTGTCCTCCACTCGTTACCTGTATTAATGGCACCTGTTTGAACTCGTTATCAGTATAAAAGACACCTGTCCACAACCTCAAACAGTCACACTCCAAACTCCACTATGGCCAAGACCAAAGAGCTGTCAAAGGACACCAGAAACAAAATTGTAGACCTGCACCAGGCTGGGAAGACTGAATCTGCAATAGGTAAGCAGCTTGGTGTGAAGAAATCAACTGTGGGAGCAATTATTAGAAAATGGAAGACATACAAGACCACTGATAATCTCCCTCGATCTGGGGCTCCACGCAAGATCTCACCCCGTGGGGTCAAAATGATCACAAGAACGGTGAGCAAAAATCCCAGAACCACACGGGGGGACCTAGTGAATGACCTGCAGAGAGCTGGGACCAAAGTAACAAAGGCTACCATCAGTAACACACTACGCCGCCAGGGACTCAAATCCCGCAGTGCCAGACGTGTCCCCCTGCTTAAGCCAGTACATGTCCAGGCCCGTCTGAAGTTTGCTAGAGAGCATTTGGATGATCCAGAAGAGGATTGGGAGAATGTCATATGGTCAGATGAAACCAAAATAGAACTTTTTGGTAAAAACTCAACTTGTTGTGTTTGGAGGAGAAAGAATGCTGAGTTGCATCCAAAGAACACCATACCTACTGTGAAGAATGGGGGTGGAAACATCATGCTTTGGGGCTGTTTTTCTGCAAAGGGACCAGGACGACTGATCCGTGTAAAGGAAAGAATGAATGGGGCCATGTATCGTGAGATTTTGAGTGAAAACCTCCTTCCATCAGCAAAGGCATTGAAGATGAAACATGGCTGGGTCTTTCAGCATGACAATGATCCCAAACACACCGCCCGGGCAACGAAGGAGTAGCTTCGTAAGAAGCATTTCAAGGTCCTGGAGTGGAGTCTCCAGATCTCAACCCCATAGAAAATCTTTGGAGGGAGTTGAAAGTCCATGTTGGCCAGTGACAGCCCCAAAACATCACTGCTCTAGAGGAGATCTGCATGGAGGAATGGGCCAAAATACCAGCAACAGTGTGTGAAAACCTTGTGAAGACTTACAGAAAGCGTTTGACCTCTGTCATTGCCAACAAAGGGTATATAACAAAGTATTGAGATGAACTTTTGTTATTGACCAAATATTTATTTTCCACCATAATTTGCAAATAAATTCTTTAAAAATCAGACAGACAATGTGATTTTCTGGATTTTTTTTCTCATTCTGTCTCTCATAGTTGAAGTGTCTCATCTCATCTCATTATCTCTAGCTGCTTTATCCTTCTACAGGGTCGCAGGCAAGCTGGAGCCTATCCCAGCTGACTACGGGCGAAAGGCGGGGTACACCCTGGACAAGTCGCCAGGTCATCACAGGGCTGACACACAGACACAGACAACCATTCACACTCACATTCACACCTACGCTCAATTTAGAGTCACCAGTTAACCTAACCTGCATGTCTTTGGACTGTGGGGGAAACCGGAGCACCCGGAGGAAACCCACGCGGACACGGGGAGAACATGCAAACTCCGCACAGAAAGGCCCTCGCCGGCCACAGGGCTCGAACCCGGACCTTCTTGCTGTGAGGCGACAGCGCTAACCACTACACCACCGTGCCGCTGGTGACTGACTAAATACTTTTTTGCCCCACTGTATATAGGAGAGGGGTGATGGGAGACGAGGAGGGGTGCGGGCGTTGGTGGTGAGGGGGCGGAGTCCCATGGACAGATATTGAGCTGTAATTTGTTGACTTAGTATCTTGGATAGCTCGTGAACTCGCTCGCCTCGGAGCACATGTGTTTAGCAGTGACCCTAAAAAATAAAAAAAAAGCACTCAGTCTTTTCATTCCTGAGGTGAGAACCTTTAATCAGAGCACAAACCACTTTCTTTCTTACTTATCTATTTATTAATTTTTTTATCACTATCTCACTACGTTCCACATACTTGTCTTTCATGATGCATTACTCATCTAGGCTTGTGAATATTATAGCCAGTAAACTTTGTCAGCTGACATTATCAGTCTATATTTTTTATTGCCCTTATTTTCACTTTGGCGCTCGCTTGGAACAATTACTTCAAACAAAATCATTTACAGAAGCTCATTATAGCACACACCCGAAGGAAAATCTTACTCTGTCCCATTCACTTAAACCCAAGGCGAAACCACATTGCTCTATTTCTTCTTCTTTTTTTCCCCTTCATGCAGTGATGGATGTCCTCAGTATGTCTTTTGTCACTGAATGTCACTTCGTGACTATGCTGTGAGTCATGGTGGATTATTAAAGCTCTCGTTTGTCCCCTTGCGTGACCTCTGCAATGAGCGCCATCACATGAGCCTGATTGGTCCCATCACACTGCCTTTCCCTCCCGCCTTATTTGATGAACAAGACAAGGCAGTTTAGTTAATTGCCTCATTTACAGATTGAAATATTAAGCCGTAAATGTATTCCATTATGTCTTCTTTTAGGCGCTTTTCAGGATTGATAGCTACTGTGCAAGATTTTTTTTTTCTGTCACAGTCTCATATTTTTCCACTTCAGATTTTCAGTGCAAATGGCTTTCAAGAAAATGTGCTTCTTTATAATGTGTAATAAATACAGTTGTGGTCAGAAGTTTACATACAGTGACATGAATGTCATCTTGGACATGAATGTCATGGCAATATTTGGGCTTTCAGTAATTTCTTTGAACTGTTCTTTTTCTGTGGTGGAATGATTGTACAGCATACATCTTTAATTAAAAAAAACTAGAATTTGGTGCACAAGTTTTAATTTTCTTTGGGTTTTCTGAAATCAACACAGGGTCAAAATTATATATACAAGGTCAAAAATTTACATATGCTCACTTAGATTATTAATTCAGAGGTGCTGAAACTTCCAAACTGTCTCTCATCTTGCCAAGGCCGAGGTCTCTTAACTTCCTGTTAGTGATCATGATTGACTACAGCTGGTAGCTTCTCTGTGCCTTCATAAAAAGGGTTTGTTTACAGCACTCATTGGATTGACCAGCACACAATAAAATGGGAAGGTCCAAGGAGCTCAGTGCTGATCTGAGAAAGAGGATCGCAGATGTACACAACTCTGGAATGTCTCCTGGAGCCATTTCTAAACAACTGCAAATTCCAAGATCAGTTCAAATAATTCTATGCAAGTTATTGTGAGGTGTAGTCACTTTGCCAAGCCAGTTTGCTTCAAGAAAACCCAAACTGTCACCCTCAGCTGAAAGGAAATTGGTTTGGATGGTCAGGAACAACCTGGGAACTACCATGACACAGCCCTGCCATGAACTGGAAGCTGATAGATCAGTGTCTACAGTTCAGATTACCATGGACTAAGAGGCTGCTATCCAAGAAATAACCCCCTGCTCCAAAATTGACACCTTCAAGATTAACTAAAGTTTGAAGCTGACCACATGGGCAAAAAAAAAAAAAAAAGCCTTCTGAAGGTCAGATGAGACAAAGATTGAGTTGTTTGGCCACAATGACCACCATGTACAGAGGGACACTGTATCAGCTGGTGGTGGTGGTGGTGGTGGTGGTAGGATCATCATGCTCTGGGGCTGTTTTACTGCCAGTGGAACTGGTTCATTGCACAATGTGGATGGAAAAATGAAGAAAGAGGACTACCTCAGAATTCTTCAGCATAAACCATCAGAAACTTGAACATGACTTGGGACTTGGGAGTTACAACAGGACAATGAACCCAAACACACATCAGAGCTGGTTGTGGAGGATAAAGCAGGCTAACATTAAGCTTAAAACAAGTCCTGACTTCAACCCTATTGAAAATATATGGACCGTGCTTATAAGTCGAGTCCATGCCAAGAAAAAAAAAAAACAAATTTAATTGAACTCTACCAAGTCTACCATGAAGAGTCATGAAATATCCAACCAGACGCTTGTTCATGGTAAACAAAAATGTTTGGTCAAGGCGAATCTTGCGAAGAGATGTTTTACCCAAATATTAGGTGTGCTGTATGTATATTTTTGACCTTGTATTGATTTCAGAAAACCCAAAGAAAATTAAAACTTGTGCACCAAATTCTAGTGTTTTTTTTTTAATTAAAGATGTCTGCTATATAATCATTCTGCCACAGAAAAAGAACAGTTCAAAGAAATTACTGAAAGCCCAAATATTGCCATGACATTCATATCCAAGATGACGTTCATGTCACTGTATGTAAACTTCTGACCACAACGGTATGTTGTACAAGTATGACAAAATCATGACCTTATGTATTTATTCTTGATGTTAAAAAATTTAAAATAGCACATATGCTTTCTTGGCCTTGAAAGCAATTCATAATACAGTGTGACGTTTTCTGTAAGTAGATGTTTATTTAGTATTTCTGGAAGGAGTCTGTAGTTTCAGCACTTTGTAAGTCAGAGGTAAAGCTTTGCAGTTTCTTGCAACATCTCAAGGTTGTTATTTTTTTTTCTTTTGCTCATTAACTTCAAGAGAGAGGGGGAAAAAAGGTTGATGATGAAGGCGTGACTGATATAACATAATAACGATAACAGAAACGTACTTGTTTCAAAGACGTCCCATAACGTTAAACGTAATTATATATCAGTGGTGAAGTGTTACTATTAGAGCTGGGATTTGAGCTCAGCCAAAACTTAGTCAGACACACCAAAAAAACCAAGAGGGCAAAGGATTTTGCAAGGGATTAGCGGCAGGCTACCAGGTCGCTCTGTTGTGTGTAGCTGTCGATGTTGAGTTTAAAAGTAACTAAGTAAATTACACAGGGAAATGAATACTTAAGTCTGAGTGAAAAATACTGTAGCAAGCGTACAGAATGGAAGAAGAGTCTGGAGACAGAAATCTTAGGCTACATCCACACGACAACGGCAACGCGATTTTTTTTTTTTTAAATATCGCGTCCACATGGGCAACGGATCAGTAAAATATCAGGTTCGTATGGCAACGCAACGCTTGCTGAAAACGATGCAATACACATGCCACACCTCTACGTGCGCTGTAAGACGGTCCCATCGGAGACACCAGAACAATAGAAGTAGACGCATGCGCATAACTGCGCATGCGCACAGTGACTATCCCTGTCACTGTCACACGCACACACTTTCTCACTCCCTATCCTATGGATATAGTCCCTTTAAATCACGTGCTCGTTTTTTGAATGGAGACGTGGAAAGAGGAATGAACGGGGGTAGATGGAAGCCGGTACGCCAACATTCTGAGATCCTCCAGAATTCTTTAATGGTCCGGAATAAATTGAATGCTACACGTTGATGGATTACTTTGTTCTTCTACGCCCTTTTTGAGGAATGTATTGTCGGACTTAAACCAACATCTGAAGAGGTGAGATCGCTCCTTTTTTTCCCTATTTTTGCTGGCGGGATTGACTCTGCCCTAAGGGCTATTCTCTCTCTCTCTCTCTCTCTCTCTCTCACTTTGCACCATTACACAATCAATATTCACAGTGAAAATATTTTGTAAGCGCGTTTCATGAACCAAGTTATAGGATTTGTTGACAACTCGCATCGAGTTCGTTACACTTCTACCCGGCGTGAAGCACTCACAGTCATGTGGTTGTGACGTCATCGTAAACAAATCCGTTCTACTCATCCAGACGACTTCGCAACGGCTCTGTTGCCAGATTTTTTCACTCTGGAACCCGTTCTCAAAAGATTTCGTTTTGGGGCACCCAAAACGCCGGTGCCGTGTGGACGCCAGGCCGAAACGATAAACAATTTTATCAGATTCACCTGAATCCGTTGCCGTGTGGACAGGGCCTTAGTTTCTCAGTCATTAGCCTGTCCTACTTGCTCTCAATCCTTGACTTGCAAGTGATGTCAAAGCAAAATAGAAACCCGGATGTCGGCCATGTTGGTGGAGATACAAATAAGGGGTCAAGTGACATTCCATACAAAACATAGTCACGCGTGCGCAACTCTCTTTGTTTTTCCACTGCTTTAAGCATTCTTTTAGCTATGCCATATCTTTGTGCTGTACAGTATATGGTTGAGGTTGAACACCGTGAAGTGTTCCGATTTTTTAGAATTCCGTCCATGATTCGGAAAGAGGGCGAGGAAACTCTGAGGCTGAGTACGGAGAGGAGAGGAGACGAGCACGGCTGAACAACATCGACAGGGCTGATCTACCAGCGACTAAAACCAAAACAGCTCGTGTTTGCAGTAATCATTTTATCTCAGGTGAGATTCAAAAGCTTTCTCGATAAGATCATGTAAGAATTTTATTTTGTGTTGCTAGAATTTTGCAATAAAATGAGCATTCTCTCTTGTTGTGGTTCACTTAGTCGTTGTTATAATTTTAACACGTGTATTACCGTTTCGCTTCTAGGAGCGCCAGCAAAATTATATGATAGAAACAATCCAGACTGGGCACCCACTCAGAAAATGGGCTATGTTTCGTCCAAGGTCAGACTTGATTCTTCGGTAGCTAAACCAGATAGAATGTGATATCTGGGTACTCGATGGTCGGTAGAAGCGTCTTATCTTCAGAAAATTCTGAATTTTTAAAATAATATGGGTCAAAACCACACACATCTATCTTCTCTTTGTATCGAATCTTCTCTTGACCGTTCAAATCATGGTAATACTGAGAAAATTCAGCATTGTTTACGGACACGCTTTCAGCGGCTGCCGTCCGAGTTGCTTTGTTTATCCTCCATCATGGCGGACGCTCATGACGTAGCCCATTTTGATCACATGGTTGCAAGTTATCTATAGCCCTGGCTTGACCGCTTTATTAGCATTCGATAACACTACTGATGAACAACTCATGGTTAAGCTAGCGTTGGCCTTCGAGAAGGCTGAGAGTGATACATTTTTGGTCCTTCCCACTATAAATCAAAATCTGATTGGTTAATTCATGTGTCACTTCCTACATAAACTTAAACTGCCATGGCTTTCTGTCCCTGCAATGAAGTCCTAACCAATGAGTGAGCAGCTCTAAGCTCTTCTCAGCCTCGAGATAACAAACAAAACAATCTCACTGGATAACTCGATTTTAGTATTTTCAGGACTGTAACCCTTTCATCTCTGAAGCAAAGTTGATCGAAAATGAGGCCAAATTAGAATTAGAAGAGAATAATTATAATGAAATTATGAGAGAATGAAAGAAATTAGGGGCGGCACGGTGGTGTAGTGGTTAGCGCTGTCGCCTCACAGCAAGAAGGTCCGGGTTCGAGCCCCGTGGCCAGCGAGGGCCTTTCTGTGTGGAGTTTGCATGTTCTCCCCGTGTCCGCGTGGTTTCCTCCGGGTGCTCCGGTTTCCGCCACAGTCCAAAGACATGCAGGTTAGGTTAACTGGTGACTCTAAATTGAGCGGAGGTGTGAATGTGAGTGTGAATGGTTGTCTGTGTCTATGTGTCAGCCCTGTGATGACCTGGCGACTTGTCCAGGGTGTACCCCGCCTTTCGCCCGTAGTCAGCTGGGATAGGATCCAGCTTGCCTGCGACCCTGTAGAACAGGATAAAGCGGCTAGAGATAATGAGATGAGATGAAAGAAATTAAATAGAACATTTGAAATGCTGATATGTTTGGGCCTCTCTGAACGCCTAGAAGGCCCTGATGGTTCCTGCTCTGTTATAAATGGATAAAAAGTCTGGCATGTTCGGTTTTATAATAAATAAACACTTTTTATTAAATAAGTGTTTTATTGTTAAAAAAATTAATATGGGGAATTTCAGGACGTCACCGTGATTACAGCATCACACCACTCCATTGTTGATTAATTTCCTGTAACAACAAGGCCCATTATGTTTCATTCCTGTCAAGTAAGTCGACAAGAAAATTTCAGAGGCAATTTTGAATTTAACTTCAATCCTAATCCATGATTTTTTCAGTCGTTCAAAATATAATTCCCCTATTTAGTCTATGTTCCTGTTTGTATGCCACTGACTGTGAAACACAGATGAAATCCTATTTCTGTGAGGTAAAGCAAACAGAAAAACGAGTCACACTAGTCCGCCATTGTGCTCAAAGGTGCCAGTGGCATGAGAAAGTCTGGTTTCGCAAATTCATCCTGCAATGCTCATTCTCGATCGCTTTCTAGTGGAAGAAAGCCAGGATTTCCTAATTCAGAGAGAAAGCGGACCTCTGAACAGATTGATCTGCGACAGGGGACAGTCTATTCTTTAAAGAACTGGCCTGAAATAAGCTGCACGCTCAACAGCGCCTTTCTGAGCACACTGAAAGAGTCTCGTTCTTTCCATCCTGCAGTTGGTGGTGTGTGGGAGAAGTGAAAGAGTGAAGGATCTGATTATCAGCCTGCATTCCTTCATGGATCCTTTCTACTTAGACATCCATATGGGTGAGTCAAAGGCTTTGGGCCTTGGAGAACAGGAACTATTAATATTCATGTGTTGTGGATTTGTATATTTAAATTACATTAAGAGAAAGCATGAAATATCTGGAATAATTAACCGAAAACAGCAATGGACTTGATGTGAAACAAATACTGTTGCTTGTGTTGGATGGATAAAGAGCTGGATGCTGATGATCGGCATTTCGTTGTTCACTTTGGTGAATATCACATGAGTGACGAGGCCCTCGGCTGCTTTAGTTACAGAAAAGAATTAAATGTGTACTTTCATGGGTTTAATTTTATTTTTCCCCCTCTCTTTCTTTCTCTTTCTTGCACTATCATTTTCTCTGATCACTTTTCCTTTATCACATTTCTTTTGTTCTTTGCTTTTTACTTCTTTCACTCATACAGTATTTGCTTTCTCTCGTTTGTTTTATCTTTGTTCATTTTATTTCTTTTTTAACATTTTCATTTCTTTCTTTCTTTCTTTCTTTCTTTCTTTCTTTCTTTCTTTCTTTCTTTCTTTCTTTCTTTCTTTCTTTCTAAATATTGATCCTTTTGTTCTTTGTTGCCTACATTCTCACTTTTTAAATTGCATCTTTTATACTGTTCTTTCTTTCTTGCTTGCTTTATCACTTTTTATCAGTTTTTCTTTTTCATATTGCTTTTGTTCTTTGCAGTCTTTCTTTTGTATTTTCTTTATCTCTTATTATTATATCTTTCTTAATTTTATAATTTCTTTCTTTCTTTCTAGATCCTGATCTATTTGTTCTTTGTTTGCTTCATTCTCACTTTTTTATTTCATTTATACTATACTTGCTTACTCTCTCTCTCTCTCTCTCTCTCTCTCTCTCTCTCTCTCTCTCTCTCTGTTTCTTTCTTTCTTTAATCACTTTTCTTTTGTTTTTTGTAATTTTCTTCTTTCTTTGGTATTTTCATGGTCTCTTGTTTTATCTTTGTGAAATTTTTTCTTTCTTTATTACATTTTCATTCTTTATTTTGCTCTTTCTTTCTTTCTTTCTTTCTTTCTTTCTTTCTTTCTTTCTTTCTTTCTTTCTTTCTTTCTTTCTTGATCCTTTTCTTCTTTGTTTCCATCATTCTCACTTTTTTAATTATTTCTTTTATACTGTACTTGCTCTCTCTCTCTCTCTCTCTCTCTCTCTCTCTCTCTCTCTCTCTCGGTTTCTTTCTTTCTTTCTTTAATCGCTTTTCTTTTGTTTTTTATAATTTTCTTCTTTCTCTGGTATTTTCATGGTCTCTTCTTTTATCTTTGTGAAATTTTTTCTTTATTACATTTTCTCTCTTTCTTTCTTTCTTTCTTTCTTTCTTTCTTTCTTTCTTTCTTTCTTTCTTTCTTTCTTTCTTTCTAGATCTTAATCCTTTTGTTCTTTATTTCCTTCATTGTCAATTTTTTACTATTTCTTTTAAATCTTTCTTTCTTTCTCCTATCCTTTTCTTTTCTTCTACACCATGGAAGAATATAGAGCTCTAGGGAATGATGGTCACTCTGAAAACAAACATTATTCATCCATTAATTTGCCTCAGATTTGTTCAGAAATGCAGTAATCAGGTTCGAGACAGTGACAGATCTATGATCTCATTACTAGTAATAAAGATCAGCAAAAGCCTTTATTGTAAAACCCCTGCTTTTTTGGATGTGTATTTAAAAAAGCTTGATCCTGTTCATCACTGTTTTGCTGTATGGCTTGGTTCCCAACACATTGGGCTGCTTTTGGAGGTAAGAGGTTTTAAATAATAGAATTAAGATGCACTTTATAGGGTTCACGTCATATAATAATAATAATAATAATAATAATAATAATAATAATAATAGGGCGGCATGTGTTTGTCTTGCCATCGAGTACTCAAAAGTTTATGACTTATAGATTTATAGAACTATAAATAAAGTTAATACAGTATCTACTGAATTGTGTATGTTTATGATACGTTCTCACTCAAGAAAGTTTCATAAATGGAGCTTATTAGTACAGTTAGAAGAGAATAGTGCTTTCCTTGTTACTATACAAATGACTATAAGTAGCACTGTAGCGTTTGGTGGGAGGACAGCATGATCCTCGGTGTTACTCTGGAATGCAGGCTGAGCCAATATGCTATTTGGCTCAGTTATTCTGTAGATTTCATCAGGACAAAAGAGAGGGAGGAAAAACTAGGGGGAAGTGTATTGTATCAGATACATTCACATCTGACAGAGGTTTGGCACAGTGTGAGGATCTAATACTACCAGAAAGCGTTCACGTGTTTGTCAAGAGGGGCTTTGGGGTATTAATTTTGCAACATGGCTGGCATGGACTTCAGGAATGTAAACCGCTGATGTTGCAAAAGGCTGTTTTGTTTTTGTTTTGTTTTTCCCTCAAGGTGATTGTGACTCATACAAAACCCTGAAGTTACACACTTATTGCTTGTGCCATCATATTCTTATGCTGGTAATTAAGAGTTTGTATTCTTTCTTGGGTGGCACAATGGTGCAGAGGTTAGAACTATCGCCTCACAGCAAGCAGGTTCTGGGTTCATACCTTCCAGCTTTTCTGTGTAGAGTTTGCATGGTCTCCCTGTGGGTTTCCTCTGGGTGCTCCAGTTTCCTCCTCCAGTCCAAAGACATGCAGATTAGTTTAACTGGCTACTCTAAATTGTCCAAAGATGTGAATGTTGCATTACATTAATGGCATTTAGCAGACACTCTTATCCAGAGCGACATACAAGGTGTCTTCAAGGGCAAGGCCACTTCAACCATTCCTGCTGGTCCAGGGACTCAAACCAATGACCTTTTGGTCCCAAAGCTGCTTTTCTAACCATTAAGGCTACATCCACATGACAACAGCAACAAGATTTTTTTTTTTAAATATCGCGTCCACATGGGCAACGGATTAGTAAAATATCAGGTTCATATGGCAACGCAACGCTTGCTGAAAACGATGCAATACATATGCCACACCTCTATGTGCGCTGTAAGACGGTCCCATCGGAGACACCAGAACAATAGAAGAAGTAGACGCATGCGCATAAACCCCTTCTTCTGTAGCATCAGCCACAAAGTTTTGATTATTAATCAGTAGCGTAAAATGAAAGACGCGGAAAGAGGAATGAATGGGGGTAGATGGAAGCTGGTACGCCAACATTCTGATATCCTCCAGAATTCTTTAATGGTCCGGAATAAATTGAATGCTACATGTTGATGGATTACTTTGTTCTTCTATGCCCTTTTTGAAGAATGTATTGTCGGACTTAAACCAACATCTGAAGAGGTGAGATCGCTCCTTTTCTTTCCTATTTTTGCTGGCGGGATTGTTTTTGTTTTTGGAAAGCGCACGGGCGGTGCGCGGTTTGGTTATACTCAGTACTTCCACAGTGTTTGGACTAAAGACTCTGCCCTAAGGGCTATTCTCTCTCTCTCTCTCTCTCTCTCTCTCTCTCTCTCTCACTTTGCACCATTACACAATAAATATTCACAGTGAAAATATTTTGTAAGCGCGTTTCATGAACCAAGTTATAGGATTTATTGACAACTCACATCGAGTTCGTTACACTTCTACCCGGCGTGAAGCACTGACAGTCATGTGGTTGTGATGTCATCGTAAACAAATCCGTTCTACTCATCCAGACGACTTGGCAACGGGGCCGTTGCCAGATTTTTCCACTCTGTAACCCGTTCTCAAAAGATTTCGTTTTGGGGCACCCAAAATGCCGGTGCCGTGTGGACGCCAGGCCGAAACGATAAACAAATTTATCAGATTCACCTGAATCCGTTGCCGTGTGGACAGGGCCTCAGTCATGGCTTCTTCATGAGTGAATGTGAGTGTGAACGTGAGTGTGAGTGACTGTCTGTGTCTATGTGTTAGCCCTGTAATACAATTATTTTGTATCATTGTACACATAGACTCGAAATGTCAAAATCGAATACAGCTGATTTGGATGCTGCAGCTGTAGATGGACCTGGACATGGGAGGATGTTGAGCTAAACATGTGCACAACCATTCTCCATGTCACTGTGTCCTTGTCAATCAAACAGACTTTCACATTCCACAGAACATGTGCAGTGATGCAGAGAGAAAGCAGCTCCCACTGGCATAGCAGTATGGGGTGGGGGGGTGGGGGGGGGGGGACATGTCCATGAGGATAAAAATCCATATGCAGTGAATAGTTTTTTTTTTTTAAGTTTTATCCTGTTTTTTAAGCATATGAAACCTTTATGGACGCGCACTTCCATAAGACATCCCACTTTTCATTCACTCCTTCCATTACCATTAAAACCCAGTCTAAAAACATCACCCTGAGGAAGTCGGATCCTCAACCACACCCTTGGATTCTTTCTGTATATTGACTAAGTAATGGAAAAAAATTGTACACCGCACCCTCCTGCAGTATAACAGAACATCGCAGCATGATTTTTCGGGTTTTAATCAAACACTACTGCCAATCAGGGGTGGATTAAACCACTTGGGCTTTTGTACTGTAGAGTCTACTTTACACTTTATAACCATCTGCAGCCACAAGAGCTAGAAATAGTTTTATTTCTACAAGATGTAGAAAATAACAGAGCAAGTCTGTTATAATAGTTCTAAACAATCATTCCATCACCGGCCACTCTTTCTTCCTCTTAAGTCCCTGTTTAAGTCGTTCCTATAGAAACTATAATGGATTATGATTATTATTTATTGAATATCAATATTAAATAGCAATAGATGAGTCGAATTGTACACATTTATAAAGCACCTGAATATACAGTATATAGCACATTTTACACTATTGGCTTATGTTAGTTTTACAATAAGAAGATATATTATACTTCTTACTTAATTACCTTCATCAACTTTGTTTGTTTGTTTGTCTGTTCCCAATGTAACTCAAAAAGTAGTGAAGAGATTTGGATGAAATTTGGTGGAAAGGTGAGCCATGGGCTGAAGAACAATTGCTTAGATTTTGATGAAAATCCAGATATGGATGCAGCTTCAGGATCCAGATATGTATGTGGATCTAGGATTTTTTATTTTTTACTTTTCCCAACATAACTCAAAAAGTAATGAACAGACTTTGATGAAATTTGGTGGAAAGGTGAGCCATGGGCCAAGGAACAAATGCTTAGATTTTGATGTGAATCTGGATATGTATGCAACTTCAGGATCCAGATATGTATGTGGATCCAGGATTTTTTTGAAAAACTTGTCATGTTCCAAGAAGCAATTTATTAGATTTTGATGCAAATCTGGATATGTTTATGGATCAAGGATCCAGATATGTGTGTGGATCCAGGATTTCATCTCATCTCATTATCTCTAGCCGCTTTATCCTGTTCTACTGGGCCGCAGGCAAGCTGGAGCCTATCCCAGCTGACTACAGGCGAAAGGCGGGGTACACCCTGGACAAGTTGCCAGGTCATCACAGGGCTAACACATAGACACAGACAACCATTCACACTCACATTCACACCTACGGTCAATTTAGAGTCACCAGTTAACCTAACCTGCATGTCTTTGGACTGTGGGGGAAACCGGAGCACCCGGAGGAAACCCACGTGGGATCCTGGATTTTATTTATTTATTTATTTATTTATTTATTTATTTTTGCCTGCTTTCAACCTAAGTGAAATCTTTTTTCTGAAATCTTCAGGCAAATGTCTTTGTAAATTAATCCAAATTGACATAAATTAAGCTAAATCTGTAGACTGTGCCCTTTCAGACATGTGATGACATTTTTCACATGGAAGAATTTGCTATTTTGTGAACATATGGGATCCAACTGCAGTCAACACCAGAATTTTTTTTTCTTTTTTACTGTATCACTATGTGTAAATGTAAGAATGCTGGATAAGACTATTTATAGGACAGTGCTTTTTTAATCCTCCATTCTGAAGGCAGTGATTAATTTTCTGCAACATTAGAAGCTGCCTGTAATCTAAATCGCAGGTTCATTACCTCCACCAACTTTGTTAGAGGTGGTTTTCACCTCTGTTTGTTTGTTCCTAATGTAACTCAAAAAGTAGTGAATGGATTTTGATGAAATTTGGTGGAAAGGTGGGCCATGGACCAAGGAACAATTGATCAGATTTTGATGCAAATCCAGATATATATGCAGATCCAGGATTTTTTTTTTTTTTTTTTTGGGGGGGGGGAATATTCTAATTTGTGGCTTGGCAAAAGTATGCATTCTACTGAGTACCCTTCTAGATTTTTTTTTTAACAGTAGTAGAAACTAACAGCTTTTCTACTTCATGTAGTCATTAATATTTAAATGATATTGGCTGGCTTGGGCGGCATGGTGGTGTAGTGGTTAGCGCTGTCACCTCACAGCAAGAAGGTCCGGGTTCAAGCCCTGTGGCCAGCGAGGGCCTTTCTGTGTAGAGTTTGCATGTTCTCCCCGTGTCCGCATGGGTTTCCTCCGGGTGCTCCGGTTTCCCCCACAGTCCAAAGACATGCAGGTTAGGTTAACTGGTGACTCTAAATTGACCGTAGGTGTGAGTGTGAATGGTTGTCTGTGTCTATGTGTCAGCCCTGTGATGACCTGGCGACTTGTCCAGGGTGTACCCCGCCTTTCGCCCGTAGTCAGCTGGGATAGGCTCCAGCTTGCCTGCGACCCTGTAGAACAGGATAAAGTGGCTAGAGATAATGAGATGAGATTGGCTGGCTTTTTTCGTGGTATATCAGATATATTCCATTCAGCTAGTATGATATTGACTGAGGCGAAAACGACTAGAACAATTATAGACTTTACAAAAAGTTAAGAATGGGGGGGGGGGGGTCAACATACCAATACTGAATGCTGATTCTGATCGAATGTAATTCGATGTTCTGTCAATCCAATGTATATGTACAAAGTCAAAGTTTGAACAATAAAAATGGTACAAGTCCAAAAAGCCTGAACAACAACCCAACTTATATACAAGCTATATCCAGGTTGACAGTTCAAGTTCAGAGTTACTTTTGGTAGGAGATAATTGTTACACTGCAGTTGTTCAAAACAAAAGGGCTTTGCTGAGTGAAGTCCACGAGTGAAGTCCTCTTGTAAAAGTCTCCATCACTTTTCCTCACCTCCAAGGAGAACTTTACCGGTATATTTCCTCTATTGCTCTCTTTTCCAGTTTTTCGATGTCCATTGGTATGTTTTTCTCAGAATATCCAGTGAAGTTTTTGTAGCTTTTCAGGTGTTCAGTGCGTCTGTCTTTTTAAATCTTCGGTTTTTAATGAAGTAAACCTCGTAGCCATGTTTATGCACAAACTGTCACAGTCACTCGTGAGTGCAGAAGTTTTATGTCTCCAACGTGTCTCTTTTCCAGTTTTTCCATATATTTAACGTAGAAGATTAAACACATGAAGAATATCCAGAGAAGTTTTAGTAGCCTTTCAGGTGTTCAGCGCGTCTTTAGTTTCAGTTTATTTATTTAGTGCTTAAACCAAGCACTGAATTAACCCCGTTTCTCTCTCTCCTGGCTGACAAAGAAATGATTGTGTGCAAAGTTTTGTCATTGGATCTTCGTGTGTGATATCATGTTGTCTTGACAACGTGCAATATTATAACAATATTGCATGCTCATTCTCCATCGGGGAGAGTGGCGTAATACATGGAGGATGAGTGATATGATAACAACTTGCTAGAAGGGAATAGAATACGTTTTTATTCCATGGAAAAAGCGGCTCATATGCTTAATAATTGAGAATATCTGTATATGTATCTTGTATATTTGTATCTCTTTTACAAATACTCAAATACACAAATACAACCCCGATTCCAAAAAAGTTGGGACAAAGTACAAATTGTCAATAAAAACGGAATGCAATGATGTGGAAGTTTCAAAATTCATCTCATCTCATTATCTCTAGCCGCTTTATCCTTCTACAGGGTCGCAGGCAAGCTGGAGCCTATCCCAGCTGACTACAGGCGAAAGGCGGGGTACACCCTGGATAAGTCGCCAGGTCATCACAGGGCTGACACATAGACACAGACAACCATTCACATTCACACCTACGGTCAATTTAGAGTCACCAGTTAACCTAACCTGCATGTCTTTGGACTGTGGGGGAAACCGGAGCACCCGGAGGAAACCCACGCGGACAACATGCAAACTCCACACAGAAAGGCCCTCGCCGGCCCCGGGGCTCGAACCCAGGACCTTCTTGCTGTGAGGCGACAGCGCTAACCACTACACCACCGTGCTGCCCCAGTTTCAAAATTCCATATTTTATTCAGAATAGAACATACATGACATATCAAATGTTTAAACTGAGAAAATGTATCATTTAAAGAGAAAAATTAGGTGATTTTAAATTTCATGACAACAACACATCTCAAAAAAGTTGGGACAAGGCCATGTTTACCACTGTGAGACATCCCCTTTTCTCTTTACAACAGTCTGTAAACATCTGGGGACTGAGGAGACAAGTTGCTCAAGTTTAGGGATAGGAATGTTAACCCATTCTTGTCTAATGCAGGATTCTAGTTGCTCAACTGTCTTAGGTCTTTTTTGTCGTATCTTCCGTTTTATGATGCACCAAATGTTTTCTATGGGTGAAAGATCTGGATTGCAGGCTGGCCAGTTCAGTACCCGGACCCTTCTTCTACGCAGCCATGATGCTGTAATTGATGCAGTATGTGGTTTGGCATTGTCATGTTGGAAAATGCAAGGTCTTCCCTGAAAGAGACGTCGTCTGGATGGGGTTGGTCTAGAACCTGGATATACCTTTCAGCATTGATGGTGTCTTTCCAGATGTGTAAGCTGCCCATGCCACACGCACTAATGCAACCCCATACCATCAGAGATGCAGGCTTCTGAACTGAGTGCTGATAACAACTTGGGTCGTCCCTTTCCTCTTTAGTCCGAATGACACGGCGTCCCTGATTTCCATAAAGAACTTCAAATTTTGATTCGTCTGACCACAGAACAGTTTTCCACTTTGCCATAGTCCATTTTAAATGAGCCTTGGCCCAGAGAAGACGTCTGCACTTCTGGATCGTATTTAGATACGGCTTCTTCTTTGAACTATAGAGTTTTAGCTGGCAACGGCGGCTGGCATGGTGAACTGTGTTCACAGATAATGTTGTCTAGAAATATTCCTGAGCCCATTTTGTGATTTCCAATACAGAAGCATGCCTGTATGTGATGCAGTGCCGTCTAAGGGCCCGAAGATCACGGGCACCCAGTATGGTTTTCTGGCCTTGACCCTTACGCACAGAGATTCTTCCAGATTCTCTGAATCTTTTGATGATATTATGCACTGTAGATGATGATATGTTCAAACACTTTGCAATTTTACACTGTTGAACTCCTTTCTGATATTGCTCCACTATTTGTCGGCGCAGAATTAGGGGGATTGGTGATCCTCTTCCCATCTTTACTTCTGAGAGCCGCTGCCACTCCAAGATGCTCTTTTTATACCCAGTCATGTTAAACACCTATTGCCAGTTGACCTAATGAGTTGCAATTTGGTCCTCCAGCTGTTCCTTTTTTGTACCTTTAACTTTTCCAGCCTCTTATTGCCCCTGTCCCAACTTTTTTGAGATGTGTTGCTGTCATGAAATTTCAAATGAGCCAATATTTGGCATGAAATTTCAAAATGTCTCACTTTCGACATTTGATATGTTGTCTATGTTCTATTGTGAATACAATATCAGTTTTTTAGATTTGTAAATTAATGCATTCCATTTTTATTTACAATTTGTACTTTGTCCCAACTTTTTTGGAATTGGAGTTGTACAAATAAAATGTACCTGGTCCAGCTCTCATTCTTAGTTTCAAATGTAAGCTGAGATCATTAAAATTTAACTGACTTGAGACTGAGATTTAGTTTATAGTACAATCCTGACTGGGTTACAGCAAATAAGTCATGGTCTGCTATTTTGGATTTCCCCAAAATGTAAAAGGTATGAAATTTTTAAGAAGGGCATTGAAATTACATTTGTAAATTATGTACACTATAATAAGTACAAGAACATGGAGATATAAAACAGTTATGAATCTTTCAAACAGTTTAAATAAAATTGAGACTATCATAATATGGATGATTAAATAATAGTAGCAAAGCATACAATATGATATCTCTGGGAAATGTAATAAAAAGATAGCAAAAGTTTCATGAAGTTATGAATGAATTGTCATAAAACAAACTCAGAGAGCCTTTTATTGTAATTTGAGAATCAAATAGAGAAGCCATGTTCGCAGAAAGTGGGGAAAAAAGCCACGTCAGGTTTCTGTCTTTTGATATCCCTTTCTTTCTCTTTCTCCCTTCTCTTTTTTTCCATCTCTCCTGACTGCTTTGTCTCCAGACTCTGTAATATTGATTGCCTGAGTGCATGACTATAATAAGATTTGACAGCTGTTGACATACACGTTCTCCAGCATGGGAGATCACACGGCAGATAGATGGGCCAGAAGATCTCACACCATCACTACACACATGACTGATTCTGCAATATGATTAACTAAAAAAACAAGTAGGTAGAATTAAAAAAAAAAAAACTGGCTACTGTTCGTATTTGTACCATGTGGAGTTGAGAAGCAGGTGCATATGTGTGTGCTTGACACTTTTATTATGTCTGCTCTGAAACTCTAATACTCCTCATGCCAGGCTGGTGTGAACAAAAACAATGAATATCCTGGCAAAGGTCAGAACCATAAAATTCTATGAAGTTGGAGAATAACTGGAAAACCTGACAATGAAATCATGGCTCAGAGTTGCAGAAAACTATTCAGGACTTTGCAGTTACATAGGGAACCTTTATAGAGAGGGTTTAAATACAAACGCTAATGAGGGGAAGCAAGTAACAGGTGAACATGATAAGGCAAAGAACCAGCACAGACATTTGACAAGGACAGGAAGCTTAAAGGGCCAGACTGCAGAGTTAAGATGGGCTAATGGTAATGTATGGATATCAAAATGATATCCAATCCTGATCAAGAGCTAAACTGGCAGTTTGGAATTGATAGTGCCCTATTTCTTTCATGGGTGCCAAAAATTTTGGATAATACTTAGTATGATATACTTAAAGGCAAAGAAATTAATGAATAATTTATGTAGCGAGCTGAAATGCTTGGGAGGAGTCTATATAGCACGAAAAAACAGTCAACGATCAGGCAACATTAGCAGGGGAGGGATTGAATTCTCAGTAGGTCATACAAGCCCAATTCCAAGAAAGTTGGGATGCTGTGTAAAACATAAATAAAAACAGAATGTGAAGATTTGCAAATCTTGGAAACCCTATATTTCATTGAAAATATGGTCTATAGTATCATTAAAAGATTCAGAGAATCTGGAGAAATCTCTGTATGCAAGAGACAAGGCTGAAAACTGACATTGGATGCCTGTGACCTTCAGGCCCTCAGGAGCCACTGCATTAAAAGCAGACATGTGTCTGTAGTGGAAATCACTGCATGGGCTCAGGAACACTTCAGAAACCAATCGTCTGTGAAAACAGTTCATTACTGCATCCACAAATGCAAGTTAAAACCAGATATGCACAATATCCATAAACACCGCCACCTTCTCTGGGCCTGAGCTCTTTTACGATGGACTGAGGTGAAGTAGGAGACTGTCCTGAGGTCTGACGAATCAAAAGTAGAAATTCTTTTTAGAAATCATGGACACCACGTCCTCCAGGCTAAAGAGGAGAGGGACCATCCGGCTTGTTATCAGTGCACAGTTCAAAAGCCAGCATCTGTGAGGGTATGAGGGTGCATTAGTGCACGTGACATGGGTAGCTTGTACATCTGGAAAGGCTTCATTAATGCTGAATGATATATACATGTTTCAGAGCAATATGCTGCCATCCAGAGAAAATCTTTTTCAGAGAAGGCCTTCCTTCTTTCAGCAAGACAAGGCCAAACCAATTTCTGCACATATTAAAACCGCATGGCTCCATAGTAAAAGAGTCCAGGTGCTAAACTGGCCTGCCTGCAGTCCAGACCTGTCTCCTATTTAAAACTTTTGGCGCATTATGAAGCACAAAATACAACAAAGGAAACCCCGAACTATTGAGCAACTGAAATAGTATATCAGGCCAGAATGGGACAATATTTCCCTTTCAAAACTACAGCAATTGGTCTCTTCAGTTTCCAAATGTTTACAAAGTGTTATTAAAAGTAGAGGTGATGCAACACAGTGGTAAACATGCTTCTGTCTAGTGTTGCACCAATACCGATACCAGTATCGGGCGGGGCCCCGATCTGGCACTAAAATGGTGGTATCGGTATTGGCGAGTAGCAAGAAATAGGGCGCCGATACCATTTACCGATGCTAGTATGACACTTGAACGCAGCCTTCTCTCTCCCGACACTCACTACACTCTGTGTTGTGTGATCACACGTGATCACTGTGCATGCCTGCCAAGCACGCCAAGCAGCTATTGCTATTGACCTGCTCCAGACCAATGAGAGCGGGCCAATAGCCGCTCTTAACCAATACAGGGGCAGCTTTTTCATGCGGAGGGAAAACAAACCACGAGAAGAAAATGTCGGCGGTCTGGATATATTTCAGCATAGAAACTCCGGTGAGTACAATGGCTACATGCAAGATTTGCGGAGTGGTATCGGTATGGTATCGGTATCGGCCGGTACTGCACAGCCAGGTATAGGTGTCGGTATCGGTGCCAAAAAAATGGTATCGGTGCAACACTACTTCTGTCCCAACTTTTCTGAAACGTATTGCTGACATCAAATTAAAAATGAGCATATATTTTTCAAAAACAATAAAAAATTTCTCAGTTTCAACATTTGATATGTTGTCTTTGTAATATTTTCAATAAAATATAGGGCTTCCAAGATTTGCAAATTATCACATTCTGTTTTTATTTACAGGCGGCACGGTGGCATAATGGTTAGCACTGTCACCTCACAGCAAGAAGGTTTGGGTTCGAGCCCAGTGGCTGACAGGGGCCTTTCTGTGTGGAGTTTGCATGTTCTCCCCGTGTCTGTGTGAGTTTCCTCCAGGTGCTCCGGTTTCCCCTACAGTCCAAAGACATGCAGGTTAGGTTAATTGGTGGCTCTAAATTGACCGTAGGTGTGAATGGTTGTTTGTCTATATGTGTCAGCCTTGCAATGACCTGGTGACTTGTCCAGGGTGTACCCCGCCTCTCACCCATAGTCAGCTGGGATAGGCGCCAGCTCACCCGTGACCCTGCACAGGATAAATGGATAATAATAATGTTTTTATTCACGGTTTACACAGCGTCCCAACTTTTTTGGAATTGGAGTTGTACCTCACTAGGCCTGGGTATTAGAAACAGCACCAACTGAACCAATGGCATGTCAGATATACTGTATTTACATAAATTAAGATTTTATGTCAGTCTCGTGACTGAAATGTGCAGTAAGTACAGAGTGTGATAGGACACAAATGTAGTCTTAAAAATTGGAATCGTAGGTCAAAATACAGGCAGGTAAAACAAACAAACAAACAAACAAGGGTAATCTATAATCAGAACCAATGAAAACAGGCACAGGTCCAAACCAGAACAAGAAATTCCTCTGATACATGAAAAACACGACTTGGACTTGACAACAAAAATGCATGGAAAGACTTTGCGATGTTGCAAAGAACTAGCATGTTATATCTTGACAAAATAATCTAGGTTTAACACAAAACAGGTGAACACCATGAGGCAACAAGCCAACGACAGGGCAGTAGTGGAAACAGGACGAGAACAGAAATTTAAAAAAAAAACACAAACACGAATTTAAGTGATGACAATTTTTGCTATGCAAATCAGGCTAGCTGGGTAAGTTATGGAATTAATTTGGATAACTTTATAGCAGAAAATGCAATGAAAATAATATTTCGTATAAGTAAGAAAGCAACGATCATGCAACGTTATTGGGAGAGGGATTGAGAGCTTTAGTGCTATTAGTGTGTTATACACAGCTGTTTCTAAGCATATTCTTTCTATAAGATGGAGTTTCATAAAGATTGAGTTTATTTATTTATTTATTTACTTATTTACAAGTCACATTATAGTGCTATAGTGATACTTTTCTGTTTCCATGAGCATCCCCTGAAATTTACCTCTGATCCTGATTTTTAGGCATTTATTGTTCTCCTTTTGAGAAAGTTTATTACTAGGATTTTGGATTATGCCAGCGATTAAACTAATTTTACAGACAGATCTAAAGTGCTTGGATTTAAAGACGCGGTTTTATACTCATAGTTGCCCTTTTAAAGTTGTGGAAATCTGTTTTTGGTCAGAAAATGCTGCTTGGGGCAAGGTTGCAAACTGGCAGAAGTGAATAAATGAAGGTGTGTCCCAATCCAGAAATGAGCTGGGCTGGTCTTCTTATGCTCATCAAGCTCTAAAGCCTAAAAGCAGCATCACATCCAGTAGCTCCATTCACATGTGCCTGATTTGTAATGACTTCCAAATGTGGGTTGTTTGACTACGTTCGCTCGCTTCATCAAAGCCGAAAATGGTCTTTGGCATAGCCCAAAGAACATTCTATGTAAATAGAAGGCAAACTGTAATAAGAAGGAGGGGAAAGGGTTTCAGTACAATGGACAAAGAACCGGAGGACAATTTAATGCTTGTGACAAAAAAAAAAAAAAACAGATTACAGAATTCACAACTGTGCTTTTTTATTTCAGCATTGTTAACATCCAATGTTCCAATGATTTATATATTTATTTGTGATTTCATCTTCTTTTTCATCAGGTCTTATGTGAACTGACAGTGAGTTAAGCTGTTTATTGGAAAAGAAATCTGCACATTGAGTCAGTCATTCAGTGGTGTAATTGCTGTCTAAAAATATTACCTTCTTATATATAATTTCCTCTAATATCTGCATGCAGGGCCGTTATAAAAGCAGGAGAACCCTGCAACATTTATTTTCCCCTGCCGATCTCAGAAAAACGGAAACGGAAAAACTAAGCTCTGCCATATTTAGGAGTTAATTTATTCTGAAGCCAACATTGCATATTATTTAATATCATGTATTATTAACCTAAGTGCAGGAAGCTATTACAGGAACTCTGTGATTTAAAAGCATGAATAATGTCTATGTATGCCTTTTACTTAAATATAATCTATGTCGACAAGAAAAACTTTTGGAAAAAAATGTTTTATAAAGTACATTAATACCAATATAAACACTGGTACAGTTCAAAATGTAAAAAAAAAAGAAGGTAAACATTCAAATGTAGATCTATTTTAGGTTATCTATAATTTTCAAAAAGCATACAAGAAAGTTAAAAATAAAATGTGGATATATCCAACAAGAAGATATACAATAAATCTATGGCACATTCTAGAATTAACAGAAAAAACTCAGAGTTTTGCCATGATGTTCTTGATTTCCAAACTTGTTTTTAAAAAGGTAATGTATGACATAACAGATTATGGCACAAATATTTAACAATTATTCAACAAAATTGAATCGTACATGAGCTAATAGCAGCAAGTTGCCTATAAGCCATGTACGATGAGACTGAGTGGAATAACTGTTTTATTCTATCCATATTTACTGGATTTTGAGAAACTGAGCATTTTTATTTTTTGCAAATGCGATAAATAAAAACTTTATACAAAACGTCCAACAAAATAATTTCCGTTTAGAATGTAAACAAACCGGCGAAATGACAGGAGCAGTTTGTGAAAAATGCGATAATAATTCTTGAAAAATAAAAAAAGATACGCTCTGACCATCATATACTTTTATTCCATATTTTGTGGGGTTTTTTGGGCTTTTGTTTTTGAGTAGAGCTTTTATTTCATCCTCGGTTGGTTCAGCAACACCCTCCGCCATTTTGTTTTTCTCTACTCACGGTATATGAGCTAATATCCTAGTAGTAGAGTACCCAATCAGAGTGCGTGATTGCTCATATCCAGTCAATGTGGATAGAATGAATATGAATATTACAAATGAGAGAATTCAGAGGACAGTAAAGAGGTTAAATGTAGAGCAAACATGGAAGGATTGCAAGGAATAAAACACGATAGTACATGCTGTTATAGAAAAATACTCACCAAGACGTTGGTGCGATGCAACCTAACATTAGGAGGAGTCAATTTTACGACCCCGATGTTGATTATTTTTCATATAACTGCATGATTAGACAGCAACTTGCCAACAATTACAATCTCAGATATACTCTTATAAAATATTTTGGCTAAGGTTTGACCAAAATTAACCCAAACTTTTAACCAAAATTAGACCTAATGTTGATTTGGTCTGTTGACCAAAATTAGACCTTAAAAATAAGCCAAAATATTTAAAGCTTGGGGCGGCACGGTGGTGTAGTGGTTAGCGCTGTCGCCTCACAGCAAGAAGGTCCTGGGTTCGAGCCCCGTGGCCGGCGAGGGCCTTTCTGTGCGGAGTTTGCATGTTCTCCCCGTGTCCGCGTGGGTTTCCTCCGGGTGCTCCGGTTTCCCCCACAGTCCAAAGACATGCAGGTTAGGTTAACTGGTGACTCTAAATTGACCGTAGGTGTGAATGTGAATGGTTGTCTGTGTCTATGTGTCAGCCCTGTGATGACCTGGCGACTTGTCCAGGGTGTACCCCGCCTTTCGCCCGTAGTCAGCTGGGATAGGCTCCAGCTCGCTTGCCACCCTGTAGAACAGGATAAAGCGGCTAGAGATAATGAGATGAGAAATCAGTTTCTGATTTGTCTTAGATTATGTAGAGCATCTACCATACAAGTCCCTGTGAATGAGTCGAAGAAGAAGAAGACTTGTAACCTCTACATTATAGCATTGTGAAATTATAGCATGACACAGTGCACCTGGAGCAGATAGGATTAAAGGCCTTGCTCAGGGCCCAACAGTGGCAGCCTCAGTGGTACTGGGGTTAGATCCCACAACCTGACACATGATAATGACACATTTACTCAGCTGTATGTTTATAGATCTTGTTGTAGCTATCAGCGTTAATACTTTTAGATTATGATTAAATGTGTTGCAGTCCTGACAAATCCCGGTTGGCTTTTCTGCTTAATCAGAGAACACGCACTTCACCAGGTGGCATCCCAAGCATCAACAATAAATGTATTATGGCCTCAGAAAACCCTTCACACAGTCAAATTCTGACATTCTAACATTTATTTATTTATTTATTTAATCTACATTCACTGGATATGAGCAATTGTACACTCTGATTGGCTACTCTACTACTAAGATATCAGCTCATATACCATGAGTAGAGAAAAACAAAATGGTGGCGCGTGTTGCTGAAGCAACAGAGGACAAAATAAAAACTCTGCTCAAAAACAAAACCCCAAAAAATAAAAAAAGCAACAAAATATGTAATAAAAGTATTTGACGGTAAGAACGTATCTTTTATTATTTTTCAATTATTATTATTATCGCATTTTTCACAAATTGCTCCTGTCATTTCACCGAACTAAGCGGAAATGATTTTGTTGGACATTTTGTATAAAGTTTTTGTTCATCGAATTTGCAAAAAAATAAAAATAAGAATGCTATGTTTCTCAAAATCCAGTGAATGTGGATAGACTAAAAGAGTTATTCCACTCAATCTCATCGTACATGGCTCATAGCTGATGAGGTGCTATGCACCTCTTCGACTATCAGCTCACATGCAACTCGATTTCATGGAATAACTGTTAAATGATGTCATATTTGTAAAACATATACTTGTGTATATATATATATATATATATATATATATATATATATATATATATATTTTTTTTACATACTTATTAAATAATAAAATATATTATATTTTAATATATACTTGTATTGAGGTATTTCACCTGACGTCACAGGGTCACGTGATGCCCCAGTGTCCGCCATTTTGAACGTCAAGCTACATACTAACGCTGCAGACAGAGAGGGAGAACCAGCTTGAAAAAAAATGTGTTACAGACACCTAGAATAGATTAATTTGTCAGTAAGCACTCTATAAATAACCATGGTGTTTGCTTGTTGTGCTGTGGGCTGCCACAACAGACAGGGACAGCGTGCAGGACGCTCCTTTTACCGGTTTCTAGTGATGGGAATTTCGGGTTTTTTTCGGGAGCCGGCTCTTTTGGCTCTTCTTACTATAAGGAGCCGGCTCTTTCGGCTCCCAAACGGCTCCTGAGATTTTATTTTTTATTTAATTGCTGCAATTAACTAGTTAATTAATTACATTATTATTTATATTTTATCAATAGGATATTTTCCATTTTATTTTTTAGTTTTTGTAGCCATTGTAAAGCTTTGTAAAGTATAGCAGTGTAACAATGTTCTAGCTATAGAAATAAAACTTACTTACCAATTAATAAATTATTTTCTCACAAACATAATGCAAAACTGTGTTATATTACCAATATAAAATACACAGCTGATTTTCCCCTCCTCAGGTGCCTCACAGACTCCTCTCCCCTGCGCGCCACAGCTTTAAGCATTACACCAATTTTCGTATTTTCGCAGCTGTGAATGACATCAACCCCCCCAACCAAAAAAAGTAGGCGTACACCATGCTACTTTTTTTCCTTTGAATGGTAATAGACAACACAGACGCAATCGGACAGCAACTTTTTTTGTGAAAGTCTCTCTCTCTCTGAGGCACCTAAGGACAAAAAACTAATTCGGCTCCCCAACTCGGCTCCCACCGAAGAGCCGGCTCCCATCGTTCACTTCAAAGAGCCGGCTCTTTGAACCGGATCGTTCGCGACCAACACATCACTACCGGTTTCCTACTGACCCAGACAAGAGGGCCAAATGGATTGCAGCTGTGAAGAGACAGGATTGGGAGCCAACAGAGTACTCCAGACTTTGCAGTGATCATTTCATTTCAGGTTATTTTATCAGTTAACGCAATTTTGATAAAATATATAGCAAAAAGTAAATGGGTCAGTGTTTGTTAACCCATCTGAGCAGTGAAACAAGGCAGTGTTAATTTGTCTAGGGTTGCATGTAGCAGACATCAGACATAAAACGCAATAACAGAGGCTAGAAAGAAACGGGACACAGAAATAAATAAACAGGGCTCCATACCAAGGCTGGGTACAGTGTTTGCGATAAAAGACAGATCCAATTTAACACGAATCACAGCTTACTTTCTTGTTAAAATGTGCAAAGGTCTCCACCATCTCATACCGCCTTGCACTGAAGGACTTAAGCGCAGTGTTGCCAGATGCTGCTGACGTTTTCCAGCCCAAAATATGTTCAAAACCCGCCAAAATGCACTTGAAACCGCCCAATCTGGCAACACTGCTTAAGCATGCCGTCCAAAATGGCTGCGTCATGTGACTTGGTCACGTGGGTGAAATACCTCAATATATTACATAAAGTATATATACTTTATATTTGTGTATATATAAATATAAATTATATATCACCACAGATTTTCCTGAAATGACATTGGCATCTCAGTGACACGTACTGTATATTGTAAAGTTCTCGCATTTTAAATTCTGCTTCCTCCAAAAGTGAAAAGGGAGAAAATCACATTGAAATTTTTCAATCCCATTCAACAGAAAAATGCCCAACCTACCTCTACATTTATAATCTCATCTATTTATGAAAAAACAAAAAAAATTACTGCAAAATTTTACAATGGGAAATGAATTCTCACTTTGATTATGTGCATCCTCCATATCAGTCTCTGTCTCTCTATCACCTGAGATGAAATTCGCTTGTGGTGTTTAAACGCGAGCTTCATCATCGCCTCTTGACTCAACCGATCTCTGTTGATGCTAAAATCAGTGGGGAAATATCTGCTGAGTCATTCACTCACTTCTGTTCTCTTGGCTAATTTTGTTTTTGTTCATGTCTCTTTTAGGATTACGTAATTTAAACTTTGAAAACTTTGCGTGCTCTCGTCTGTACAGAGTGTGTAAAAGAGCTCTTCTTTGTTTTGATGCTGATGTGAGCTATCCAACAGCTTGATCACACTTAGCTAGCAAGGTTTCTACCTTTGCACTTGTTAAACTGGCTCTTTACCCAACATGATCTTTTATAGGGTTAGTATGTTATTGACATTTTTACCTCGCCTGGGAGAGAGTCCATGGCGAGGTATTGTTTTCGGTGGGGTTTGTTTGTTTGTTTGTTTGTTTGTTTGTTTTTTGTTAGCAACATTATGGGAAAATGGCTGGACCAATCTTCATGAAACTTTCAGGATAGATGGCCTTTGGTCTCAAATAGAACCGCCAACATTTTGAGGGCCATCCAGTCAAGGTCAAGGTCACCAAAAAGGTCAAAATCGTTTTTTTCGCGATAGCTTCCTTCATATTCATCAATGTTCATCTTTCAATTCTGCTTCCATTGATATGCTACATGATGGGGTATCTCTCATAGTTTTCTTAGCGGTTGGGGGTTAAATGTCAGAGGGGTCAAGGTCATTGCTAAAATTAGCATATTTTCCATTATAACTCGAAAACGGTTAGTGATAGAGAGATGTTTAGCATTATCAACATATAGGAAGTCATATGGGCTTTCATTTGGCACCATAACCTTTGACCTTTTTTGTTTGTGTGTGTGTCTGTCTGTTAACAATCTAGCGTCTAGACGGTTGCACCAATTGACTTCAAATTTTAAGGGTAGGTGGGCAATGGTCCGTGGATTACCTGATTAAATTTTGGGTGTAATCAGGTCAAGGTGAAGGTCAAGGTCACCAGAAAAGCCAACCTTTCGCTCAAAATAACATTTTCCATTATAACTCAAAAACGGTTGCCGATAAACAAATGTTTACTATTATGAGCATATAGGAACTCCCATATGGGCTTTAATTTGGCACCACGATCTTTGACCTTGAGTGACCTTGAAAGGTCAAACTCAAGGTCACGGATTTTCAGAGGGCTATAACTTGAAAACGGTTGATGGTAGACAGATGTTTACCATTATCAACTTATAGGAAGTGCCATATGGGCTTTCATTTGGCACCATGACCTTTGAAATGTCAAACTCAAGGTCATGGATTTTCATAGGACTGTAACCTGACAGCTGATGATTGAGAAACATTACCATTATCAACATATAGCTATAAAATAAGTGTTGCCAGGCGAGGTTTGTTTTGCCTGACAACACTTGTTTGTCATTTGTGGTTATTTTCCAGAATTTAGCCAGCGCGCCATCTGACTGGTTTTCCCAAACTGCCACACAAATGTTTAAAAAAAATACTTTATCCCTTATGTGTTTATCATGGACCAGATCTTCATCTAGCAGAGAAATGAAGAGTTTCTTGCAGAATTGTTTAAACGTTGCAAAATTGATTGTAGTATTGTGAAAATCAACTCAGTTTACTCTTTGTGCATATATCTACCAAGACACTTATTGCTAAACTGGAAGCTTTTCCATTTCAAGCACAAGCATGTGTGTTTACGCAAGGCTACCCATTATGCCCCAAGTGAACAGATTGCTGTAATTGCTATGAATGTCTCAATATAGACCACACTATTGAATCCTTGACACACTATGAATATGCAGCAAGATCCAAAAACACTGGAGCTATATTTTTACAGTAGGTCAAATATCCTGGTTAACCGAGTCCACTGCTGATGTTGTGTTGATAGCGGTGTATTTCGAGCAATAAAATATCCTGGACAATTCAGACAGCTGTTTTGTTTGAAATGTTTGAAAGTGTGTGTATATGTATGCGCTCTCATAAACGCCATCACAAGCTTTCCCTACAGCATGTATTTATCTTTAAGTATCTTCGAGCATTCTGGTGATGGTTTCCAGTTGGCCCTTTTTCCAAGGTTTGGTTGCTAATTTGTCTTCAGCACCACTCTGATGCAATGATGTCGAAAGACGTCTCTGTTTTATGTCGCTACATGCTGAGTGGTTCCACACTGGCTGGCTCTGTGGCCTACTAAAGAGATGGAAAGCCCAGCTGATGTGAAAAGCAGCCTGCATTACAGGCCTTGAGTTACCCATGGGAAGCCTCGGAAAACTGCTGCGAAGACACGGAATAAGCACATCCACTTATTTGACCTTACAGAACTCGTGCGATAAATCAAAAGCACACTTATCACTTCAGCAGCCTGTATGTGAGCCGGAGCTTGAACTCTCAATTTTACCCATTGTATGAGGGACAGTTCCAACACAAAAGCAGCAAATGGACCATGATCCTGGGAGACTGGAGTCTGATCAAGAGCTTAGAACAGCCCAAAATACACACGCGCACAGACGTCAAGGCTCCAGATGTGACTCAAGGCTGGAAAACTCCCAGGCTGTGATGGACGTGAAGCAGCCGGGGACTGCCGGGAAGGGTAAATCGATCCTAACTGCCTGAGATCAATAGCAATAATGGTGACACTCTTGTTTGGCCCCGAACTAACAGAGACAGATGAGAAAAGGCAGGGGCATCCACCACACAGACACTAGATGTGTCTTTTGCTCTGAGAAAGGGCCACACACCTTTAAAGGTACATAATGTTTGACGAACGTTTTTGGTTTATTGCCCTATTGTCGCTTGAAAATGGCTTGAATAGTTTGCTATTACATTTCAGTTGAGCTCAATCCAGCAATTTTGTTTTGTTTTGCTTTACAGAAATCAAGACTGAGATCTAGATCTGTAAAATGTCAAGAGGTACCGGTAGAAGTGATAAGATAAGAAAAAAACTCACTCAAAGAGCATTAGAAGGAAATCTTGAGAAGAACCAGACTCAAAAGGCAACTAATCCTTTTCTAGGCAACATTGGATACTATGATTTTGATAATGATGAGGCAGCTTGGGCGGCACGGTGGTGTAGTGGTTAGCGCTGTTGCCTCACAGCAAGAAGGTCCGGGTTCGAGCCCTGTGGCCGGCGAGGGCCTTTCTGTGTAGAGTTTGCATGTTCTCCCCGTGTCCGCATGGGTTTCCTCCGGGTGCTCCGGTTTCCCCCACAGTCCAAAGACATGCAGGTTAGGTTAACTGGTGACTCTAAATTGACCGTAGGTGTGAATGGCTGTCTGTGTCTATGTGTCAGCCCTGTGATGACCTGGCGACTTGTCCAGGGTGTACCCCGCCTTTCACCTGTAGTCAGCTGGGATAGGCTCCAGCTTGCCTGCGACCCTGTAGAACAGGATAAAGCGGTGATGAGATGAGCCAGCTTGGGAAATCCCTTCACATGGTAAGATCTTGACATTTTCTGACTAGATATACTATAGTTTTGAAAGTACAGTCTTTCATTGAAAACATTTTAAAGCATTGTTTGCTCTTCTCTGTTTTGTTGACTTGACACCGGAGGAGCATCATGAATATTTTTGACAGCAGCTGACTTGATTAGACTGTGTCCATTTCACCATGTCCAGCTCTCTAACAACTTGATCAAAGCTTGACTTTCAGGCTTAACTCACAAAGCTTTAGGCAGACTGACTGTTTTGACCACTATGCTTGTTAAACTGGCTCCTTATTCATTTTGATCTTTGTAGAAATATAGCCTCGACAATATTAAAACGTAAATAAACCACTCCCATATCCTTTTAGTAGAATGTATTTATGGCTTCTTAAACTTTTCTTACATAAAAACCCAACTCTGGCCAAACTTTTGTCTTTCTTGGCTGCTTGCAAGGATTCAGCCACAGTGATATCTAACTAGTTTTCCCCACTTCGTTTCTTCATATGAAACTCTTTCTGATAGGGAACTCCTCTGTTGTAGTGTTCTACATAGATCCTTTAAGAGTTCCCGCAGAGTGACAAGCCAAAGAACCCTTCAGCTTTGTATATCTCATATTATTTTCAGAGTGTGCACTTTGACCACTGGCTTTGATTTTTATCAAAGTCATCAAACGAGGATATGTTTCATTTGCTTACTATTTTCATGGCCCACTGTATGAACTATATAGGAAATGCTGCAGACTTAGAGGTTAAATAAGGAATACAAGGTTTGTTTACATCCTGTCACTTGTCATTTGCTCAACATATATTCCTTTTTTTTCCAGGACCCTCCTTGGAAAGTAAATATCCACTGGGAAAAAAATGGCATTTAGATTTACGGTATTTCACATAGCCCTTATCTAGCCTGACTCATACAAGTTCTTTGTAGTCTATATAGAAAAAAACGTACACTCATGCTAGTACAAATACACTCACTGTCCACTTCAAGAGGAACTAAGATTTCTGTTCTTGGCTGGCAGGAGTGAAACCCAGAGTGGTGTTCTGCTGTTACATGCTGAGATGCTTTTCTGCTCACCACGGTTGTAAAGAGTTGCTATGAGTTATTATATCCTTCCTGGCAGCTTAAACCAATTTGGTCATCTTCCTCTGACCTCTCCTACCAGCAAGGCATTTGTTTCCACCCACAGAAGTGTCACTCACTCACTCACTGTTTTTTGTTTTTCGCACCATCCCTATGTAAACTCTAGAGATGGTTGTGTGTGAAAACCCCAGGAGATCAGAAGTTTCTGAAATACTCCAACCAGTCTATCTGGCTCAAACCAACACCCATGCCACAGTGAAAGTCACACATTGAGATCACAATTTTTCCCATTCTGATGTTTGTACATTGTGAACATTAACTGAAGCTCTTGATTTGTATCTGCATGATTGTATGCACTGTGCTGCTGTCAAAGGATTGGCTGATAAGAGAACTGCATAAAACAGCAGGTGTATGGGTGTACTTAATAATGTGGCTGGTGAGTGTATGTCAGGATATAAGAAAGGTATTTGCATGGGGGTTAGTACTGGACCCCCCCGCGCCCGAGTACAAGTCAAACCCAAGTTGTCTGGACAACTGGGGGAGTTAATTCTACTACTTGCGTTGGTGAGTCAAGTCAAGACACTTGACAAAATTTTAAGTAGATGGTGATTGGTCTGTTTTGGCCTTATAGACAGCCATACAGTGGCATGCAAAAGTTTGGGCATCCTTACTGAAAATGTCTGTTACTGTGAATAGTTAAGTGAGCTGAACTGATCACCAAAAGGCATAAAGGTAAAGACACATTTCTTTTCAGTGTTTTCTGCAAGATTTGTGTATTATTTTTGTTTTGTACAATTGGAGAGTGAAAAAAGAAAAGGAACACCATGCGAAAGTCTGGGCACCCCAATGCATTTGAGTTCTCAGGTAACTTTTACCAAGGCTCCAGACCTTAATTAGCTTATTGAGCTGTGGCTTGTTCAAATTCTTCTTTAGGAAAGGTCAGATGATGCAGATTTCAAAGCTGTATAAATTCTCTGACTCCTCAAACTTGTCCCTAAAATCAACAGCCATGGGCTCCTCGAAGCAACTCCCTTGCATTCTGAATAATAAAATAATTGATGCTCACAAAGCAGGAGAAGGCTACAAGAACATAGTAAAGTGTTTTCAGGTAGCTGTTTCCTCAGATCGTAATGTTATTAAGAAATGGCAGTTAACAGAAACAGTGGGGATCAAGGTGAGGTCTGGAAGATGAAGAAAACTTTCTGAAAGAACTGCTCGTTGGATTGCTAGAAAGGCAAATAAAAACCCCTGTTTGACTGCAAAAGACCTTCAGAAAGATTTAGCAGACCCTGGAGTGGTGGTGCACTGTTCTACTATGCAGCAACACCTGAACAAATATGACCTTCATGGAAGTGTCATCAGAAGAAAACCTTTCATGCATCCTAGCCACAAAATTCAGCATCTGAAGTTTGCAAATGAACATCTAAATAAGCCTGATGCATTTTGGAAACAAGTCCTGTGGACTGATGAAATCAAAATAGAACTTTTTGGCCACAATGTGCAAAGGTAGTATGTTTAGAGAAAAAAGGGTGCCAAATTCCAGGAAAAGAACACCTCTCCAACTCCGAAGCATGGGTGTGGATCGATCATGCTTTGGGGTTGTGTTGCAGCCAGTGGCACAGGGCACATTTCATTGGTCGAGGGAAGCATGGATTCGAATAAATGCCAGCAAATTCTGGAAGCAAACATCATGCCATCTGTAAAAAAGTTGAAGTTAAAAAGAGGATGGGTCCTACAATAAGACGATGATCCAAAACACACCTCAAAATCTACAATGGAATACCTCAAGAGGCACAAGCTGCAGGTTTTGCCCTGGCCCTCACAGTCCCCTGACCTAAACATCACTGAAAATCTGTGGATAGATCTCAGAAGAGCAGTGCATGCAAGACAGCCCAAGAAACTTGTAGAACTGGAAGCCTTTTGCAAGGACGAATGTGTGAAAATCCCCCAGGTAAGAATTCAAAGATTATTCGCTGGCTACAAAAAGTGTTTTCAAGCTGTGATACTTGCCAAAGGGGGTGTTACTAGGTACTAACCATGCAGGGTGCCCAAACTTTTGCTTCGGGCCCTTTTCCTTTTTTGTCATTTTGAAAATGTAAAAGATGAAAATAAAACAATTGTTTTTGCTTAAAATATAAAGGGAATGAGTCATCTTTAACGTTATGCCTTTTGGAGATCATTTCATCTTCAACTTGCTCAACTGTTCACAGTAACAGCAATTTTCACCAGGGGTGCCCAAACTTTTGCATACCACTGTACAGGAAGTCAGTGAATGGGCAAGGCAGCAATAGGATGATGTTGGAGAATTTAGGAAGACTAGCCAGCAGTGAGTTGCAGTAGTCCAATCCCATAACAAGGGACTGAACAAACACCTGAATGACCTAGGTGGAGAGAAATAGCTCTATCCTATTTCTATTTCTATTAAGGACAAAGCTACATGATCAGGTCTAAGGTTAGAAGTATGAAAAGAGAAGGCTTGTTGGTTGTCCAGAACCACACCATGGTTTGGTATATTGTCAGAAGATGTGGTCCAAGAAATCTCCACAATGATTACAGGATTTTGATGTGGGGTTGCCTCTCCAGGGATGTACAGCAGCTCGGTCTTATGACAAGTGAATTAGTGAACATTCAAGTTGACAGAGAGCAGCCTTCTGTCTTAAGCCTGTTTTATCTCCAGAAGTGCTTAGTCATTGCTTCCTAAAGGATTTCTAATGAAGAGGAATGAAGAATCTCTGCCCAGGATGTCGGTTTGACATCATGGTGCTGCATGACAGTGCAGAACCCTCTTGCACTGGAGATGTGAGAAAATAAAGAGGCTTAGAGTTTTGCCATGGGAAAATAGAACATGCAAGACTCATATGCAAGACCCCCAGTTATGATGAGAGAGTCTGATAGCTTTTATCAATAAACAGGGCCAAGAACCAACTAAGCCATAAAGCAAATGACCAAAAACAGAGCTGAAAGCATTGGATGACCAATGAAACCTCTCGAAAGATCTAGATCTGCTGATCTGTTTACACTAAGGATGTGGAAGACATTGTTTGTTGTGCTTGACCTGAGACATTAAAGAGCTCCATTAAGTCCATTACAGATCCATAGTCCTCTGTTCTAAATGTATTTGTGTAAAGAGCTGGACTGGAACAGGAGCCTCTGATATGTTCTTGGCTTGTTCATATGAGCCTGTTGAAACAATCTGTGGCAAATGTGAGAAATTTTAGCCATGAAGAATCAATTGAAGACAGTCAGACGAAGACATACTACATATTGGGTGATGTTTTTAGTGCTTCACAAATGAGGCCACTTTCACACTGAAAGTGAATTTTTGATAGTTTCTTGCGCTGTACGCCACGGCTACGTTCACACTGCAGGCTGAAGTGACTCAAATCCGATCTTTTCGCCCATATGTGACCTGTATCCGATCTTTTATTGACAATATGAACGACACAGATCCGATTTTTTCAAATCCGACCCAGGCCGTTTGGATATGTGGTCCTAATTCCGATTCCTATCCGTTCTTTTCATATGCGACTTCAGTCTGAACCGCCAGGTCGCATTCATCCGACTTACACGTCATCAACAAGCCACAAACGTCACTATTCTGCGCTGAAGTAGGCGGCTGGTCTCTCAAAAAAAGTTACAACAACATGGCGCATAATCACGGGCGCAGATAGAGGGTGGGACGGGTGGGATTCGTCCAACCCAGATTTAAATTCACTTCGTTCGGTCCCCCCCACTTTGCATAAGGCAAACCTCACGGAAAAATCAAAAGACTAATTACCATTCGGTTTATTGAGGTGCACAGCAGTGTATACATAGTTGCAACAACTCACATAAAACAAAACAAAGACTGATATTCGGTTGGTTGAGCTGCGCAGACTGCACAGGTTGCGAGCTCGAGCTTGGTTGCTATAGTAACCCACAACAAGTTTGACAGGCATATCGGGCTTGGGGCTGGTTTGCTGGCAGCTTTGTCCCCCCCCAGTTTTTTGTCCCCCCCAGTTCAAAAAACGTATCTGCGCCCCTGCGCATAACATCAATGCGAGGGACGCTTCAGGCTGTGAAGGTTCTGAATCTTCTCAATGGAAGGACGCAGAGGTTAGGGAGCTGATTTCCATTTGGGGGGATACAGCTATTCAAGCTAGATTGGATGAGTCATACCGCAACCGGGCGGTTTTACTTCCGTAAACACTGGCCATGCTCACTGCGTGTGACGTCGTCGTATCCTGCAATGCGCATGCGGAACACTTTTATGTCGCTTTTCGTTCATACTGAGGATCACATACAAGTCGCATATATTTGTTAATGTGAACGACCTCACAAAAAAATCGGATTTCACAAAAAAATCGGAATTGAGCATTAAGCTTTGCAGTGTGAACGTAGCGCACTTTGCAGCAGTAGCAGTTTTATTTCAACAGTTGCTTACAAAGTACATTAATATGCTAGCATGGCTTAATAGATGACAAGCAAATAATGCATTAGTTACTGCTATCAAGGCACTGAAAACCTGCACAGGGATTGAATATACTTGTTTGATTGTGTATCACCAAGCTTCCCATTCTCTTCGGCCCTGTCCCTGTCCTCATGGCCTCACCTTCAGTGGCAGTGGCAGTGGAAAGGCTGGATATTTGAGATGGCCTTATAGAGTTCCTCCACAGCTCTCTCAGGTGAGCTGCACACTGGATCTGTTTACTGCACTTGCAGCTGCCATGGAGAAATGATCCCCATCTTTAAAGCCTAGCTCCATGTTAGACTATGGTTACATACAAGGGTGTTGGATTTTTTTTTTCCTCTTAGGTGGGAGCTATAAACCCCCCAGATGAGGGTTCAGCAAGAGGTCCCACAGCTGTGTTTCTCTGGAGACATGAGGAGGGGCTTCTGAGAAAGCAGATGGGACAGAGACTTGCAGTGGCGGGCAATACTCTTTGGTTAGAGTAACTCAATAAGCTTGTGTTTGTTTCATCTTAAGCTTTTATCCCGTTTAATCCACGTCGACAATAGTACTCCCTAGCGCTTTTCCAGAAGTATGCGCAAGAGGTTCCTGCCTGCTCTTGCTTTTTGTCTCTAACTTAAGAGCAGTGTTTCTGTGTGATCCAACAGATATATGGAGTCCTGATGCAGGTTGATGTTTTGATGTGTCCAATTGCACAATGCTGGATGGAATGTACAAAGTACACGACTCCATAAAGCTCTCAGTGGCTTGCAAGGTTAGGATTTCACTGCAAACAGGTTTCAGAAGGGGTGGGGGAATGCTAGCAAAGAAAGATCTCCGCCCTTCAGCCTTAGTCAGTTTACGCACGTCTGTTACAGGGTGTTCAGAGAATATCTAAAGTCGAGGTATTGGATAGACGAGAGAGAGAGTGCCAGAGTGTCCTTGAAAAGGAAATTATGTATTCTGTTGAAGGCTGTCTTGCAGCTGAAAAACTCTTGAGAATGGTTACTTTGAAGGCAAACAGAGAACTCAGCCTTATTGCTAGAGCAGTTATTTCATCCTCCACTGTTTTCTTCTAAGGTGACAAAACAAAAGGAACCAAAGAAACTTTAGCTTTGACATTTGTAGAAAGGTAATGGCTTTCTCGAACCCACAATCTATGTTGCAAAAAGTTTGTACAGTACTGCAACCATAATGGCTTAGACAAACATCTCGTTGGAAAATTAGGCTGGAAAAAAAGGTTCCATCGAGTACCCTAAATAATTCTTTAGTTTATTCTTGTAGAAAAACCTTCATAACACAACGCTCTTGAATTATTGATTCTGAGTGGTTCAAAGATGTTGATTTATTTTTTTATAATAGCAGCTCTGATAGATGTTCCAGCTGCAAGGAAAATCACGCAATTACATTAATGTGCTTGTTGTAATATGTTATTGTGTCTCGAGTAACAACTACATACCGTAGGTTCTTGTATCGCGGACTCTCCACATAAACAGATTTAAAACTGTAGGTATGATGAAGTTTTCTGTAAGAAGATTTATGTTTCATATTTTTCGAAGGAGCCTCAGTTGTGGGCGCTTTGTAACAATCAGAGGTCAACCTTTGTATTAATTATTTTCCTATAACAGTATACCCTGTCACGTGTTATTCCCTATGATTTAACAATCATAATTATTTTGGAATTTAATAGAGGGTTTAGGCAGTGTCAGATTTTGATTTTTTTAAAATAATTTTGCTATAATTTTGGAAATAATTGCTTTTTTTAACCTCCACCAAATTTATTGGAGGAGGTTATGCTTGTTTCTTTGACTTTTCCCAACATAACTCAAAAAGTAGTGAACGGATTTTGATGAAATTTGGTGGAAAGATGAGCCTCAGGCCAAGAAACAACTGATTAGATTTTAATGCAAATCCGGATATGTATGTGGATCCAGAATTTTTTTTGTCTTTTCCCAATATAAAAGTAATGAACAGATTTTGATGAAATTTGGTAGAAAAGTAAGCCATGGGCCAAGAAACGTCTGATTAAATTTTGATGCAAATCTGGATATGTATGTGGATCCAGGCTCCAGATATGTATACAGATCCAGATTTTTTTTGTCTTTTCCCAACGTAAGTCAAAAAGTAGTGAACGAATTTTGATGAAATTTGGTGGAAAGATGAGCCATGGGCCAAGAAACAATTGATTAGATTTTGATGCAAATCCACATATGTATGTAAACATAGTAAAGATCTGGATATTCTAATATGTGGCTTGGTGGAGGTATGCACTCTACCGACTGCCCTTCTAGTACTTCTCTTAATTAGAAGCAATGGTGGAAGGTTTGAAAACTTCTAAAGGTGCATATTGAATTGGCCTGCTTTACAAACCTGATACGCCCAGAACTAAGACTAGTAACTTTGACGGCTTCTTCAATTGATTGATTGATTTAAACATCCTTGAATTTTTATGAGCTGCTCAGTAGCATAAAGACAATATTGTGTAGTAGATTTATACCTCATTTATCTCACTCAATCCAAAGCTATTTTATTTTTCCCACATAGTTTGGAACATACTGTATATAACAGCACTTTAAAAGAAATTGAAACTGTTCTAGGGTAATGGCTGGAACCACCTCTGAATACCCCAAACAATGTCCTACGTTTGGACAAGTCAAAGTAAGCCCAGTGTCTTTGCAGTGTCTATTTTGCAAGATAATAATGTTGAACATGTCTATTTGACTCCTCAATCACCTTGCATGAGGATGTTCCAGTAACCTCACACTGCATAAATATTTGTTCAACATAGCAGTGCCCCTATTGAGCCTATACTGTGGGATGTAACCCTATAACACGTAGGCCTCTCATTCCTCCTCCACGTCCAGCCAGGTAATTGTACCCAAGCTCGCCTGGTCATTATTGATGGCAAAGTAACCGTTACAGATACAAACCAATTACTCAGTTGTTAAACTTTGATGAGAGGCTCTACAAATAAGAGAGAGCTTGTGCTTATCAACTTCCTCTCTCACTTTCACCAGGCTGTGTATTTTTTTTCTTTTTCTGTGGGTCACACTCTCTCCTATTAAGTAGGCGGTGAGAATGACAGCTGGCACTCTTGGGCTGTAACAAGGGAAAATGTCTGTCAGTTCAAAATATGGAAAAGTCAATAGATGAGCTATATGACTGAGTGGGACTTTCAAAAAAAAAATCTGGCTATAAGGTAAACTGATATTGTAAGGAGAATGAAGGAGAGGAAAAAACGTGTTTTGTGCCTCCACAAACAACCGAGAAGTCATGGAAGGAAAAGTGGAGAGCAAGAAAAGAATAAACTGAGTTCCAACCTTTGCAACTGCTGCTGTTGCTGCTAGGCAATGAAAGGAAAGGAAGGCATGTGTAAGTGAGTAAGTGAAGAACAGGAACTTCCTCTCCCACACACACCCTTACAGTGATACATTTCAGACACTGAATATGACACTCCTGACGTGTGGCTGTGGGTGTGTGTTTTTGTGTAAGTCGTGATGGGTGTGTGTTGAATGCACAAGTGTCTTTATTAAGCAACCGTGGCAGAATAAAGTCCATAAACTGCAGATTATTGGAAGTTATGACAGGCTGCACGTGGTATATATTGCTTGTTCAGGCAGAATTCTCAGCACTATGGTTCTGCTGTGTATGATAAAATCCCATACACAGCATGGCAATAGTGTGTACTTCCTTAAGTGTCTGATAAAAAAAAAAAGAAAAAAAGGAAACAGGTTTTTCCTAGACGGGAAGGATGTACCCAGTGCACATCCTTTCTTCTGTGTGGGAATATGGAATCCACCCAGGAACTTTAATTTCACTAATGAGTTCAAGACCCAATTTAACAGTATAACCTGTTTTAACCTGTATACATAATGGCAGGATGTATAAAATATGAATGTATTAGTATTATATTTGGAATACTTATAGCTTATTGTACTTATATCACTACCCAGTAAATCACCTGGTCTTTTCCCAGTCTTTAACTGGGCCGGTAAACATTGTAATATCAAATTCCTGTTCTTGGCTGATAAGAGAGGTCTTCTACTGTTGTAGTCAATCCACCTCAAGGTTTGACACGTTTTGCATTCTGAGATGCATTTCTACTCACCATGGCTGAAAAGAGTGATTATCAGCTCATCCGGCCGACAGGTGATGAGCTTATGCCATCATGTGTTGTCCGTCCTTTGTCCGGCGCCGTCCACCTTTCACGAAAATCACTTCTTCTCTCTAAATTCTTCACCGATTTTTATTCTTTTTGGCAGGAAGGTAGGTCTTCCTGGGATACATATGGCTTCTACCCAAGTTTGCAAAATTGCAATTAATAATGAAGATATGGAGTAATTAAGCCCTAACGAGCAGTTTCCACACAAATCGCTTCTTCTCCTTCAATTCTTCACCAAGTTTGACTCTTTCTGGCATGAAGGTAAGGGTACCTAGGGTGCACATAATTTCTACCCAGATTTGCTGAATTAGAATTATTAATGAAGTTATGGACTAATTAAGCCTTAATGAGCAGTTCAACAAAAAAATCGCTTCTTTGCAGTTAATCCCTTGCTGTTTTGGATTCTTTCTGGCAAATAGGTCAGTATTCCTAGGGTGTGTGTGTGTATATAGTGTATATAACTTGCAACATTTATTGCGCAAGGCGACCCACTTTATAATAATAAGTTAAATTTATATAGCGCCTTTCAAGAAACCCAAGGACGCTTTACAATAGTAGACAAAAAAATAAAATAAAAAAATAATAAAAAATAAATAAAAATAAATAAGTAAAAAGTCCACCAAGTAGGGGTCAGGATGTAATTCCCGTGGTGTAGCAGCCACAGTCCCACCAAAAGGCACACGAAAACAAGTCCCACATCTCCAGCACTGCCGCCGCGACGCCGTCAGCGACATCGCTCGAACACCATGCCGTGGACCCACAAAGTGAGCAGAGAAGCTCCGCCACGCAGAGCGCTGGTGTGTCCCAAACCGCCTGCACAGCCGCCGCGACACCACCGAGCAACAACGCTCGGAACATCACGCCAAGCGTTAAAGCGCAGAGCGCTGGACAACCACGATGTAAAATGAGCAACGAGCTCACTGCAGTCCACAGCTGGGAGCGCAGGCATCACCCACAGCAAACCAAGGCCTGGAGGGAACCGACGCCCAAAACTAGGTCTGGAGCTACACACCACAACCGGTGGAGAAAACACTCAAACAAACATCAAACTACACAAACACACAGAAAAAAAAAAGAAATAAAATAAAACAAAAAAGCTCCGGTGAGAAGCGGCAGCCAGAACGCGCACGACAAACTCTCAACTGGAAAACTTTAGATCATTCCTTCTGGACTGGATGGGGCCGGAGTGAGCTACGCCATCGTTGACGGTCTTGTTTGAATTCCTGTTGTCTTCCTGTCTGCTCAAACTAGTGAAAATCCCAGAAGATCATCAGTTTCCAACAACCATGTTCCAACCAACAACCATGTCACAGTCACTGAGATCACTTCAAAAAATAATAATATGAATAAAATGGCTGGTGAGAGTACTGTATATGAATTGTCAAAAAATATGTTCGCTGGGAATTTGAATTGAACCCAAACAGGTTCAATCAAATGTGTTCTGTTGCAGAAGATGCTTTTCTGCTCACCATGGTTGTAAAGAGTGATTATATGAGTTGCTATATCCTTCCTGGCAAAAAAGCTCGAACCAATCTGGCCTTTTCCTTTGACCTCTTTTATCAACAAGGCGTTTCTTTCCACCCACAGAACTGTCGCTCATTCACTCGATGTTTTTTGTTTTTCTCACCATTCTTTGTAAACTCTAGAGACTGCTGTGTGTGAAAACCCCAGGAGATCAGCAGTTTCTGAAATACTCAAATCACCAGTCCATCTGGCTCAAACCAACACCCATGCCACAGTGAAAGAAAGTCACACTTTGAGATCCCATTCTGATGTTTGAACATTGTGAACATGAACTGAAGCTCTTGATTTGTATCTGCATGATTTTCTGCATTGTACTGCTGTCAAGGGATTGGCTGATTAGAGAACTGCATCAAGCAGCAGGTGGATGAAGAAGAAGAAGAAACCTTTATTCGTCACATGCACACTTCAAGCACAGTGAAATTCATCCTCTGCATTTAACCCATCTGAAGCAGTGAACACACGCACACACACTCAGAGCAGTGGGCAGCCACACCAGAGCGCCCGGGGAGCAATCAGGGGTTCGGTACCTTGCTCAAGGGCACCTCAGCCCAAGGCCGCCCCATGTCAACCCAACTGCATGTCTTTGGACTGTGGGGGAAACCGGAGCACCTGGAGGAAACCCACGCAGACACGGGGAGAACATGCAAACTCCACACAGAAAGGCCCTCGCCGGCCACTGGGTTCGAACCCGGAACCTTCTTGCTGTGAGGCGACCGTGCTAACCACTACACCCCCGTGCCACTCCATGGATGTCGGGGTGTTCCTAATAAAGTGGCTGGATGAGTGTAAAGTCTGATCGAATTATGTATTTGGTTAAAAACCTATAAATGGTCTGTAATATTTTAGACCTAAAATATTCGTGAATAACCCTACACAGTGAATATAGTTAGCTTTTAAAATGGAGTATATATAAAAATAAAATCTTTAGTGAAGGTTATAATTAATGTGATGAAAGTCCTGAGTACTCTGACCTTTTCTACTCCAGAAAGGCTGAGTTCAAGTTCACCTCTCAAAGCTATGACTCCTTTTACCCTGCAGGATTCCTGTTTCTTCTCTTTTTTTTGTCTCTCCGTGTTATCTTCCCCTCCCACGCTCATAGTACACCTTTACGCTTTAACTCCCATCCATCTCGAGCAATACGACGCTGTGATTAAAGGGGGGAATCTTTCTCTGTACTACCGTGAGATGTAAGTGGAAAGGGCTGCTGTGCGTTAGTTCGGCAGGGAGGAACAGCATCTGGGTGAAGTTTATGGAGATTTATGGTTCTCCCCCTTGCTCTAATTGCCTCCTGCCAGTGGGTAGTCCTGTTCGAGCCCACGTGAGCAGCAGCCGTAATGGCTGAAGCAGGTGGGCCGGTGCATTGTTTAAGTCTGAGGGCTATGGAGACAAATGGTGGCCCTGGCCTCCTCCTGCCGAGATACGGCGTTCCTCAACTTGGCCTTGGAAGGACATGCTGGAATTACACTATGGTTCCCAGCAAAAGCAGCACAGTTGAGCTGAGCTTTGAAGGGCATTTAACAGTTATTCCTCATATTCTATTCAGGTGATAGTCAAGGATGTTTCATTTGTGCACCACAAATGTGAAATGTCTTTTAAAATACCCTACAAAATTAAAAATTTCTATAAATATAGATTTAAAAAAAAAAATAGACACACGAAAGCCCTGATGTTCCATCAGACTTGAACATACTCTCTATAATTGCATTCTTAAAAAATAAAAATAAATAGAATTTATTTATTTATTTATTTATTTATTATTACTACGATACTACTACTACTACTAATAATAATAATAATAATTATTATTATTATTATTATTATTATAAAACAATTACAAATTAAAAATATGAAAATGATGCAAAATCAACAGAAAGACAGTGGAACTAATGGTGAAAGTAAATAAATAAATAAATATTTAATATTATATTTAAATATAATGAACTGTGCTTACTGACAACGGTTTTCCGAAATGTTCCCTTGCCCATGTATTAATATCTTTCACACAGTCATGTCGGTTTTTAATGCAGTTCAACCGGAGGGATCAAATGTCACAAGAATTCAGTGTTGGTTTTTAGTCAAATGTCTTTATTTCATCAGATAAAGGTACATATCAGACGTTACAATTTAAAGTAAATAAAAAAGTAATACACAATAATTACAATATTTACAATGTTGAAAAATACGACAAAATAAATAAATATATATATATTAATGAAATTTAAATATTAACCTATTTAAAAAAACTATCCTTAAAATGTTCAGTGTTCATCTTAGGTCTTATACAGGTTCTATTTCTAAGGCGCTCAGATGATTCTTTATAAGTTGCGAAGAAGCTATGTCAAGGATGATCTCTATTTTTAATTTTATTAAACAGGTGGTGGTGGTGGTCACACTTCTCCAAAAGCTTCAAGATGTTAAAACTAGTTGATGTATGACATATCTTATAGCATCTTTTTAAAAAGCATTGGACAAGGGTAAGCTCTGAAACACTAATAGCGTAAACTGGAAGGCCGAACAATATTTTCAGGAGAACTATCACATTAAAAAGATGATCTACTTCATCTTGGGTGCAACCCTCTTTGTGCAAACTTCTAATTACAAATAAGCATTTGTCAGCTTCATCCATCCATCCATCCATCCATCCATCCATCCATTATCCGTAACTGCTTATCCTGTGCAGGGTCGCAGGCAAGCTGGAGCCTATCCCAGCTGACTATGGGCAAGAGGTGGGGTACACCCTGGACAAGTCGCCAGATCATTGCAGGGTTGACACATAGGCCCTGTTTACATTATTTCGAATCAGCGAATCATCAGATTAACGTTTTTAAAATGATTCGCGTGCACACAGCAACGCCAATACACGGATACGCTAATCACATGACTAATTAGACGGCACGTCACATGATCCCAGTGCATATCGGGCATGCGCAAGTCACTCACCACTTGCAAGTGGAAGGATGGCAAGCGAACACCTTCTCCAGCAGATAAACACACCTGGCTGTGATGTTCATGTTCTCACTGAGTTTAAGCGCCTGAAGGAGGTTGAAATGTGTAAATAAACCTCAGTGCGGCTCAGCGCTTCCTCCTGCGCTCCAAATCACTCCGCCCTGAACAGCGAGTGCCCTCTGGAGGGTGCGCACTCCGGCCCTGCGCAGCTCACAGAGCGCGCGAGTGAAGCGCGCGAGCAGTGATTCGGGACTGAGCCGCTGTGTGTGTGATCCCAACGCCAGCGAATCAGGAAGGTGGATGTCACAGTGACGTTGTCCAATGACAACGTCAGCTAGAGCTCAGCACAGCGTATCCGCGTATCTTCAATGTTTACACAGCACCGGACCAGACACGAACTGGATTGAATACGTGGGCTCTGGCGGATTCCCGTTTCCCGGCGTTTCCCGGCATTTTAATGTGAACGGACAGTGCATCCGCGAAGAAAACGAGACAGATACGGTCTACTGTAAACTTGGCCATAGAGACAAACAACCATTCACACTCACATTCACACCTATGGTCAATTTACAGCCACCAATTAGCCTAACCTGCATGCCTTTGGACTGTGGGGGAAACCGGAGCACCCGGAGGAAACCCACACAGACACAGGGAGAATGCAAACGCCACACAGAAAGGCCCTTGTCGGCCACTGGGCTCGAACCCAGAACCTTCTTGCTGTGAGGTGCCAGTGCCAGTATTCTGAAAAGTTACTCCTAAGATAGACACACTGCTATACTGCCTGATAGTATGCAACACAGAAAAGTCAATAACATTACCTTTCTTACATAGAACTAATTCCTTACATTTAGTGGTGTTACAGTGTCTCAGTGTTCAGTCTTGCTTCTTACATACAGAGATTTCTCTGGATTCTTTGAATCTTTTGATGATGTTATGGATTGTCAATGGTGAAATCCCTAAATTTCTTGCAATTGTACATTGAGAACTATTTTTCTTAAACTGTTGGACTGTTTGCCCATGCAATTTTTCACAAAGTGATGACTCTCGTCCCATCCTGACTGTGGCTTTCCAATGACCAATTATTCTGTTTCCCTGTAGAACGATCCAAACATGTGTTTTTTGAGCATTCCACAACCAATGTCCCGACTATTTTGGAACATGTTGCAGGCATCAAATTCAAAATGAGGGACATATTTACAAAAAGCATGAGTTTGGAACATTCTACTGGTAAACAGATTAATTGGTAATTGGAAAGGCTAGGTTGTGTGGTTGGAGACAGTGACACTGACAAAAAGACAGGAGGCTGAACTGGAGGTAACGCAGTTGAAGATATTGAGATTGTCATTGGGCGGGACAAAGATGGACAGGATTACAAATGAGTATGTTAGAGGGACAGGACATGTAGGACGGCTTGGAGACAAAGTGAGAGGTGAGATTGAGATGGTTTGGACACATACAAAGGAGAGCTCTACTGGGAAAAGAATAAAATGTTGGAGATGGGGTTACCAGGTAGAAGGAAAAGAGGAAGACCAAAGATGAGATTTATGGATGTGGTGACGAGGACGACAGAAAAAGATACAGAAGACAGGAGGAGATGGAGGGACATTATCCGCTGTGGTGACCCCTAACAGGAACAGCCAAAAGAAGAAGAAGAGGATTTACAAAAAAATAAAGGTTACCGGTTTGAACATTAAATATCTTGCCTTTATAATGGATTTGATTGCATATCGGTTGAAAAGGATTTAGCCAGACGATGTGTGAAAGGTCTTTCATTTTTGAAGGAAGGGTGGGTGTAAAAACGTGTTATCTTTTAAGTCCCATGACTTATTATTCGTTCTGCGACTGACAAGAAAACGCATTTTACTAGTTCCTCTGTAAACACCAGCGAGGGAGGAGACGCCGCAAGTCATTGCTCAAGGCATGGAAAGTTTCAAATCTGCTGATGGTAGCCTACTTGAAGTCAACTTGAACGCAAAATACTTACACAGACAAATCACATGCAGCCATGTTGAAATCTGACAGATAACTTTTCCATTCATATCCATGTATTCATATTGGCAATGCTCACATTTTTTATTTATTAAAGAAAAACAAGTTGTAATGTTTATCCTTTGCTTTAAAGGTACACCTTTACCTCTGATTTTACTAAACACTGAAGCATCGAAGCCTTCTTCAAAAGTCTTATTTAAACATCTCCTTACAGAAAACTTCCCCATATCAATACTGACCAAACCATTTGTTTGGAATGTCCGCCATTTAAGTTCTCATTTCTATGATAAAAAATGAGCGATACAATGTATGAATGAGTGCATTAATAATAATAAAATAAATAATAAGTTGCATTTATATAGCGCCTTTCTGAAACTCAAGGTTGCTTTACATAGGTCAGAGAAAACACCACAAAAAAAGAGTTGCTAAAGAGTGGTGAGTTTATGCAATGGTGGAGAAATGTTCATGAAACAGAAAGATTTTGAGATGACATTTGTAGAAAGGAAGAGAAGAGCAGTTACTGAGAGGTTGAGGAAGGGAATTCCAGAGCTTGGGGGCCATGGCAGTGAAGGACCTGCCACCCAGGGTAGAGAGTCTAGTGCGAGGAACAGCAAGGAGATTATAGCTAGAGGACCTGAGAGAGCGGGATGGAGTATAAGGGGTCAGGAGATCACAGATGTAAGAAGGAGCAAAGTTATGGAGCGCTTTGAAGGTGAGTAGTATGATTTTATATTTAATTCTGGATAGAACAGGTAGCCAGTGAAGCTGAGAAAGAATGGGGGTGATATGAGCAGATGGTTTGGTATGGGTGAGGAGTCTCGCTGCAGAGTTCTGAATGTACTGTTATCTTTGAAGGGATTTAGTAGGGAGGCCAGTGAGAAGGGAGTTACAACAATCTAGTTAAAGTCCTTCCCACACCTTACAGTACCTGGTATTCCTAGGCAGTCTCCCACTCAAGTACTAACCAGGCCCAATCTGTATAGTGGCGCATCGGGCGGCGCCGATTTCCGTTTCCATAGCCCTCGGCCTCTCGCCTATTACATAGCTAGGGTTACAGTTGGGGGCTAGTCCTCTGGTAACCACGAGAGTTTAACTCCCCATGCACATCTGTATTGCAGCATGCCTTGCCAGATGGTAGTAGGTACCATTTTTATGATGTTCTTTGGTATGACCCGACCGTGAATAGAACTCACGATCTCCCGATCGAGAGGCGGACACGCTACCACTAGGCCACTAGTCAGTTACAACAATCTAGGCGGAACATAATGAAGGAGTGGACCAATGTTTGAACATCACTAGTGGAAAGAAAGGGGTGAAGGCGGGCAATGTTCCAGAGGTGGAAGAAAGCAGTCTTGGTGAGGGATTTAATGTGGGGATCAAAGTTGAGTGAGGCGTCAAGCAATATTCCAAGGTTTCTAATAATAGGTGAAGAGTCAACAAGTGCACCGGCAATGTTAAGACTGAAACTGGAAGATTTGGACAATGAAGATTTGGGGCAAGTAAGCACAATTTCTGTTTTATCTGTGTACCTTCTGACCAATCAGATTCAAGAAATCAACTATCCATCCATCCATTAGCTGTAGCCACTTATCCTGTTCTACAGGGTTGCAGGCAAGCCGGAACCTATCCCAGCTGACTATGGGTGAGAGGCGGGGTACACCCTGGGCATCATAGGGCTGACAGATGCCCCTTTTCCACCAAATCAGTTCCAGGGCTGGTTCGGGGCCAGTGCTTAGTTTGGAACCGGGTTTTCTGTTTCCACTGACAAAGAACTGGCTCTGGGGTGAGAAAAAAACGGTTCCAGGCTAGCACCAACTCTTTGCTGGGCCAGAGGAATGAACCGCTTACATCAGCAGGGGGGCGGAGTTGTTAAGACCAACAACAATAGCAAGACTGCAAAAGGTCGCCATTTTTAAATAAGCAACAAGATATCATGGATGCAGTAAAGCAGCAGTCATCCATTATTGTTGTTGTTGCTGCTTCTTCTTTTTCTTCTCCGTGTTGTTGTTGCTTCGATGTTCGTGCCAAGGTTTATGCAAACGCAGCGACGTAACTGACGTATACAGTGATGTAATGACGTGGCTCCCCTTAGCACCCCGAGCTATGGAAAAGCAAACTGATTCTCAGCTGGCTCGCAAGTTGAACAAGTTGTGAACTAGCACCAGCCCCGAACCAGCCCTGGAACTGATTTGGTGGAAAAGGGGTAACAGAGACAAACAACCATTCACACCTACAGTCAATTTAGAGCCACCAATTAACCTAACCTGCATGTCTTTGGACTGTGGGGGAAACCGGAGCACCCAGAGGAAACCCACACAGACACAGGGAGAACATGCAAACTCCACATAGAAAGGCCCTCACTGGCTACTGGGCTCAAACCCAAGACCTTCTTGCTGTGAGGTGACAGTGCTAACCACTACACCACCGTGCCACCCAACTATCAACTAGTATATCTAAAGTCTAAAGTCCTTCCCGTGCCATGCCCTGGTCTTCCCAGGCAGTCTCCTGTCCCAATACTAACCAGGCCGTTAAGGCGCATTGGGCGGCGCCAATCTCCGCTTCTATAGCCCTCTGCCTCTTGCCTATTTTAAACAGCTAGGGTTACAGTGGGGGCCTGGTCCTCTGATAATCACAAGAGTTTGACTCCCTACTCACATCTGTATTGCAGCATGCCTTGCCAGACAGTAGTAGGTACCATTTTTATGATGGCCTTTGGTATGACCTGACCGCAAGTAGAACTCGCAATCTCCCGATCAAGAAGAGGACACGCTAACCACTAGACCAGCTTGCAGTCATCAACTAGTACAACCCCGATTCCAAAAAAGTTGGGACAAAGTACAAATTGTAAATAAAAACGGAATACAATAATTTACAAATCTCAAAAACTGATATTGTATTCACAATAGAACATAGAGAACATATCAAATGTCGAAAGTGAGACATTTTGAAATTTCATGCCAAATATTGGCTCATTTGGGGCGGCACGGTGGTGTAGTGGTTAGCGCTGTCGCCTCACAGCAAGAAGGTCCTGGGTTCGAGCCCCGGGGCCGGCAAGGGCCTTTCTGTGTGGAGTTTGCATGTTCTCCCCGTGTCCGCGTGGGTTTCCTCCGGGTGCTCCGGTTTCCCCCACAGTCCAAAGACATGCAGGTTAGGTTAACTGGTGACTCTAAATTGACCGTAGGTGTGAATGTGAGTGTGAATGGTTGTCTGTGTCTATGTGTCAGCCCTGTGATGACCTGGCGACTTGTCCAGGGTGTACCCCGCCTTTCGCCCGTAGTCAGCTGGGATAGGCTCCAGCTTGCCTGCGACCCTGTAGAAGGATAAAGCGGCTAGAGATAATGAGATGAGATGAGATATTGGCTCATTTGAAATTTCATGACAGCAACACATCTCAAAAAAGTTGGGACAGGGGCAATAAGAGGCTGGAAAAGTTAAAGGTACAAAAAAGGAATAGCTGGAGGACCAAATTGCAAATCATTAGGTCAATTGGCAATAGGTCATTAACATGACTGGGTATAAAAAGAGCATCTTGGAGTGGCAGCGGCTCTCAGAAGTAAAGATGGGAAGAGGATCACCAATCCCCCTAATTCTGCACCGACAAATAGTGGAGCAATATCAGAAAGGAGTTCGACAGTGTAAAATTGCAAAGAGTTTGAACATATCATCATCTACAGTGCACAATATCATCAAAAGATTCAGAGAATCTGGAAGAATCTCTGTGCGTAAGGGTCAAGGCTGGAAAACCATACTGGGTGCCCATGATCTTCGGGCCCTTAGACGGCAGTGCATCACATACAGGCATGCTTCTGTATTGGAAATCACAAAATGGGCTCAGGAATATTTCCAGAGAACATTATCTGTGAACACAATTCACCGTGCCATCCGCCGTTGCCAGCTAAAACTCTATAGTTCAAAGAAGAAGCCATATCTAAACATGATCCAGAAGCGCAGACGTCTTCTCTGGGCCAAGGCTCATTTAAAATGGACTGTGGCAAAGTGGAAAACTGTTCTGTGGTCAGACGAATCAAAATTTGAAGTTCTTTATGGAAATCAGGGATGCCGTGTCATTCGGACTAAAGAGGAGAAGGACAACCCAAGTTGTTATCAGCGCTCAGTTCAGAAGCCTGCATCTCTGATGGTATGGGGTTGCATTAGTGCGTGTGGCATGGGCAGCTTACACATCTGGAAAGACACCATCAATGCTGAAAGGTATATCCAGGTTCTAGAGCAACATATGCTCCCATCCAGACGACGTCTCTTTCAGGGAAGACCTTGCATTTTCCAATATGACAATGCCAAACCACATACTGCATCAATTACAGCATCATGGCTGCGTAGAAGAAGGGTCCGGGTACTGAACTGGCCAGCCTGCAGTCCAGATCTTTCACCAGTAGAAAACATTTAGCGCATCATAAAATGGAAGATATGACAAAGAAGACCTAAGACAGTTGAGCAACTAGAATCCTACATTAGACAAGAATGGGTTAATATCCCTATCCCTAAACTTGAGCAACTTGTCTCCTCAGTCCCCAGACGTTTACAGACTGTTGTAAAGAGAAAAGGGGATGTCTCACAGTAGGAAACATGGCCTTGTCCCAACTTTTTTGAAATGTATTGTTGTCATGAAATTTAAAATCACCTAATTTTCCTCTTTAAATGATACATTTCCTCAGTTTAAATGTTTGATATGTCATCTATGTTCTATTCTGAATAAAATATGGAATTTTGAAACTTCCACATCATTGCATTCCGTTTTTATTTACAATTTGTACTTTGTCCCAACTTTTTTGGAATCGGGGTTGTATATACAATAGTATAAAGAATTATCAACAGTACTATACATTGTTTTCATGTTTTGCATTTACTTCTCAGTGTGTCTAACATTTATGCTTCGAAGATGACTTAAAAAAAGAAAGTAATAGAGACCAAGAGCATTTATGAGTCTGGGAAGCGAGCTATTCATGACAGCTCATCATTTTTGCAGGAGTACGTGTCTTTATGAATCTAAGATCGGTCTGCCAGAACCAGTAAGTTCACTAACGACTGAAAACAGCCTGGTCATGAATACTGGATAAGCATATTTTCATTTCCTAAGAGTAATACAGAAAGCCAGTGGGTTTTGTTAATGAAGTCATAAAGCTCTAGATGGTCAGTTTTGATTTGACATTCACCAGAAACCTTGGAGTTTAGCCAAGATCTGGGGATAGACCATGGTTTATAATATAATAATAATAGTAATAATTTGAAACTAATGATTAGCTGTATTAATATATATGTTTTTTTTTCCTTTTCACTTTTTGGTCTTGAATGTTGAATGCATTTTTAAAGCTATTCAACCTTTCGATTTCATAAAATCGGTGAAATTTAGTTCACTCTGAAATTTGGTCATTGTGATATGTTTATTTCTGTAATATCTCACTAAATATCAGCCCATTCTGTGGCTGGGAAGTTATTTAATTTGAGGGAATTGAGTAAATAATGTGCATGAAATCATTCACTTCGTGCAGTCAAGCAGACAGAGGAAGTCCGTGTGTGTGTGCGCATATGCGCAGGTTTACCTTTGAGCGTGCACTGACAGTTCCATCATTCTGTCGCTAAACGAACAGCTGATCACACCGAGGTGCTCACTGACCGCCGATATTTATTAGTTTGGTCCTGCGTTTCCTTTCCTTCGTATATAACATAACGCCTTTTCTTCTCGCTTTCCGTTACTGTAGTCGGTCTTTCACGTTTCATTCGCACACTCACGTCCTCCATTTTTCTCTCCTGTTTCAAATTTGTATCCCACAATGCCTTGCGCAAACGAGGAATGCCCACCATGTGATGCATGACCCAATTATTTTGCTTAGTGAACCGAAAGCTACTGAATTCGAATCACAGACTTCCAATTTTATTTGTTCTGTTTTTTTTTTTTAATAGAACAATTTGTAAATTTATGGCCACGTGGCCCTAAATTCTCTGCTATTTTTTCCTGCTTCACCATGACCCAATTCAAGATACTTTCTGAATTTCTGAATATCTTGAATTGGGTCATGGTGAAGCAGGAAAAAATAGCAGAGAATTTAGGGCCACGTGGCCATAAATTTACAAATTGTTCTATTAAAAAAAAAAAACAGAACAAATAAAATTGGAAGTCTGTGATTCGAATTCAGTAGCTTTCGGTTCACTAAGCAAAAATAATTGGGTGTTGGGAAAATTCTTTTTATGACCTACACTTGAAAAAATCTGAAAGGCAGTCTAGCTTTAACTCAGACTTTTAGTTCAGAGACTTTAGACTTGACTTGGACTTACAGTATATCTCAAAGATTTGAGTTGAATTTATGGCTTAGAGATGCAAAACTTAACTCAAATTTATAGCTCTGAAATTTGAGACCTAACTCTTACTTACGTCTCAGACGTCTGAGACTTACCCCAGATCTATAGTTCAAATGTTTGACTTAGACTCAGTCTATTTTAAAACCTAATAAAGTTGGAAGTCTGTGATTCAAATTCAGTAGCTTTCGGTCCACTAAACAAAAATAATTGTGCGTCAGGAAAAATTCTTTTTATGAAGACATGTCTGTGAAGATTCTCAATCATCCAGGTCATAGTAAACTGTGGGTGGTAGAAAAGGGCAACTGGACTTGCTTGAAGATTCTTGAAAACGTTTCACCTCTCGTCCGAAAGGCTTCCTCAGTTCTGTCTGACTAATAGGGATAATAGTTCTGTCTCCCTATTAGTCAGACAGAACTGAGGAAGCCTTTCGGACGAGAGGTGAAACGTTTTCAAGAATCTTCAAGCAAGTCCAGTTGCCCTTTTCTACCACCCACAGTTCTTTTTATGAACTAAACCTGAAAAATCTGAAAGGCAGTCTCGCTTTAATCATTTATTTTGAGCGCGTGGTGGAAAATGTTTTCATGGTACAGAGTAAACTGTTTAATGTGAACAAAATGAAGGAACGAGGAAAAGAATCTATAACGATCAGTCAGGGGATCTTTATTTGAATAAATTAAAGGAAACATTCAGCTGGGCGGCACGGTGGTGTAGTGGTTAGCGCTGTCGCCTCACAGCAAGAAGGTCCTGGGTTCGAGCCCCGGGGCCGGCGAGGGCCTTTCTGTGTGGAGTTTTCATGTTCTCCCCGTGTCCGCGTGGGTTTCCTCCGGGTGCTCCGGTTTCCCCCACAGTCCAAAGACATGCAGGTTAGGTTAACTGGTGACTCTAAATTGACCGTAGGTGTGAGTGTGAGTGGTTGTCTATGTCTATGTGTCAGCCCTGTGATGACCTGGCGACTTGTCCAGGGTGTACCCCGCCTTTCGCCCGTAGTCAGCTGGGATAGGCTCCAGCTTGTCTGCGACCCTGTAGAAGGATAAAGCGGCTACAGATAATGAGATGAGAATGAGAAACATTCAGCTAAAAAGGAAATGTACACAATTTTACTCATATTCTTAATGTAGCGGACCAACCAAGACATGTCTTGTTTATCAAGTTTGCTACTTCTTGGTTGCTTATAGCATAACACACTTTCCTTAAAAGGCAAACTTTACCAGAGTAATAGCATTTGTACATAAATAATTTATTTTTAAAAAAATTGCACAATAAGGCACTATTAGGAAAAACTGGGATTTTTCAGTTATCTCAAAACTGAGCAAACTACAGACACCATCAATGTCAAAACTGTACTGAGGGTGAGCGTTGTGTAAATTCTTCTTTTTCTCCCTGATTTAACCATTTAAGAAAAGCAGTTTACAACGAACAGGATGCTGATTCAACTGCATTCACAAAGAAAAGAGAACAAAAACCAAGAGTATATTGTGCAGCTCAAACCAAAACCTCATTTCTCCTGATTATGAAAACAGTTTGGTTTTCATGCTCTTTCAATCAGATTCTATTTTGAATTTGTCGAAACAGACCAGTCTGAATATTGCAATGATTTCCAAACCCCATCTGCTCAGTCTGAACCTCTGCATTAGATATGAGCTGGATAAGAGAGTCTGCCGGGCGCTGGCAACCACCATCTGTCCACTGAATATACATAAGTCACGTAATACAAACTTTCCATCTTTGAGTCTCCTCACTGAGGCTTCTTTATGAAAACACTGGACATGGAACACTACAAACCACAACTATAGGTAGACATTATTCCAGGCATGCTCCTGTAATGGTTGGATTAAGATAAATACCATTAAAGCTCGCCAATTGGCTCTTTATTCTGGCTTTGACAAAACTATCATCAATCACTGTCTAATGAGAAACCTCTGGCTGAATTCCCAGGGGTTTGATAATAACCTATGGAAATATTTTTGTTTTACATTTTCATTGGAGATCTAGCTGCTGCACAGGTTTAACAGTCAATTCGTGGATTTAGTTTGAAATTTATATAAACCTCATATAGCATAAGCTTATGGAAATATTGGAGTAGTAAAATTCAAACACTTTTGAGTCTGAGAAGTGGATATACTCGGTTTGTCCTTGAACGATGAGAATAAGGTTTGAGGATAATCACATTACAGGCATTTAGCAGATGCTCTTATCCAGACCAGCATACAACATACCCAGAGCAGCCTTCTCAAGGGCACGTCAGCCATTCCTGCTGATCCAGGGAATCAACCCAGCAACCTTTTGGTCCCAAAGCTGCTTCTCTAACCATTACGCCAGGGCTTCCCATGTCATCATGCAATCACCATGTCACTACCACTTTTATTAAGAACGGCTGCAATGAAATAAATAACTACTGATGTACTTGTGCTGGTGCTATTCATCTTGGAAAGACTAATATGTTAAATATAAAAGTAGTTGGCTCGTCTTTCGATTATGTTCTGGGACTCTCAGACCATACATCATGACAGATACACCTTTCATCACTCCAGAACCTCAAGCATTGGCTCAACGGTTACTATTGCCTCTCCTTCCAGTCCCAGGGTCTCTGGTTCAAACTCAGGTTACTGGCTTAAAGTTCTCCATGTGACTGTATGGGTTTCCTCCAGGTTCTCTGGTTTCTTCCCACTTCCATGAACATCATGTAGCCAGTTTGTGGAGTGAATGTGTGTATGCATGGTAACACGTGATTGAACAGCAAGAAATTAACTTCAGATTCTTGGTTGACAGGAGTGGAACCAGATGTGCTTTTCTGCTGTTGTAGCCCATCGACACGTGGTGCAAAAGGTCTGAGATGCTTTTCTGCTCACTACATTTGTAAAAATGTGTTTATTTGAGTTACCATAGCCTTCCTGTCAGCTCAAATCAATCTGGCTATTTTTCTCTGACCAACCATGAGACTTTGACTGTCATTTTCCTCCATTCCACCTCTTTCTGCATGATTTTATGCTTTGTGCTTCTGCCACATGATTGGCTGATTGGATAATTGTATGAATGAGCATGGGTACAGGTGTTCCTATTGTAGTAGCCAGTGAGTGTATGTAAACAATAAGGTTTTCACTTTTGTTACACTGATGTAATACTGCATACAGGGATGAAATGATGTTCAGAAATATCCCATGAGTCGCTTTGCAATAACCTGTTTTCACAGCCTCCACATTTCCGAAAGATACAAACTTCTGCTTTAAATTGAAGTTTGTTTTTCTTAACTCCGTCATATTGAATATACTGAAACAAGTCCTGTTCAGTCTTTGTCTAGATTTTCAGTTAATTCACCGTTACAGTGTTGATATCATGTTCATTTATGAGGAACCTCACAACGCTAAGTCCATTAAACCTAGATATGGCTTACACCTGATACACCTGACCACTGACGTTCTGATCAAATGACAAATTAGATTTAAGGAGGTGACATTGGAGGATATAATTATATCCCTCCCTGTCTACAACACCAGGTGTGTTTGGATATAATGTTCAGATAAACAAGTAATTGCTCTACAGAGAAACACCAAGCCTTTGGAATGATTGGAAAGCTCCTAGTTTGGAACAATATTATTCCATTACATTCCAGGCATTTAGCAGACGCTTTTATCCAGAGCGACATACAACACACCCAGAGCAGCCTGGGGAGCAGTGAGGGGTTAGGTGCCTTGCTCAAGGGCACTTCAGCCATCCCTGCTGGCCAAGGAAATCAAACCAGCAACCATTTGGTCCCAAAGTTGCTTCTCTAACCTTTAAGCCATCGCTTCCTCATTATTATTATTATTATTATTATTATTATTATTATTATTATTATTAAGAAACTCTTAGAAATAGTTTTGTCAGCCTGGGATCAGTATGCTAGAGCCTTCACCTTTGGCTGCCTCCTGATCCACAGTGCACCGGATCCTTACAGCACCTCCTGTAGGTGGTGGGTCCACAGGAGAGTGGTTCCATGTTGCTCATTCTGGCTGGGCCTGGCCAGGCCCTATGGACATAGGCCCAGCCATCAGGTACTCACCAACAAGCCCCTCCCCCAGGTCTGGCTCCAGGGTGGGGCCCCAGTATCCCTGGTCCGGGCGAGGGTACTCAGATACCTGCTTTTCCTCTCATATATGTCATTCTGAACCACTCTTTGTCTGACCTCTCATCCAGGACCTGTTTGCCTTGGGAGACCCTACCAGGGACAAATGCCCCTGGCAACATAGCTCCTAGAATCCCTGAGGCACTCAAACCCCTCCACCACGTTAAGGTGGCGATTTAAGGAGGGGAGGAGACCCCAGGGCAGACCCAGGATACACTGGAGAGATTACATCTCTTGGCTGGCTTGGGAAGGCCTCGGTATTCCCCTGGAAGAGCTGGTGGAGGTGGCCAGGGAGAGGGAAGTCTGGGCTGCTCTGCTTAGGCTGCTACCCCCACGACCCAGATCTGGACAAGCGGTAGAAAATGGATGGATGGATGGATGGATGGATGGATGGATGGATGGATGGATGGATATGAGAACTATCAGTGATTTGGGAATCCACGAGAACATAAGTGGTTCTGCTTTGTATGTTGTATGTGTGAAGGACAGATTTGTTGATTGCTAGCTATTTGTAAGCTCATGTGTACAGAATGGTACAGTTATTATGTCCCCCATGTAGTACTTTTTTATCCATTTGTAGTTATAATTATTGTTGCAAAACAAGTAATCATTGAAATTCTAAGTTAATAGAACATGTCATGTTACCAAGAAATCTTTCCTGAAGACTTTCCGTTGGCGGAAAACCTACTGACACCGGAAACTCCTTCCATAGACGTTAAACATTTCCTTACAGAAATCTACACCATAGCGATGATTAGATTTTTCTGTTTGTTAAATAACAGCACATTTTGAACTCCGTTTATTAGTATTCATTTTAGATGAAGTGAAGCACTGTTATACATGTTGTTACTATAAAAACTATTGAGCATTAATATAAAGACATCGGGTGGCATGGTGGTGTAGTGGTTAGCACTGTCACCTCACAGCAAGAAGGTCCGGGTTCGAGCCCAACGGCCGGCGAGGGCCTTTCTGTGTGGAGTTTGCATGCTCTCCCCGTGTTCCCGTGGGTTTCTTCCGGGTGCTCCGGTTTCCCCACAGTCCAAAGGCATGCAGGTTAGGTTAACTGGTGGCTCCAAATTGACCGTAGGTGTGAATGTGAGTGTGAATGGTTGTCTGTGTCTATGTGTCAGCCCTGTGATGATCTGGCGACTTGTCCAGGGTGTACCCCGCCTCTCGCCCGTAGTCAGCTGGGATAGGCTCCAGCTTGCCTGCGACCCTGTAGGACAGGATAAGATGGATGGATGGATGGATGGATGGATGGATGATAAAGACATCATGCCAACATCATGTGACCAATCAGAATCAATCATTCAAGAGCACTGTGGTATGAAAGGTAGCTATTAAATAGCTATGAAACAGACCGAGGGAGGGTCAGTAGATCAGTGTAGGAGATCAGTGTGTAAGCACTCAAGATAGCAATCATCAGCAAAAGCTGATAAACATCCTCTACATTTAAAACAATCTCAGTGTATGATAGCAAACCTCTGATGAGCAGATTAGCAGAATTCAGACCCCAGTGTGCTCCAATTCACCCATTTCACTGTACACAAAGCGACATCAAACCCAGAATGAGCCTAACAAGAACTGTTATGAGTGTGATAGGAAGTGTGACAGGAACTCGAGAGGTGTAACTTGTCATCTAACCACTTATGATTCATATATAGAGGAGACAATGGGCACAAGCTTTCATAGAGTGGCTGTGGCAAAATCTAAATTGGGACTTTGACTCAGTGGGTGGCAAAAACCATAGGGTGGGTGCTTCAAAGTAAGAATCTGTGAGCAGATTGTGGCAAAGCATTTGAAAAAAAATTTAGGACCATTGTTAAACTTCAATCTTATGTATATGTGTGTGTGTGTGTGTGTGTGTGTGTTTTGAAAAGACAGACAGACATCCTCCACCTGTTTTTGTATTGTACCTAGTGCTCAGAAGGCAGGAAGTTGGCCAGCCATGTTGTCGTTTCTGCCCTCTTTTCTAAAAATATCAACATGGAAAGAAGCCGGTGCCACAAGAATGTGCAAAGGTTATGAGTGCTTACAAGTACTGACTTATATCTTCAAGAAAAGTTTCGATTTATTTCGAAATGTGGCAGCAGCCCTGGTGTCACAGGTAGTCGAGCTGCAACACAATGCTACTAATCTTCTAATTACTGTTTAGTGTCAAGCTATTTACTCAGAACGCACACGGCTTGATTTTCACTGGCTGAGAGCCAAACGGATTATTTGAATGAACAGCAGAATCGGCTCGCCTTGCTGCTTGCTGGATGAATCAGATGTCTAGTTTCAGCGAGAGACTGAAGTGAAACCACTGCATTCAGCGTTCAGATCAATGTGGTGCAACACAGTGGCGTTCGATTTTTTTGCATGCTGAGCACTGCCAACCTGTAGTAACGCTTACAACAGCCAGCACGCCTGCACTCCAAAGGAGCTGACAGCGCACTTGCTAAATGTGCTTATTTTTCCTGAGACCTGTTTATTATAAGTTAAATAGAGGAAGAAAAAGTGGAAGATGCTCGAGGGGGGAAAAGTTCTGCTGTTTCAAGTGATATTTTACTTGAAACGGTGATTGAAATGACAGCTACATTTGTCATTAAATTATATGAAACCTGTTCTTTTGTTTGTATTTAGCATTCAGAACAAAGTCAATACACTGTTAGAAATAGGGATACACTAGGAGTCCATTTCTGTCCCCCAAGGTACAGTATACACTAATGTACCCCCTATGGCTCATTATTAGACCTCAAGGTTTTAGGGCCAAAAAGGTACATATATGATCCCGAGCAGTTTATATAGAATACAAATAAGTACCTTAGAGGGTACTGCCCCAGTGACAAGCCATTGTACCCCTCAAAGTCAAAGTCCTTTCCACACCAGGATCTGGTCTTCCCAGGCAGTCTCCTGTCCTAGTACTAACCAGCTCTTTGAGGCGTATGGGTGCGGCGCCGATCTCCATTTCAGTAGCCCTCGGCCTCTTGCCTATACAGCTAGGGTTACAGTGGGGGGCTAGTTCTTGAGTAACCGCAAGAGCTTGACTTTCTGACTACTCGCATCTGTATTGCAGCGTGCCTTCCCAGATAACAGTAGGTACCATTTTTATGATGGTCTTTGGTATGACCCGACTGTGAGTAGAACTCGCAATCTCCCGGTCAAGAGGCGGACATGCTAACCACTAGGCCAACTCGCGGTCGTTGTACCCCTAAAGAAGAAGAAGAAGAAGAAGAAACCTTTATTTGTCACATGCACACTTCAAGCACAGTGAAATTCATCCTCTGCACTTAACCCATCTGAAGCAGTGAACACACACACCCAGAGCAGTGGGCAGCCACACACAGCGCCCAGGGAACAGTCAGGGGTTAGGTACCTTGCTCAAGGGCCCAAGGCCGCCCCACGTCAACCTAACTGCATGTCTTTGGGGGAAACCGGAGCACCCGGAGGAAACCCACGCAGACACGGGGAGAACATGCAAACTCCATACAGAAAGGCCCTCACTGGCCGCTGGGTTCGAACCCGGAACCTTCTTGCTGTGAGGCGACCGTGCTAACCACTACACCACTGTGCCGTGTAAAGGTACAATATTTAAGAGTTATTCCATGAAATCAAGTCGTACATGAGCTGATCGCCGATGAGGCACGTAGCACCGAGTCGGCTATAAGCCATATACGACAAGATTGAGTGGAATAACTGTCTTATTCTATCCACATTCACTGGATTTTGAGAAACAGAGCATTTTTTTTATTTTTTACAAATTCGATAAATAAAAACTTTATACAAAACATCCAACAAAATCATTTCTGCTTAGAATGTAAACAAACTAGTGAAATGACAGGAGCAATTTGTGAAAAATAATAATAATTCTTGAAAAATAAAAAAGATATGTTATTACAATCAGAGCCGGCCCGTGGCATAGGCAATATAGGCAAATGCTAAGGGCGCTGCGTCCATCCAGGGGCGCAGAAACGGGGGGAGAAAAATTATGACTTCCACTATTCTGAAAACGAGTCAGCATTATAATGTCTTAGCCTAATTTAATTGTACAGCAAAGCATGTAGTCAGGGTGCGATTTGTCAAAAAAGGTGGGGTGGGGTGGGGTGTGGTGGTGGTTGTTAATCATGAAACAATAAGCGCTCAACAGTGGTTCGCCCTGTCTATAGTGTGTCTTCGGGCGCGTAAGTATGCATCTGCGGCTATTCTCTGTTTTGGCCATGTAATAGCCTAAGTGCAAAGTGTGCCCAGGGGTACCAAGGGTGACCAAAACCCCACCAAAAAGGAGGGATGGAGTTATTGAATGGAGATGTTACCAAGTGCATCAGTGGTGTACAGTGTTTTCAACCACTGTGCTGCCGAACTCTAGTACCGCGGAACACTAGTGTGCCGTGAGAGATCACCAAGTGTACCGTGGAAAATTATAGAATGACTGTATATTGTAAATATTGGCAACAGCATTTTAGTTTCAGTCAACATTTTCTATTGGTGATGTGCCTTGAGATTTTTTCATTGAAAAAAGTGCACCCTGGCTCAAAAAGGTTGAAAAACAAGTACGCAGTAGTGGTCGGTGATTTCCTTATGCCTACTAAAAATGCACAATGATAGGTTATAAGGGGGGTGGGGGGAGCGGTGTTCATCGGGGAATGAGAATGGCTATCCACTGCAAAAAGTAGCCGAGACTACAAGTGCTTAAATGAAGAAATCCAAACTCTCGGGTGTGCAAGGGCGCAAACGAAGGCTACAGGAAGAAACAAATAGAGCGAAGTCGTAAGTCTGATCTAATCTCTCATATCAACCATTATAGTGGCAAATTAATATTTTAGACGCCTGAATCAATGTCTGCCTAGCTAACTAGATGCAAACAGCAATAGACTTCAATAACAAAGTACCCATAATAGCACTTTTGTTTGAAAATACAGCCCATTGATGTCCTAACAGGGTGCTTAAGTTTGCACAATTTAGAAATGTAGAATTTTTTATTCATTTAATTTGTTAATTCTTCAGAGATGACTTAACTTTTAATAGCAAAAAAGAAACTAAAAATAATTTCTTGTTTATTGTCCATGCACTATACTTTGAACAGGGTGCGTGAGAGTTTTTGCCCATTATATGGAGATATGTATTGAATTTGTGTGGTCATTTTACTTTGTGACACTTTATGTTAATAATGATAACAATAATAACAATAATGAAAAAGATAAAAATGACTTCTTGTTTATTTTCCATGCACCGTACATTGTTTAATAGTAATATAATAGAGTGATTAGATTAAAGTGTTATTTAGATGTTATAAGAGGGTTTTTTTTCTTGGGGGGGGCGCCAAAACTCAATCTCGCCTAGGGCAGCCAAAGACCTAGAGCCGGCCCTGATTACAATCAAATACTTTCATTCTATACTTTGTTGGAGGGGGTTGTATTTTTTGAGGTTTTATTTTCGAGTAGGGTTTTTATTTCGTCCTCAGTCGGTTCAGCAACATGCTCCGCCATTTTGTTTTTCTCTACTCATGGTATATGAGCTGATATCCTAGTAGTAGAGTAGCCAATCAGAGCACACGATTGCTCATATCCAGTGAATGTGGATAGAATAATGTACTTTATTTTCTGAGAGTGTATCAACAACAAAAAGGCATATTTAAGTTTGCTCTGTTGTTTTATTTGTCTTGTTCAATCCTAAGTGCATGGAAATTTCACGAAAATGAAAAATTAAAGGTTTAAACCAAATTCAAGGCAGAAAAAAACAACATAAAGTGCTCTAGTATGTTGTCAGGCCACCATAAGCCACCAGAACAGCTTCAGTGTGCCTTATCATCCAGAACCATACTAGCATAATGAATACAATTCTTCCAAAAGATATTTCATCAGTAAGTGTTTTGATGATGTTCTTGGAGCGCTCTGTCTAATATGTAACACCAAAATCTCCCAGAGGTGTATTAGGTTGAGATCTGGTGAATGCACAGGCCATAGCCCATGATTTACGTCATGTTTATCCTCAAAGTGAGCTCCTGTGCCCTGTAGATGGGGGCAGAGTTATCCTGGAAGAGACCATGCCTCTGATCAGCTGATCAGTCAGTCATTCAGAAGTGCGCCTACTGATTTTGTAATGAGACCATTTTTCCTTTAATTTGTCCCCTGTCTGTATTTGACAACACATACTTTTCGGACATGTCCAAACAAGGTCATGTTCACATTCTTATATATAGTCCACTCTTGTGATTTGTACTTATTGTTAATTCATCTCATCTCATCTCATTATCTCTAGCCGCTTTATCCTGTTCTACAGGGTCACAGGCAAGCTGGAGCCTATCCCAGCTGACTACGGGCGAAAGGCGGGGTACACCCTGGACAAGTCGCCAGGTCATCACAGGGCTGACACATAGACACAGACAACCATTCACACTCACATTCACACCTACGGTCAATTTAGAGTCACCAGTTAACCTAACCTGCATGTCTTTGGACTGTGGGGGAAACCGGAGCACCCAGAGGAAACCCACGCGGACACGGGGAAAACATGCAAACTCCGCACAGAAAGGCCCTCGCCGGCCACGGGGCTCGAACCCGGACCTTCTTGCTGTGAGGCGACAGCGCTAACCTCTACACCACCGTGCCGCCCCTTATTGTTAATTATACTGCTAATTATAGTTAAATTGTATTTTATAGTCAAATATATTTGTACATTTATTCCATTAAGCTTTGTTTATCATTTTTTGTGAAGTTCATGTACATTCTCAGAATTACTGCTTTACTCTGAGTGACCATCACAAAACTCCTTAAATGATCACAGAGAGATAAAAACGACTACGAAATGGTCAAAGAGTATCTCCGAAATCTGGTGTGTACTACATTTTCCAGTAATGCAGCTCAGCTACTGCAGTGTGTCAACTATCATAGATACACGCCAACACTTCCTCTTCGTCATGTTTACAGGGCATCTATTTAAAACTAGTTGAGGGGGGCATCGTGGCTCAGGTGGATAAGGCGCCATACCATAAATCCGGGGACCCGGGTTCGATTCCGACCCGAGGTCGTTTCCCGATCTCTCTCCCGCTCATTTCCTGTCTCTACACTGTCCTGTCCAATAAAGGTGGAAAAGGCTTAAAAAAAAAAAAAAAACTAGTTGAATGTCTAGTTTAATTTCTCATCATTGATACATTTCTTTTGGATTGCTTTCTCTCCTGTTGTTAAACTAAACTGTAGTGTCATTTTCAGCGACTTGACACATACTATTAGAGCTGGGACTTGAGCTCAGCCGAAGCTTAGTCAGAGTCAGACACACCAAAAAAAACCAAGAGGGCAAAGGATTTTGCAAGGGATTAGCAGCAGGCTACCAGGTTGCTCTGTTGTGTGTAGCTGTCGATGCTGATTTTAAAAGTAACTCAGTAAATTACATCGGGAAATGAATACTTAAGTCTGAGTGAAAAATACCGTAACAAGTGTGCAGCGTGGAAGAAGAGTCTGGAGACAGAAATCTTAGTTTCTCAGTCATTAGCGTGTGCTACTTGCTCTCGATAGCACTGGCTTGACCACTTTATTAGCATTCGCTAACACTACTGATGAACAACTTGAGGTTAAAGTGCCATTCCACCATTGGATGTATTCTTTGGCATAAAATACAATATATTTTATGACAACATGACTAGACAGAGAAATCTTTTAGCTTCAAAATGATATATCAAACATAATTTTTTGACAACGACAAGTATATTAATTTTGCGACCAAAGTCACCTACCCTTTTAATTTCCGCGCGGTAGTGAAACGTGATGTCATCGGCAGGTTCCCCTTCTTGTGTACCACGTCACGTGTGACGTGGCACAGATTATCAGCAATGGCGGATAGAACGCGATTTCCACTTGTCGATTGCTGTGCCGATATTCACCATCGACCGTCTCCTTTGGGCATCACTTGCTATTTTCCTTCGCTTCTTTTCCGAAGCTGACAATCGCGTTCTATCCGCCATTGCTGATAACCTGTGCCACGTCACATGTGACGTGGTACACAAGAAGGGGAACCTGCCGATGACATCATGTTTCACTACCGCGCGGAAATTAAAAGGGTAGGTGACTTTGGTCACAAAATTAATATACTTGTCGTTGTCAAAAAATTATGTTTGATATATCATTTTGAAGCTAAAGGATTTCTCTGTCTAGTCATGTTGTCATAAAATATATTGTATTTTATGTCAAAAAAATACATCCAATGGTGGAATGGCACTTTAAGCTAGCACTGGTCTTCGAGAAGGTCTAGGGTGATACATTTTTGGTCCCTCCCACTGTAAATCAAAATCTGACTGGTTAATTCATCTGTCACTTCCGACATAAACATACACTGCCATGGCCTTCTGTCCCGGGGATGAAGTCCGAACCAGTGAGTGAGCAGCTCGAAACTCTTCTCAGCCTAGAGACAACAAACAAAAATAATCTCACTGGCTAACGATTTTAATGTTTTCAGGGCAGTAACCCTTTAATTTCTGAAGCAAATGTGATCAAAAATGAGACCAAATTAGAATTAGAAGAGAATAATTATTATGAAATTATGAAAGATTGAAAGAAATTAAATATAACATTTGAAATGCTGATATGTTTGGGCCTCTCTGAAGACCTAGAAGGCCCTGACGGTTCCTCCTCTACTGTATATAAACTTGCATTAAACTTTTTTTTTGTGTGAAACTGTGTAATTGAGGTTCACATTAGTGTGTCGCCTTACGTGTAAATTTACACGTCACGGCGGCATGGTGGTGTAGTGGTTAGCGCTGTCGCCTCACAGCAAGAAGGTCCGGGTTCGAGCCCCATGGCCGGCGAGGGCCTTTCTGTGTGGAGTTTGCATGTTCTCCCCGTGTCTGCGTGGGTTTCCTCCGGGTGCTCCGGTTTCCCCCACAGTCCAAAGACATGCAGGTTAGGTTAACTGGTGACTCTAAATTGACCGTAGGTGTGAATGGTTGTCTGTGTCTATGTGTCAGCCCTGCGATAACCTGGCGACTTGTCCAGGGTGTACCCCGCCTTTTGCCCGTAGTCAGCTGGGATAGGCTCCAGCTTGCCTGCGACCCTGTAGAACAGGATAAAGCGGCTAGAGATAATGAGATGAGATGAGAATTTCCGAATAAATTCCTTCGTGATAAGTGAGGCCTGATGTTTGTATAAAAGACACAGCTAGGTAAATTGTTCGACTCGGTTATCCATGTCCTATATCTATGTTTCCGAGTTGCCTAGCAACAGCGTTCGCACAACTTTGACCACTTGAACAATGAGCATGAAGTATTTCCATGTACAATGGCATGAACGAACAGCACTAAAGCAAGTGATGAGTCACAGAAACAACTTAAAAGGACTCGTATCATCCTCCATTTAGCTTTCCAGTCCATTCTGTAGTCCATTCACAACCACAGAGGTCTGTTTGTTTAAAGAGGAATGTTTGTCCTCTCCACTTTGTGATTAGTAGACTTCTTTCCTCTGTGCTCATGTTGTTGCTGGACTGTTGCCCAATCCTCAAAGAGAGATTTGTGTAGAAGACAGCATTACTTTGATTTATTTTTTATTTTTGTCAAATGCAGCTTTATATAGCAAAAATAAACACTCTGAAATTAGTGACTGTTCCTCCCTCGTAGTTGTGATTCCAGATTGGAGGGGGGAAAAAAGTGCAGGGACATATTTTTGTTAGTCAGTATTACAAATCGTCCCTGTTTTCTCAGCCATCAGCGCAAGCTTCAGTGTTTGCCACAAATAAGTGCAATTCAGTGTGTTTGTTCTCCTTTCTTTTCTCTTCTTTTTGACTGATTTTTCTTCACAGTGCATTTCATCATGGCTACATCAAGACATTTTGCGTTTTCAAAAACCCACATTCTTACAGCGTGCTAGTTTTCCCCCCGATGTGTGCAGTACGCTAGGTTTTATGAATACGCAGTTTTATGAATGGCCTAGTGAAAGGACACTTCTCCATGGTGGCTGTTTGTTTTTCCTTTGCCTCAGTGTGCCTTTGAGCGTGAGGTTTCTGCGAGGTCGGAGGTCGGACACGAGTCAGGCCGCACATGTGGCTAAACGCTGCCTTACCTCATCGTAGACAGGCTCGGTCCTAAATATAGACCTTCTCTGGTCTATCGTCCTGAATAACTGAGATACTGCGACATTCAAGCTGGTTCTCTTTCTTTGTTGTTCATCTCAAAACATGTCATCAGACAGAAGAGAAAAGGCAGAAACCTCTACGAGTCACATGAAATTTACACATGTGGTTTTTAGACACTTTACATTCTGGTTCACATATTTTTTGCATGTCGTGCATATGGTTTATTTGCACACAAATATTTCTACTCATAATTCATGTCTACTCCCATATGAGCTTTTCCACATGATTATTTCAAGGTGGCTTTTTTTCCCCCATATGATTCATTCATTTTTATGTGAAACAACCCCCCCCCCCCCCCCCCCCTATTAATTTATTTTCTGGTGATTTTATCACATGCCTCATTTATTTTCATGTGATTTCCCCCCAAAATGATTCATTTATTTTCATGTGATTTTTTCCCACATGATTCTTTTTCCCCCATGTGATTTTCCCCAGAATAATTCCTTTATTTTCATGTGATCTTTCCCCCAAAATTATGAATTTATTTTCATGTGAATTTTTCACCCAAATGACTCATTTATTTTCAGGTGATTTTTTTCCCCTAAAATAACAAATTTATTTTCAGGTGATTTTTTCCCCCCACATGATTCATTCATTTTCATGTGATTTTCTCCCCAAATGATTAATTTATTTCTGTGTTAACTTTTTTTCCAGCAAAATGACTCATTTATTTTCATGTGATTTTACACCAAATGACTCATTTATTTTCATGTGATTTTTTTTTCTGCAAAATGACTCATTTATTTTCATGTGATTTTTTTTTTCTGCAAAATGACTCATTTATTTTCAGGTGAAATTTTTTGCCACATGATTAATTTATTTTCATGTGATTTTTTTCCCCAAATGATTCATTAATTTTCAGGTGATTTTTTTTTTCCCGTAAAGTGACTAATTTATTTTCAGGTGAATTTTTTCCACATGATTCACTCATTTTCATGTGATTTTCTCCTCAAATGATTCATTTATTTTCAGTGGATTTTTGCCCCCAAATTATTTATTTATTTCTTTTTTTTCTCCCTAAAATGACTCATTTGTTTTCATGTGATTTTTTTCCTGCAAAATAATTCATTTATTTTCAGGTGATTTTCTCCCCAAATGATTCATTAATTTTCAGGTGACTTTTTTCCCCTAAAATGACTAATTTATTTTCAGTTGATTTTTTTCCCCACATGATTCATTCATTTTCATGTGAATTTCTCCCATGATTCATTTATTTTCATGTGATTTTGTTTCATATAATTAATTTTCACATCTGATTTTCAACGTGATTCATTTCTTTTCAGATTATTTTTACATGACTCGTTTATTCTAACGTGATCTTTTTCACATGATTCATTTATTTTATTGTGATTTTTTTTCTCCTCCAAATGATTAATTTATTTTCACATGATATTATTTGACATGATTCACGTATTTTCAAGTTTGGTCTTTTTTCCACAATTCATGTAGTTTCCCATGTGATTATTTCATACACTTGATTTACTTTCAGGTTGTTTACTCACTTGATTCAGTCATTTATAAGTGTGCACATACAGTAGGCTATTCCTCACATGATGTCACATGTTTTCTTGCGTTCACGTGTCCAGTTTATGGGCACATCATAATTAAATGCACCTTCTCGTGTTTTCGACATGATTACATTATATTATTAACACTTTATAATAAATGTACTGTATAAATGTTCACTTCATGCAATAACTATACTTCAAAAAAGAGCTATAAGAATAATTCATAGTCATACTAATTCACTATTCTTAAATACAAAATGTTTAAAATTCAGGGATATTATAGAATATAAAACTGCCTTAATAATGTACAAAGTAAGGAATTATAAAGTACCAAGGAATATCCAAACAATGTTCTTGGATAGAGCGGGGGGCTATAATTTTAGGGGGAAATTGAAATTTAAAACTCGCAGTGCTAGGACGACGTTAAAAATGTTCAGTATCTCTATTTGTGGAGTAAAGCTATGGAACAGTTTGAATGTGGAGCTCATGAAATGTACAATTATAAACCAGTTCAAAAAAAGGTATAAGGAACAGATCTTTATGAGGTATAGAGAGGAGGAATTACAATAACATTCTATTGATAATATAAGTGTATATATGTGTGTATGGGTATGTATGGATATATATTTATATCATAATGAGTAGTGTGTGTGTGTGTGTGTGTGTGTGTGTGTGTGTGTGTGTGTGTGTGTGTATGAAAAGTAACATTTTAAACAATATCTCAATGAACACAAACAATTTCCAAAATGTTGACAAGACAAAGTTTAATATAACATCTGTTTAACTTATAACGTGAAAGTAAGGCTAATAATATAACTTAGATTACACATTTTTCAGTTTTACTCAAATTAGGGTGGTGCAAAAATGAGTACACCCCACAACAAAAACTACTACATCTAGTGCTTTGTATGGCGTCCATGATTTTTAATGACAGCACCAAGTCTTCTAGGCATGGAATGAACAAGTTGGCGACATTCTGCAACATCAATCTTTTTCCATTCTTCAACAATGACCTCTTTTAGTGACTGGATGCTGGATGGAGAGTGATGCTCAACTTGTCTCTTCAGAATTCCCCAAAGAAAATAATTTCTTTCCACCACAAAGGTGAAGGCTACAAGAAGATCAGCAAAGCTTTACTTATCAGTCAGAATACTGTAGCAAAAGTGGTACAAAAATTTAAGAAAGATGGAACTGCAACCATCTCACAGAGACGTCCAGGTCGTCCATGGAAATTAACACCTCGACAGGAGCGTCTTCTGATGAGAAGGGTTGAAGAAAATCGGCATGCAAGTTCACTGCAGTTATCTAAAGAAGTAGAAAGCCAAACTGGGGTGACTATTTCCCATGACACAATATAGTGTACACTGCAGAGGAATGGCATGCATAGATGCCGTCCACGAAAGAAGCCTCTCCTAAAGCCCAGGCACAAAAAAGCCCGCCTAGAGTTTGCCAGGGCCCATGCTGACAAAGATGAAGACTACTGGGACTCTATACTCTGGAGTGATGAGACCAAGATAAATGTTTTTGGAACTGATGGCTTCAAAACTGTATGGCGTCACAAAGGTGAGGAATACAAAGAAAAATGCATGGTGCCTACAGTGAAACATGGTGGTGGCAGTGTCCTTATGTGGGGCTGCATGAGTGCTGCTGGTGTCGGGGAGCTGCATTTCATTGATGGCATCATGAATTCACAGATGTATTGCTCTATACTGAAAGAGAAGATGCTACCATCACTCCATGCCCTTGGTCGTCGTGCACTTTTCCAACATGACTAAACACACATCTAAGGCCACTGTTGGATTTCTGAAGAAGAACAGGATGAAAGTGATTCAGTGGCCAAGTATGTCTCCTGATCTGAACCCAATCGAACACCTATGGGGAATTCCAAAGAGACAAGTTGAGCATCACTCTCCATCCAGCATCCAGTCACTAAAAGAGGTCATTGTTGAAGAATGGAAAAAGATTGATGTTGCAGAATGTCGCCAACTTGTTCATTCCATGCCTAGAAGACTTGGTGCTGTCATTAAAAATCATGGAGGCCATACAAAGTACTAGATGTAGTAGTTTTTGTTGTGGGGTGTACTCATTTTTGCACCACCCTAATTTGAGTAAAACTGAAAAAAATGTGTAATCTAAGTTATATTATTAGCCTTACTTTCACGTTATAAGTTAAACAGATGTTATATTAAACTTTGTTTTGTCAACATTTTGGAAATTGTTTGTGTTCATTGAGATATTGTTTAAAATGTTACTTTTCAAAGGGGGTGTACTCATTTACGCTCAGCACTGTATATATACAACCCCGATTCCAAAAAAGTTGGGACAAAGTACAAATTGTAAATAAAAACGGAATGCAATAATTTACAAATCTCAAAAACTGATATTGTATTCGCAACAGAACATAGACAACATATCAAATGTTGAAAGTGAGACATTTTGAAATTTCATGCCAAATATTGGCTCATTTGAAATTTCATCACAGCAACACATCTCAAAAAAGTTGGGACAGGGGCAATAAGAGGCTGGAAAAGTTAAAGGTACAAAAAAGGAACAGCTGGAGAACCAAATTGCAACTCATCAGGTCAATTGGCAATAGGTCATTAACATGACTGGGTATAAAAAGAGCATCTTGGAGTGGCAGCGGCTCTCAGAAGTAAAGATGGGAAGAGGATCACCAATCCCCCTAATTCTGCGCCGACAAATAGTGGAGCAATATCAGAAAGGAGTTCGACAGTGTAAAATTGCAGAGTTTGAACATATCATCATATACAGTGCATAATATCATCAAAAGATTCAGAGAATCTGGAAGAATCTCTGTGCGTAAGGGTCAAGGCCGGAAAACCATACTGAGTGCCCGTGATCTTCAGGCCCTTAGACGGCACTGCATCACATACAGGCATGCTTCTGTATTGGAAATCACAAAATGGGCTCAGGAATATTTCCAGAGAACATTATCTGTGAACACAATTCACCGTGCCATCCACCGTTGCCAGCTGAAACTCTATAGTTCAAAGAAGAAGCCGTATCTAAACATGATCCAGAAGTGCAGACGTCTTCTCTGGGCCAAGGCTCATTTAAAATGGACTGTGGCAAAGTGGAAAACTGTTCTGTGGTCAGACAAATCAAAATTTTAAGTTCTTTATGGAAATCAGGGACGCCGTGTCATTCAGACTAAAGAGGAGAAGGACGACCCAAGTTGTTATCAGCGCTCAGTTCAGAAGCCTGCATCTCTGATGGTATGGGGTTGCATTAGTGCATGTGGCATGGGCAGCTTACACATCTGGAAAGACACCATCAATGCTGAAAGGTATATCCAGGTTCTAGAGCAACATATGCTCCCATCCAGACGACGTCTTTTTCAGGGAAGACCTTGCATTTTCCAACATGACAATGCCAAACCACATACTGCATCAATTACAGCTTCATGGCTGCGTAGAAGAAGGGTCCGGGTACTGAACTGGCCAGCCTGCAGTCCAGATCTTTCACCCACAGAAAACATTTGGCACATCATAAAATGGAAGATACGACAAAAAAGACCTAAGACAATTGAGCAACTAGAATCCTACATTAGACAAGAATGGGTTAACATTCCTATCCCTAAACTTGAGCAACTTGTCTCCTCAGTCCCCAGACGTTTACAGACTGTTGTAAAGAGAAAAGAGGATGTCTCACAGTAGTAAACATGGCCTTGTCCCAACTTTTTTGAGATGTGTTGTTGTCATGAAATTTAAAATCACCTAATTTTTCTCTTTAAATGATACTTTTTCTCAGTTTAAACATTTGATATGTCATCTATGTTCTATTCTGAATAAAATATGGAATTTTGAAACTTCCACATCATTGCATTCCGTTTTTATTTACAATTTGTACTTTGTCCCAACTTTTTTGGAATCGGGGTTTTATATATATATATATATATATATATATATATATATATATATATATATATATATATATATATATATTATATATATATATATATATATATATATATATTATATATATATATATATATATATATATGCATACATGCATACATGCATAATTATATGATATTATGGGTGTCTGTGTACGTATAGATATGTGTATATGCGTATATATATGTACCAGTACTGTATATACCGGTATGTATTGTATGTGTGTATATATGTATAACATAATAAGTATCTGTATATATGATTTGATTTGGTCTATATTATACCATGTTGGTATGTCTTGGTATGTTATGTTTTCTTTTTTGTTTGTTGCTTTTGTTTTCTTTTATATATATTTTTATTATGGCGGAAAGTGACGTTTGATTAGCAGTGGTCTAGAGGGTTAGGATTTGATAAGTTGTTTACTTCTTCCTAATCCTTTCCAAACATTATTATGTTATTGCCTTGTGGCTATGCTATTCTGTTTGTTCATGACGATGTTTTGATAATTGCATTTTTTTTCTTTTTTTTTCTTTCCTGTTTGGAATAAAGCAATCAATCAATCAAACGTAATTCACATGTGAAAACCTTATGATCACATGTGAAAAGTGTGTGACTGTTCTGTAAGGGTCTATCAGCATGTTTGTTACATTTTTTTTAGCTGATGTTGTTTTTGTTCCTGGGCTTGTTGGGGAAAATATGAAACATTTATGTCGCATAATCAGCAAGCACAAAAATAGCTTCACTTTTTTTTCATCCCTCCAGCAGACCCAGTGCTAAAAATCCAAACAATGAGCGCATAATTACCACATTGTTGTCTTCCGAGATCTTTTTGTATTAGGCGACGTTCCACTGGAGTAAGGCCAGATTTGGCCTGTTTGGAAAGGAGTGCATTGGTTTGGACTGCTAAACAAATCAGGCTGTTACGGCCTGTTATTCTGACAGATGATTATTATTAATTGAGCTTGCGTCATGTGAGATCTGCTTTGGTCATAACCTTTTATTGACTGTCTTTAGTGGCCATGCATTTTATGGAGCCATAAACATCCTCAGGACTCATTTATCCAAGTAACTGCAAATTACTTCCAAGAACATAATCAGTGCCTTGCGTTCATAGAGTACATTTCAACATCCATTAGACCTCTTTGCTTAATGCAAAGCTCCAAAAGTACAGATGATTACCCTTCGAAAAATATCAATATTTTCATCCAGGAGTACAAAGTATACGGTATTTCAGCATGGCTATGTGCACTCGGTATTTTCTGCTTTAACGCTAGGTTTGATATGGTACAATTAAATCTAGTGTTATTGAAGGAACCCAGCAGCTGAAGTTAATAAAAGAGCTTTCTCTGTGGAAATCCGTGCAGCAGGCAGCATTAAAATTACAACCACAAAAAAGGTTAAACAAACAGTCCCTCATCCAGCGTAGCTCAGACATGGGAGCACAGGCTCCGGGGTCTCAGAGACCCACCCTGGCCTTAGCACTTCACCAACCTTAACGCCTGAATAAACCAACCCTGATAGCCATCAGTCCTACAGCAGCTCTCTCTTGATATCTACAGGTGCTTTGCAAATTGCATAATTAAGTAAACATGGCCAGATGCTCTAGCTCAGCCATGGACCTGCTGTTATACTGTTCTCCTGCTGAGTGGTACTGCATTTTACGTTCAAGATTTGCATGTGTCTCTAGGAGACTCCAAACATGCAGAAGCACTTATTATAAACACATACAGTATGCTGTGCACGCCCAGTGCACTTTATTGTAGAAAAGGGAGAAGGAAAAAAAAATCTCAAGTGTTTTCCATGAGCCTGAAGCAGATAGAAAAGGGTTACATTTTCAAAGCTGAGGGCCGCAGAGAGTTTAATCTTCATCCTTTGGGTATTTCTAAAGAAGTGGACTGCGGCAGAAGCTATGAGAAGACAGGGATATGGGGCAAATGGGGATTTATCTACCCTCTGCCAAGGTCAAGGTCAACCATGTTAGAGGGAATGTTAAAGAAATAATAAGAATAATGATATAAATAATAATAAAATGTTTAAAAAAAGATCATGCAGTGTACTGGCTTTAAATTTTCAGGCAACGTGATTGACACTTGAAGCAAGACAACTCTTCATCCTGATTGGTTGGATGTTGGTGGTCCATATTATTATCTTTTTCTCTCTCTTTTACTGACAGGCCACCAAGGTGACCTGATCGTCTACTCTAACAAGATGTTTTAAAATGAAAATTGTTCTCTAGATGGTTAGATGCTTCCAAAAGAGGTTCTACTTGGATTGGAATACTCAACAGTGAACTTTCCCCCAGAGGTTTGCTCTTTCATTAAGACTCAGAACATCTTCTGAATGTAAAGCTTTTTGTTATAGGGTTCTATGACCAATCAACGAACCCTTTAGTGTACTGGATGTAACCCATTTTCCTACATTCTTTGGGTGGTTCCTCAGTGGTTCTGTGGACGATTTTGCATTTTTAAAGAACCTTTAAAAAGAAATGTTTAAAGAACCTCCAAAAGAGGTTTGATTTTCTGAGTGTAGAGATTTGAGTTTCTGAATGTAGGCCTAAATCCTGGTTCCTCCAGTGGGGCACTAAGACTAGTTCAGACCATTGGTAGCTCCAGTTTTGTAAAGTGAGTCAACATTGAGAACCTGTTCTGAATGTGGAACCCTACACTCTTTGGAAAAACAAGGGTTCCTGAATGGTTTTGGGAATGGTTAAAGGTTCTAACTTTTAAAGAAGATCTTCAGGATTGGAACCCCCCTGTGGTAAAGTTCTGCATTTAATCTCAAAGGGTTTTATCTGAGGGATATACCAAATAATTTATGATATTAAATGAATTTCACGAAATACTACAAACAGCTTTCTTATTTAAGTAACATCATCAATTAGGTTCATTTTTGTTTGTTCAGAATATCTGATAAGAAAGGAACAAAACACTTAGGAAAATTAGGAACATGATCAACCACATTTTATCAAAACTAATGATTTATATTTAAAAGATGACCCATCATACATTTTATCCATTTATGGTTACGTTAGAACTTCCCCTTGTGAAAGGAATGTGATTGGTTTCATTTTAGTTCATGTTCATAAAATGAGCAGTAAGCCAAGAAAGGTTTAGATCTTCGTGTTTATATTTAATACACTTCTGAACAGTCTTTTTTTAAAATTAATTTTCTCACCTTTTTACATTCTTAGATGGGCCCGGCTCTGTAGGGGGCCAGGGTAGTCCTGGCCCATCCCATCACAAGGCAGGCCCATCCACCCAAGGGGAAAAGAGAGAAAAAAAGTCCACACACACATTATATATATATATATATATATATCACATCACATCACATTATCTCTAGCCGCTTTATCCTTCTACAGGGTCGCAGGCAAGCTGGAGCCTATCCCAGCTGACTACGGGCGAAAGGCGGGGTACACCCTGGACAAGTCGCCAGGTCATCACAGGGCTGACACATAGACACAGACAACCATTCACACTCACATTCACACCTAGGGTCAATTTAGAGTCACCAGTTAACCTAACCTGCATGTCTTTGGACTGTGGGGGAAACCGGAGCACCCGGAGGAAACCCACGCGGACACGGGGAGAACATGCAAACTCCACACAGAAAGGCCCTCGCCGGACCCGGGGTTCGAACCCAGGACCTTCTTGCTGTGAGGCGACAGCGCTAACCACTACACCACCGTGCCGCCATATATATATATGTGTGTGTGTGTGTGTGTGTGTGTAATTGCCCCCAAAAAAATCTTCCTGGCCCACCCTGTTAGTGAGAGCTGGATCCAGCCCTGTTCTTAGAAAAGGGTTCCTGTTGAATGTACTCCTGTTTGGAAGCCTTTCTAAATGGAAACCCTTTCTATCCACCATTAAGGTGCAAGAGAGAACCTTATTAGGAGTGTAGTCTCTCATCTTTCCCATGTCTCTTTGTGTCTTCTTCAGGAACAAATTAAAGCCAGTCCAACTGAGACCCAAGCATGAATCTTCAGACATGTCTTTAGTCCTTCAGTTGTGAAATAATTATAGGTCTCCAGCAGCATTTGAGGATACATCTCCATGAACAGGAAGTACGATTAACACTCCACTCCACTTATTCCATGCCACTTCTTTAAAAAAAAAGTGGGGGGCAGCTTTGAGCAGGAGATTTATGAGCCCTTTCTTGAGCTGAGTGCTGATGACAGGGTGCCATCACTTCCGTCATTCATCAGATAGAAAAATCGATCTGAACGTTGTGGCGTAGGCTATTCATCTTGCTGATAATTATGCACACCATCACTGACAAGCCGGCTTTCAGCTGCTGTGCCTGCTGGGATGAAACACGGAGGCCTGCGTTCGCTGAGTTATGGCTATCTAACACACCTCCTCCTTTACCAGACCTGGTATACGGTGATATGATTTACTGCAGTGGGTGTTAAACAGATGCAGTTTGGTCTGCTCAGCAAAAACAGAGCTCGCCTTACATGTATTATGGTTTCCATGATATTCATAGAGGAACGCTGATGTTGAATCATCACTTATTTCAAATAAAATTCACCAGAAGAACACCAGGTTATGTTTTACTATCTAAACAGTCAAGCACTAAGTGTTTAGGCAAGTTCTTTAATTTTTTTGTATTTTTTATCTACTTACAGTTACATTTAATGTTGCGCAACATCTGAGCATATGCTTCGAGGGTTCCTGAAGTGTTCCTTGACTTGTTTTAGCTTTCTAAAGAGGTTCTACTGAAAAGGAAACCCTTTCCTCAGTATCAACTACTGATGATCACCATGATATTTAGCTTGTTCATGGAATTATGGAATACAACGTACACCAACAGTTTAGTTTGGTCTACAACCCCGATTCCAAAAAAGTTGGGACAAAGTACAAATTGTAAATAAAAACGGAATGCAATGATGTGGAAGTTTCAAAATTCCATATTTTATTCAGAATAGAACATAGATGACATATCAAATGTTTAAACTGAGAAAATGTATCATTTAGAGAGAAAAATTAGGTGATTTTAAATTTCATGACAACAACACATCTCAAAAAAGTTGGGACAAGGCCATGTTTCCCACTGTGAGACATCCACTTTTCTCTTTACAACAGTCTGTAAACGTCTGGGGACTGAGGAGACAAGTTGCTCAAGTTTAGGGATAGGAATGTTAACCCATTCTTGTCTAATGTAGGATTCTAGTTGCTCAACTGTCTTAGGTCTTTTTTGTCGTATCTTCCGTTTTATGATGCGCCAAATGTTTTCTATGGGTGAAAGATCTGGACTGCAGGCTGGTCAGTTCAGTACCCGGACTCTTCTTCTACGCAGCCATGATGCTGTAATTGATGCAGTATGTGGTTTGGCATTGTCATGTTGGAAAATGCAAGGTCTTCCCTGAAAGAGACGTCGTCTGGATGAGAGCATATGTTGCTCTAGAACCTGGATATACCTTTCAGCATTGATGGTGTCTTTCCAGATGTGTAAGCTGCCCATGCCACACGCACTAATGCAACCCCATACCATCAGAGATGCAGGCTTCTGAACTGAGCGCTGATAACAACTCGGGTCGTCCTTCTCCTCTTTAGTCCTAATGACACGGCGTCCCTGATTTCCATAAAGAACTTCAAATTTTGATTCGTCTGACCACAGAACAGTTTTCCACTTTGCCACAGTCCATTTTAAATGAGCCTTGGCCCAATGAAGACGTCTGCGCTTCTGGATCATGTTTAGATACGGCTTCTTCTTTGAACTATAGAGTTTTAGCTGGCAACGGCAGATGGCACGGTGAATTGTGTTCACAGATAATGTTCTCTGGAAATATTCCTGAGCCCATTTTGTGATTTCCAATACAGAAGCATACCTGTATGTGATGCAGTGCCATCTAAGGGCCCGAAGATCACGGGCACCCGGTATGGTTTTCCAGCCTTGACCCTTACGCACAGAGATTCTTCCAGATTCTCTGAATCTTTTGATGATATTATACACTGTAGATGATGATATGTTCAAACTCTTTGCAATTTTACACTGTCGAACTCCTTTCTGATATTGCTCCACTATTTGTCGGCGCAGAATTAGGGGGATTGGTGATCCTCTTCCCATCTTTACTTCTGAGAGCTGCTGCCACTCCAAGATGCTCTTTTTATACCCAGTCATGTTAATGACCTATTGCCAATTGACCTAATAAGTTGCAATTTGGTCCTCCAGCTGTTCCTTTTTTGTATCTTTAACTTTTCCAGCCTCTTATTGCCCCTGTCCCAACTTTTTTGAGATGTGTTGCTGTCGTGAAATTTCAAATGAGCCAATATTTGGCATGAAATTTCAAAATGTCTCACTTTCGACATTTGATATGTTGTCTATGTTCTATTGTGAATACAATGTCAGTTTTTTGAGATTTGTAAATTATTGCATTCCGTTTTTATTTACAATTTGTACTTTGTCCCAACTTTTTTGGAATTGGGGTTGTAGTTCTTTGGTGTCTTGGTGATATCATTCTCAAGCTACTAATGTTACTGTACATTACTCATAGCTTCTGGTGATAAGTATCTCATGGATAAGCCATAATAAGCACACATTACTTGTATCATAATAAGTAACTCTTCAACGCCACTGAGAAAGAAGGACTTGGAAAGTAATACCTAAGTGACACTAAGTATGAATGTGACTGGAGTGGCTGTGTATGACTTGCCCTTCAAAATGCACCATGTGAATCGAGTACTGAAAGAAAGAGGTGGGGAAACTGGGCAAAAATTCTTGTTATGCTTTTATTCCAGCCATGGAAAATGTGATTAGGTTTTGTACTGAAATACCAATGCATGTAGCGTTGTTCCTCTGTGCTAAGCCTTTCCTTACATTAGGGATCTTTTTTTTTTTTTGAGGAAACTGGAACAAACTAGCTCATGTATGAAACAAACTGAGAGCTTTAATGCTACAACACTAGACTTTAAGGATGCATTTTGTATTCTCTGTATCTATAAGATGGATGACTGGGACAGCCTGAATGTTGATTATTCATTAATATTGCTTAACCTTTCCAAGAAAATACAAGATTCAAGTGCAGAAACGAAATAAGAGTTTCTTTTTTGTCTTCGTTTTTTCTTTGAGGTTCTACCACCTTCACTACAAAACCCTATATCAGAAATGAAACTATTACATCTGGTTGGATGTACAGGAGGGTGAGATTTTGCAAGAAGGATGAAATCTAAAAAGCTTATTGAAAGGGGATGTTTCTTTTTAATTACATTTTTTTTTAGAATTACGGTTTCTCAGTTTGGTTTTTAGGTTTATTCTTACTTGGAAATGCTTTCTCATAGAAAACCACTATTTTATGGTTCTACAGTTTCTTTTTTTCTTTACTTTTTTCCAAGTGCTTTTCAAATTCCCTAGGCTGCAAAGCAAGGAAAAAGCAGGGCTGGGAACTGTGTGATATGAACATCCCTTTCAGAAAGAGACTCTCAAAGGACACACTTTACTTCATTATCTGGGAATTAAATATTCTTATTCATTTCCCTAAGTACATGTGGGATAGCAAGGTTACTTTTGGTCAGCAAGCAAATCAATACTGGAAAATAGGAAATGGAACAGAAAAAGCCTTTTTTGTTTTGTTTTGTTTTTTTACATTTGTATTAAGTGTTGAGGCCTGAAAAGTAAGATATGGAAAAATACCTCAACTCTTTATGTATTTGGGGGAATTTTTAAAGTTTAGGTCCAGGTAGAAATCAACAAGCATTTTCCTTTTACAGAGGGTTCTGAGTTGAACCCATTTATAAGAACCCATAACTATCCAAGGAACCCTTGAGGAGCCCAATGAATTATGAGTTTTGAAATGCCAGATGCAAAAAGGCAGCATAATGCTGAGCTAGTGAAAGGAAAATGAATGTATTCTCCAATTTAAATGACCAAGTTTCCAACGAGTTAGCTATCAGTGTAACTATCAACCCCTTGCCTTCCTTTTTCTCTTCCTGAGCTTATCTGCTTTGTCCCTTCAGGGCTAACACTTGATGATTCTATGTAGAAGCCTACACCATTGTTTTCCTGCACTGAAAAAAGTGAAACAAAGCTGTTGTTCATTTAATGTATTTGTTTTCATTCCAGTGAATAAAAAAAATAGTTTGCTCCCATATTCAAAAGTTGTTTAAATGAATTTAAAATATTCAGGTTTAACAAAGATTATTTACATTAAGTAATAAAACCAACATATTTTGGGGGCACCATGGCTCAGTCGACTAAGGCGCCATACCATAAATCCGGGGACTCGGGTTCGATTCCGACCCGAAGGTCATTTCCTGATCCCTCTCCAGCTCATTTCCTGTCTCTACACTATCCTATCCAATAAAGGTGAAGAAATCTTTAAAAAAAAACAATGTATTTATTTTAATTTAGGAAAATCTGAAATAATTGCTTTGGTTCAACCATCAGAAATTGGTTTACATGAAGTTAAATATTTCAGGTCAGATCAAATGAATTATTTATATTGTATAACACTACAATGTTAGATGTGATCGATTACCTCAATTTTTTTAATTTGAGCCAATGTTTAATTTTTTTCAGTGTACCAAAGAAGGTTCCAAGAAACCAAACACCTTTAACAATCTAAAGAACACTCCAAAAAATATAGCAATGAATTAGACGTGCTGCACATCTTAGGTTTATGAGTCCTGAAATACAAAACACCATTGCGCATTGGTGTTCTCCAGATTAGAACTGGCAAATCTCTAATTAATGAATGAATTAACTATTCATGTAACTATTAATTCATATTCTTCCATGTTCTTATTTCAAGTACAGATTGAGCAACTGAATAGCACAGCAAGAATGAATTCCTGCTTTTTTTTTTTTTTTTTTTACCTATTTAAGACCTCAAGAACCTTAAAAAACAACAAGGAACCCTTGAGGAACTTTTTTTCCCCCCAAAAGTGTAGCAATGATTTATGAGTGCATTTAGAATTATGAGATGTGAAATGCAAGAGAAAAAAGAAAGAAAGAAAGAAAGAAAGAAAGAAAGAAAGAAAGAAAGAAAGAAAGAAAGCACAATGCTGAGAAAGTAAAAAGGAAAGTCAAGGTGTTCCTTGGTTTATAACTGCCAAGTCATCCATTGACCATTATGATAACTATTAACTCCTTGCATGCCTTTTTCTATTCTCCATAGTTCCTTGTATCACACAGGAATAATGACAGCGCTAATAAGATTGAACTAGACAAAGAACCCCAAAATAATCCTTTTTTTTTAAACATGCATTTATTTTGTTTCTGTGATATGTTTGTGTGTTGCTTCTGCTGGATAGGTGGGCTGCTGATCGCATTACATAACCCACTCCTGGCGAAAAGTGAATAATTAATGTTTGTGCTCTATTTGACATGATGCCAGAGATACAAGTGTGTGTACTATTTCATCTTCTGAATCAACCTACGTTTCTACAGGTTTTGTACTGTCTTGCTATGTATTAGTCTCTTTTTATGGGGTACAACAGATACAGAGAAAGTCAGCTTCTTGCATCATGAGCCGGGTGTGGGAATTTCTCCGGTGTCACTGCAGAGAGGTTATAGAAATCCCAGTAAGCCTGTCCTGAAGATTAATTGTGAAGTAGATCGATCGTGATCACGGTGTCTTTTGAGGCGAACAAAAATCCCCCTCTGAGCGACAGGCAGCCTTGTTAATGTTTTATCCTGAGAATGTTTAGCTATTCAACATGTCCCTTTGTGTCTATGCAGCTGTAGCACTGAGTGATGAGAATCTTCACTGGCCGCTCAAGGAGCTGAGATATATCAAAGGGGGAGAGTGAAAGAAAGAGTGAAAGAAAGAAAGAGAGAGAGAGAGAGAGAGAGAGAGAGTATTTGCAACCTGCTCCTTTCCATCAACCTCGCCATGTGTTTATGTTAATGGCTGAGTGATTTTTCTCCCGCTGCAGGAAGAAGAAGAAGACTGATGGTATCACCTGCACCTTTGGCGCTCACACATCTCCTGAAATGACATTACAGGGCAGGAGCCATAGCTTGGCTAGCTCTGAAGCCTTTATTACCAGCTCGGCTGGTTGAGTAGGCTTTATTAAAGTGGCCGCTTGGCTTCGAAGACTCGTGCCTCAGGGGTGCTCATCAGTACTTGTCACTGGAGTCGACCTATTAGTCACCAGGCAGATGTCAGTGCTCCTTGTAAAGGATAACTGACCCCCTACTGAGAGCCAAGTGTCTCTTCCAATGGAGTGGGTGACCTCGAAGCATCCCTCCCAGTGTGGAGAGCCCAAAGAGGGCATGCCTGGAGGTAGTGGGGTCGAGGGGCAGAGTGGAGTTAAGGAGTGAGGGGTGAATTTGTGGGTCTCCTACCACTCGTGGTGGTGATTGGGGGGTGGGGGTACTCTTTGCTGTCCTTTTTTTGCTGACCTGCCCCTGACCTGAGGACAGAGTTAACTGGCCACAATTTGACAAAATGGAATTGGACAGAATTAAGGAAAAGGGTTTTTATGCCAAGCCAACATAGTTGCTGATGATCATCATATTCAGAAGGGGGCTGGGATGCAGAGGTTGAGAGCTTGAGGCTGATTAAAAAAAAAGTTTTTGAAAGCTTCTCAAAGGCGCTTTTTTTTGCCTTTTATACTTTGTGATCTGTCAGCCAGTCTCTCCCTGTGTTGATGTTCAAACTGCTGATGGACATAGAGACGGCCTCAGTTTTATTCCAGCAGTTACTTATTTAACATCTTTAAGTTAGTAATCTCACGCACACTGGTGCAATGAGATAAATTGTGCAAATAGTGGGTGTATTGCAGCTGATATACGAAGAAAAATTGCATGGATTACTTCAAGTGCAAAGTAGAATGAGGAAACAATATGTAAATAAGGCTTTTTTTGTTGAGGTTGAGGTTCAGATATCAAAGATAATCCTGCGGTAGTAACTTGAGCTTAAACCTCAAGTATGATTCGGACTAAAAGTTGAGAGACAGGATGAAAAACTATTTCAAATATGATAATGAATTAGCAGAAGAGTGTATGCATGAATGCTTAGTATGTTAATCATTTATGTTAAACACTGGGAGTGTGAATTTGAATTTTAATTAAGGAGGCATCATTTTGAGAAAGTGTGATTGTTTTATTTATAATTTAGCTCAACTTTCCTATTCTTAACCTCCTAGGGCTTAGCGGTCACATGCGTGGACAGCACTTTATGGAAATTCGGAACAAGAATCCACATATGTGGACATACTTTTTCTCTAAAAGTACATCTTATCAAAAGATGATGCTTAGTTTTTATTCTAATCAGGTTCTAATAAGCCCAAATAGCAAAGAGAAATAAAAAATGCATGTAAAAAAAACAGCTTGGGCCTTAGGAGGTTAAGACTTATAAATTGATATAATGTTGTTTTCAAATGGCAAAACAAATTTAATACATGCCCTCCAGAGGTAGGGTTTCGGAAATCAAGACCTAAGCTTAGTTCAATAGGTTAAAAAGTTAAAATTGAAGCACTTTTAATGATCAATGTTGCTAAGACTATTTTGATACATGAAATTCTGCTAATTAATGCATTAAAACAAACATATCAGGTGATAAAGTGTTACAGTCAGCACCTCATAAATATGTGTGTATGAGTACTATCAAATTCATTAACAGAACAAAAGCATCTATGATGCGAAAGGTTTTTATAGAGATGGAAGCTATGTTGTTTTTGGATTCTTGTGATTTGAATTGTTGGAAATCTTTATGTGTGTGTGTTCTTGCATGTTGAGATCCTGCAGTCCAAGTGTATAGGAGCTCAGGGAGATGCTAATGTAGAACAGATGTAGCCCAATGAGGCAGCGGGTGGACTCTGCTCTGTGTGTTTGCATGTGTGTGAGTCATGAGCATGACTCTTCACTGCTACACTATCAATCAAACTGGGTGTAAAGGTCCTGCACTGAAATTCATGTGACAGACCTTCATCTGTACCAGCGGGGAGGGACGTCAGGCTGGCATGGCAGGTTGAGTTGAGCCCTCTGTCAGCACAAGAAAAATCACACACTGAGTCAGTCCATTTATTAGAAGTGGAATAAACATTTACTGAAGGATTGGTCACTGAAATCTTCCCATCACTCCTGACTTAGTGTCAACATCACTGTATTCACACTACATTACAAAACCGCTCTCAGATAAAGTCAGGTCTTTGTACTGCGACCGTCTCTTGTGTGACTCCATGTAAATAATATACAATCACTAATTGTATTATTAAAAATTCTCAGTTTAGCACAAATTATTAAGTCGCAATTCACTCCTGATATTAACATTAGCCAGCTAGCTAAACTGATGCTTATATTCATTGCTAACATTAGTGAATTTGCTAACATGAGTTAATCTGAAAGAAACTCTTTTAAGTTATAAACGTGTGATCTCTTGTCAATAGGATGTGACATGTATACCGTAGCTTCTGAGAGGCTTTGTAGATGTTAAAACTTTAATAAAGAGTTAGAGCTAGTTTACTTTTATTAAAGAGCTAGCTAGTGAATATGAATGAACTTGACAGAATTTCTCGACAGACATTTTTATGTTATAGTCTGAGATGTTCATAATATTTACTATGGACATTAGTCAACTAGCTATGAGTTTACCTGACAGAATTTCTGACAGGATTTTATGTGATATTCAAAGATGTTTATACCTACTACTAATATTAGCCAACTAGCTAAGATGAGTTCACCTGACAGAATTTTGTGTGATATTCATCAATGTTACAAATACTAACATTAGCCAGCTAGCTAAGATGAGTTTACTTAACAGAATTTCTGACAGGATTTGTGTGATATTCATCAATGTTTAAACTACTAACATTAGCCAGCTAGCTAAGGTGAGTTAACTTGACACAATTTCTGACAGAATTTTGTGTGATATTCATAAATGTTTATAAATACTAACATTAGCCAACTAGCTAAGATGAGTTTGCCAAACAGAAATTCTGACAGGATTTTGTATGATATATATCAATATTAATAAGTTTATTAAAAAAATTCTAAAATTTATAAAATTAGCCAGATGAGTTTCTCTGACAGAATTTCTGACAGGATTTTATGTGATATTCATCGATGTTCATAAATACTAACATAGCCAGCTAGCTAAGGTGAGTTAACTTGACACAATTTCTGACAGAATTTTGTGTGATATTCATAAATGTTTATAAACACTAACATTAGCCAGCTAGCTGAGTTTAAGTGATAGAATTTCTGACAGGATTTTGTGTGATATTCATCAATGTTTATAAATACTAACATTAGCCAGCTAGCTAAGATGAGTTTACTAAACAGAATTTCTGACAGGATTTGTGTGATATTCATCAATGTTTAAACTACTAACATTAGCCAGCTAGCTAAGGTGAGTTAACTTGTCACACTTTCTGACAGAATTTTGTGTGATATTCATAAATGTTTATAAATACTAACATTAGCCAACTAGCTAAGATGAGTTTGCCAAACAGAAATTCTGACAGGATTTTGTATGATATACATCAATATTAATAAGTTTATTTAAAAAAATTATAAAATTTATAAAATTAGCCAGATGAGTTTCTCTGACAGAATTTCTGACAGGATTTTATGTGATATTCATCGATGTTCATAAATACTAACATAGCCAGCTAGCTAAGGTGAGTTAACTTGACGCAATTTTTGACAGAATTTTGTGTGATATTCATAAATGTTTATAAACACTAACATTAGCCAGCTAGCTGAGTTTAAGTGATAGAATTTCTGACAGGATTTTGTGTGATATTCATCAATGTTTATAAATACTAACATTAGCCAGCTAGCTAAGATGAGTTTACTAAACAGAATTTCTGATAGGATTTGTGTGATATTCGTCAATGTTTAAACTACTAACATTAGCCAGCTAGCTAAGGTGAGTTAACTTAACAGAATTTCTGATAGGATTTGTGTGATATTCATCAATGTTTATAAATACTAACATTAGCCAACTAGCTAAGATGAGTTTGCCAAACAGAAATTCTGACAGGATTTTGTATGATATATATCAATATTAATAAATTTATTAAAAAAATTCTAAAATTTATAAAATTAGCCAGATGAGTTTCTCTGACAGAATTTCTGACAGGATTTTATGTGATATTCATCGATGTTCATAAATACTAACATAGCCAGCTAGCTAAGGTGAGTTAACTTGACACAATTTCTGACAGAATTTTGTGTGATATTCATAAATGTTTATAAACACTAACATTAGCCAGCTAGCTGAGTTTAAGTGATAGAATTTCTGACAGGATTTTGTGTGATATTCATTGATGTTTATAACTACTAACATTAGCCAACTAGCTAAAATGAGTTTCCCTGACAGAATTCCTGACAGGATTTTGTATGATATTCATTGATGTTTCTAACTACTAACAGCCAGCTAGCTAAAATGAGTTAACCTGAGAGAATTTCTGACAGGATTTTGTGTGATATTCATCAATATTTATAACAACTAACATTAGCCATCTAGCTAAGATGAGTTTACATGGTAGAATTTTTGACAGGATTTTGTGTGACATTCATCAATGTTTATAAATGCTAACATTAGCCAGCTCGCTAAGATGCGTTTACCTGACAGAATTTCTGACAAGATTTTGTATGATAGTCATCAATGTTTATAAATACTAACATTAGCCAGCTAGCTAAGATGAGTTTACGTGATAGAATTTCTGACAGGATTTTTAGGTTAAAGTCGTAGATGGTGATAATATTCCATGCTAACATTAGCCAACTAGCTAATATGAGTGAATGTGACAAAATTTCTGAAGATTTTAAGTTATAATACTCACAAAATTCTAAAAATAGATCTATTTTCTGACCTGCATGATTTCTGGGAGGATTAATAGATGTTAAAACTTTACTTCCAACAACTACTGTATTATTCTATAAGTCTACATGTTGATGTTCTAAAACATCTAAGAAGCTACCTAATATGAACTAACTTGACAGAAATGATGAGTAGGAACAAGCCATGTTCGTTAAAGTTTATTAAATTTACTGCTAATCCTCGCTAGATAAGCTAATCTGACAGGATATTTCTGAAATGCTTTCAACTGTTCCCTCGGAAATATTGAAAGTGTGTCTGGGAGTCAACATATAACCAACGTGCAGTCTCCAAACAGACACTTATCAGTATCCAGGATGTTTTCACACGGCAGGATTTCCTCTCACTGTTTACTTATATGGCATAATGAGCACAGACACCTCGAAATGTGCAGAGATGTGAGGAACAGATTTGTTAAGGTGTGTGAGAGTGTGTGGTGTGGGTGTTGGCATATAGAGGGCAGTTTTTATGATATGCCTTGTAGAAATGTTAAAAACTGCATGACATCATTGTTTTGAACGAAGTGAAGGCGACCGAGAAGGGCTGCCAGCCATGCCCAATGTCTGTGCAGCAACTTAGTGGCTGTTAAAAGCAAATTTCAGCGTACATACATGAAACAGTTAGAGCCTCGGGATGTGTGCAGGGCTTTTATTGCTGTACTTGCTTTTGTGTATAATCCAAAGCTTAAAACTGCTTTCACTGAGGAACTGGGCAGAGAGATCTTTGTTCTAATGTGTATGGACTCCTGGCCATCCCGGCAGCATTGCTTTTTGATTCAAATTTGGTAAAATTTTAAAAAGGCTAATCTCAGCATCAGAACCTGTGAAGGAATGTAAAATATAGAAAACCTTTTGATATGTCACTCTGATATGCCGAGTCAGATGTTTGCATCTTTTAGTCCACTCCTTCTAGATATCAATAACTTTCACAAAGGCTTATCGACTTGCTGTGCTGATAAAATGTTAAAATTACCTCAGACAGCCCCAGTCTTGTTTTAAACAAAATCAAGAACTTCTAAAAAGGAAAAAAAAAAAAGCAGGAATGAAAAAGAAACAAAGACAATAAAGCAAGAAAAGCCAACAGTGTGGTGCGGTACAGGTCGGAGAAGAGGCGAGGTTTCTTTATAGCTCCGGATTGGAGTTCATGGCAGGACTGCGGTTTGACTGGCAGCCGTGTGTTGCTTTGATCCCAGATTTCACAGATGCATTTGTGCATTTCAATGACAACGCATCTTTATTCCCAGCGTCTCAGACAGCCACCCCTCCTTTCCCATGAAAAAATTTGCTCCACTTGCTGCAATTGGCATTCTGGGATGGTTGTTTTTACACTTGTCTTGGAGGACTCTTCTGTGCCTTGGAAAGGCTTTGAAAACTTTTCCGTCTGTCACAGTTGAGGAAAGTAGTGTCATTTGAAAAGAAATATATTTGCTTTCACAACTGCTCTCTGTGGAGTTTCTCTGTAATGTTTCCTTTTTTGATTTAAAAAAAAAGTTTATTGTGTTATATATAATTATTCTCTAGAAGAAAGACCTAGTAACATTAGCTTCTTCTCAGCTGAATCTCACCAAGGAAGTTACAGTCTTTTAAAGGAATGCAACACAAAATGGCCAGTTTGAAAAATTTGTTCAAGCCAAACATCACATCAGTACTTTTGTTAATTCTAATATGGGAATTTGCATCGATGACCAGTTGCTTTGGCTAAATTGTGGATGAGATTGTACATAAAATGCCTTAACGCACCTACTTTAAAAAAAAAAAAAAGAGGTGTTACCTAGTTATTCAAGAGGTTGCATTTAATGGTATAACTGTTTCTTTGTGTTTTATTTTAATGTTTATGGTCAACAAATTAGGCAACTTATGATCATCAACACTGTATTGTTGTAACTTTATGTATAGTCCTGTGGATTTGAACCTCAAAATTAACTAAGGAAATGAAACCAATTTTCTTTGTGATTAATTCTGGCAAACTTCTTTTGTAGGCAGCATGGTGGTGTAGTGGTTAGCACTGTCGCCTCACAGCAAGAAGGTTCTGGGTTCGAGCCCCGTGGCCGGCGAGGGCCTTTCTGTGTGGAGTTTGCATGTTCTCCCCGTGTCTGCGTGGGTTTCCTCCGGGTGCTCCGGTTTCCCTCACAGTCCAAAGACATGCAGTTAGGCTAATTGGTGGTTCTAAATTGACCATGAGTGTGAATGGTTGTTTATCTCTATGTGTCAACCCTATGACGATCTGGTGACTTGTCCAGGGTGTACCCCGCGTTTCGCCCATAGTCAGCTGGGATAGGCTCCAGCTTGCCTGCGACCCTGCACAGGATAAGCGGTTATGGATGGATGGATGGATGGATGGAACTTCTTTTGTCACCAGGGTTTTTGCTCTTTCCTCATAAAAATAATTTTCCAGACTTTTTCCATTGTTTTTTAACTTTCCACATTTTTATATTCAGTTTTCTTGTTATTTTTGAAAGCTCATTAAAATGGAAAGTGGAGATGTGATCTGTATTAAGGGAGCATTTGAGCTTCTAATCAGATTTAAAATCTTACTATCCTGAATCTGTTCTGATAACAGAATATTTTTTTTCTGTAAATATTTTCTCAATCGTCGCTATAATTTTATACCAGGTCAACTACTAAGAGCTGCACAAGAGCCCAGGTCACCAATGTTTCGTTCCCATCTTGATCACAGGCAGGGGTGTAATGAGGATGCTCGAGAAAAAGATCCTGAGGAACAAAAATGTTTTGAGGAAAGGATTCCAGTGCATTAATGTGTCAGTGGGTCCAAACTTTGTACTCTTGCCCCTGGTCATAGCTTTCTTAAACAGGAAAGAGCTGCAAATTTCTAGGACGACTGTATCCACACCGGTGGTGAGTTTTTTCATCTACAAACACTCACCCAGACTTCCATAGAAGGCACTTAGACCAAATTTTCAGGTGTTTAACATTACGTTCTTTGATCGCACTCTAAATCATCCATTGTCTTAACCCTTACTGTAATTTGCACCAAATTCCTGGAGATCAGCTTATTTGGGAAACAAAAAGCTTGAAACCAGATCTTGCATGTCCCGAAGCTGTCTGTCTGTTCTTCTCATCCTCCTCCTAATCATCTGTGCCACTGTCGGCGTGTGATGTGAGGGGGGATGGGCCGAGGGCTTACGCCTGTGGGGCGAGAGGGCTGATGCTGTTTGTAACAGTTCCTCCTTGAAGTGGGAGACAGCTGAAGGAAGTGTCCAGATTTATGATGGCAGCGTTTGCTTCCTCCGTCATGGTGCCTGACCAGGAAAAGTAGAAAGGGAAAGCAGAAGGGTTGTAAATCACAATATTCGACTGGTGTGCCATTGGACAAACAAACACACATGTTCAGTTGTCCATACGTCTCTGCACTTGTGGAAATGGAGTAGATTCTGACAGTTAAATGGTGCAGTTGGACTTATTTACCACAGAACTGATAACCATCTCTCATAGTTGGACCTGACCAAAATGTGAGCCGTTTTTATGCAATTACTATGTTCTCTTGGATAAAAATGTTTTCAAGCCTGT